>NC_079189.1:292870275-293229025 GCF_029499605.1 Hyla sarda
TAGGAAATAGTCTCCTAGGACTGTATCCACCTTTTCCAGCCCACAGGAGCACCTGAAAGCTGAACTAATTTATGCAGGATAAAGTCATCAACTGCCGAGCCAAGAAGTTCGTGACGAATCGAATTTACTGTAAGTTCGCTCATCTCTAGTTGCAATACTACAACTCCCAGCAGGCCCAGACAGCCAATGGCATGCTGGGTGTTGTAGTTTTGCAACAGCTGGAGACACAGTGTCTGCAATCACTAGATCGCAAGTAATAAGTGCTGCGCCATAGGAGCCTATAGCACAGCACTGATCACTGTTATTGGCGCTCCATTACTACAGGCTGCGGAGGCATTATTGGAGCGCTGAGCGGAACCTCCGCCCCCCTCTCAGCTGATCGGGGCCCTGCAGGTTTTACCACGGGTGTCCCGATCAGCTCCACTAAGCTACCGGCATGTGCTTTCTGCGCATGCCCGGTTAATGCCAGACCTCACCAAAATGAGTGATGCCTGGCATTAGCCAGCATGAAGCGAGCTCCGCTCCTGAGCTCGCTTTATAAACTCCTGCCCCACGGCTGTACCGTATATAAACAGCGGCCAGCCATGGTGGGGTTAAGGCACCTCCTTCCAGTGCTAGGCACTGCTGGGTGGAGAGACGGTGAGACTCATGCCGGAGGGGCTGGGCCGTGCTGCACGGAGTTTGAGCATACAGCTGCCTCCGAGACCAGAAACGGGATCGGCAGCTGCCAGAGTTTCACCTGAAATTCAGCTCCTGTGCTGTTTAGCCCGGCCTTTCCGGCGTGAGTAGTAACTACATAATTGCTAAATTTTGCGACAGGCGAAAGGGCGAAATCGCAATCTGCAATTATCTTGATTTGATTGCGATATATTGTGCAGCCCTAGTGGTTGCCCAACTTTTCCAGGTAGAGATCTGCCGGCGTTAGGACTACACAGGAAAGTGCCATCTTGTAGACTGCTATGCATTCCTTGTGGACTCTGCACAAATAATGAAGACATTCATTGTCTGTGCGGACACTGAAAATGGAATTTCCGCACCAGAAACATCTGGCACGGAAATTCCGCTGTGTGCACAGTGCAGCAGAATACCATTGAATTCAATGGGATTCTGCTGCAGCGGAATCTCCGTGCCAGAGAAAATTCTGCCGTGTGAACATGGCCTAAGGCAGCCTTCAATAATCAGTGAGGTAAGGCTCCAGGCTTCCTCAGCAACCCATCATCCCTCTTCTATTACACCACGTGCGTGGAGGATGGGGGGGGGGGGTGCATTGGCGGCAATGGGTCCCCAAATACCAGGGATTGCCAGCACTTAACCCTGTGAGGAAGCAGGAATTTTCCTTTTTTTCCCTCCTCACCTTCTAATAATCAGCACTTTCAGTTTTGCAGAAAATGAGGGCTTGATTTTTGCACCACCAATTTGTGCTTTGTATTGGCATCAATCATTTCACCTCAAAATTACAGCAAAGCCAAACTAATTATTTGTGGGGCAAAATTAAAACACACAAAAAACAAACGCCATTTTGTAATTCTTTGGGGGGCTTCCGTTTGTATGCAGTGCACTTTTTGGTAAAAATGACACCTTATTTTTATTCTGTAGGTCCATACGATTACAATACCCAATTTGTATAGGTTTTAGTTGGTATAAAAAATAACTTTTTGCATGACCCCTATAACTTTATTTTTCCATATATGGGGCTGTATGAGGGGCTCTTATTTTTTTTTATTTTATTTATTTATTTTTTTGCACCGTTATCTGTTAATTTTGGTTTTGATTGCTTTTGATACACTTTTTTATGGTGTACAGAGTGACCAAAAATATTCAATTATGATATATATATTTTATTACATGTACGCCATTGACTGTGCGGTTTGTTCTATTTTAATAGTTCAGACATTTAAGCACACGGCAGTACCATGGACTATTACCTGCATTGCACTCCGTTGCTCCAGGCAGCCATGGCTTTCTAGAGCATTGGAGCGCCAATCGGATGGTGAGGAGGAAAATAAGAGCATTTTTGCCATCCTCCGCAATTTCGCCAAGGGTGTACCAGTCAGCACTGCTGAGCAGTCAGGATAAGTTTTTTTTTCTTTACATTTTTTAGCGCTGCGATCAACTTTGATTGCCGTGTCTAAAGAAATAATGTCCTGATAAGTGATGTCCAGTACTATCCATGGGTCGTGGCCACTGATAGCTGCCGCGACCATCCAGATATGATGAGCACTCGGCTCCTGAGCATGCGTCATAGTACCTGAGCAGGGCGTACATTTACGCCGCGCGTCTTTAAGGTTTAAATGTTGTGATTGCTATTGATCATGGCATTTAAAGGGTTACTCCACTCTCCAGGGTCCGGAACATTGAGTTCCTCAATGAAAGTCTGTGGGAAGGGGGCGCGACGGCAGTGGGCGTGAACACGGAAGCCCACACACTGCATTCAGAACTCAATGTTCCGGACACAGTTAAATGACTGACATCGGAGCAATCTCACATGTCAGGTGCTAATAGTCATGGGCCCATGTAATGTTCCCCTCATCATGAGTCGGGAAGGGGTTAAAAAGGCCTCTAAAAAAAAAAAAAGCAACCTGGTTGCTATTGGCAACTAGTCAACTTTTCCTCTGCCATAGTGCCAAAATTCCGGAGCATTTGCAATAGTAAATCTGGGCCACTGTATGTGAATGTAAAGTGTTTGCTTTTTATTTAGTAGGTGAAACTTCTGTCTTGCAGGTGGTAAAAATCATTCGTCCCAGTGAGACTGCTGGCCGCTACATCACGTACCGTTTAGTGCAGTGAGGTCTGGAGCACATATTAAAATGGACATTATGAAGAAACAGCTCAAGGAGGCCTCAAGAAGATATTCCAGGATGATATATTCTGTATTTGGTTTTTTATCATGAAAGCTAGGAGTATATTTCATGACCTGCATTGCTTTGTATATGCATTTCTTAAAGTGGCACAGGTATGGTATATTTAGCTTTTATAAAGTGATTTTTTTTTGCCCTGTACCCTGTAAGTAAATAAATGCATTTTGACAACTTTTTAAAGGAAAAAAAGTGACTTTCATTTTAAGCAGTTACACACATTACCACCCGTGAATGCACAATCTCTCTGTATCGGCACAACTGCTATTGTACCATTGCTAGTGAGGATAGATGAAGTTATATTCCTGGATTTCCTGGACACACAAAGCAGAAAGCTGCTGCTTTTATTAAAATCACATCTACACTTTAAATAATGAATATTTGCTTCGCAAGGCACTTTGTAGGGAAAATCCCATAGGAGGTTGCAGTCACCTATACAAACTGTGGACAGCGGTCAGTTGAAGAGCTCAATGCAATTCTTCTTTGTAGCATACGGACAACAGGAAGAGGACGATGGCAGCGCAGAGGGGTTCTCAGAAATTGGGTGGTCAATAGTACATTGTTAGACTGATTTGTGTTATTTTCAGCTAAATTTCCTTGACTTGGAACATTATCATCCTCCGACTCGGATTGTGCATCTGCTCCAATGTAAGGGATATCATCTGTGTTGGTCTCACTACGCTGTTTTGAAAATGCAGCTTGCGGGTCTGTGGATTCCCATGTGCTTGGGATGTCCTCACCACCATCTGACTCCGATTCTGAATCTACAGATGATCCAATGGATGCTGAAAGTAATGAATAAACTGTTAGAAACTACAATACAATATTATATATTTAGGGAGGACATCTGTATTTTGCTGTGCAGAGCAGATAGTTTCTGCAAGGCAGGATTATCAAAGATTGTTGTGTCTAGAGATGAGCGAAGTTACAGTGATTCGATTTGTCACAAACTTCTCGGCTCGGCAGTTGATGACTTTTCCTGCATAAATTAGTTCAGCTTTCAGGTGCTCCAGTGGGCTGGAAAAGGTGGATACAGTCCTAGGAGGTTTCAAGTGCTCCGGTGGGCTGGAGACTCTCTCCTAGGACTGTATCCACCTTTTCCAGCCCACTGGAGCACCTGAAAGCTGAACTCATTTATGCAGGATAAAGTCAGCAACTGCCGAGCCGAGAAGTTTGTGACAAATCGAATCACTGTAACTTGGCTCATCTCTAGTTGTGTTCTCCATGCTGCGATCATGACCTAACAGATGCAATACATGCATCTTGTATGGATTTCTTTCAATTGCTGGGTCATTACCACTTTTGGGTTGCTGTGTGTCCCCCATTTGCTTTGCCCATGTTCTTCTGCATTTCAGCTAAGCAATCTATAGTTCTCTGGCCAAACTTGCCATGCAGCTCCAGCCTAAAGTGAAAAGGCGAGGAGAAAACCAGTATACCAGAAACAAAAAACTGAGGTAATTTCTTCCCAAAAGCAGCACCACACCTGTCTGCAGGTTAAATGAGGTTTTGCAGCTCAGTTCCATTGAAGTGAATAGAGCCAAGTTTTAATACCACAGACAGATGTGGTTCAGTGATGCATGGTGAATCTGTCCTCTCCATATCAGGTCCAGAGCTGCAGATAGGTGCTGTGGTAAGAAAACAACCATATTTTCACGCCTCCTCCCTGCCCAGCCAAGCTTTGTGTATCAATCAATCAAAGCAGGGCTATAGGGAGTAGACAACTCAGCAAACAAAAAGGCCCTTTTATAAGGGTGCAGTCACAGAACTATTTTTCTGTATAGTTCCTGCATACAATTTTGTATAGGAAAACAGTATACAACCGTATACATAGATGACATCCCATGCAACAAGAAGCCTCAGGTTGTGTAAGTTTTTCGGTCATGTTGGGTTTTGTGCATTTTTCTTTACCATACCAGGGATGTGGAATTCCTATCGCCCGACGCCCGGGACTAGCAGTTTTGGGCGCCGGGCAGGTGAATTTGTCCGGCCCTTAGCCGGGCTTCGGGCAAGCAGGGCCGGACCTGACAAGTGCGGTGGCGATCTGCAGTCTGTATGGAGCGACTCCTGCCCGCTCTATACTCTGCCGCCTCCGACAAAAAAAAAACTGTATCCTCGGAAGCAGAGCAGGGGAGATGAGAAGCTGTGTATTTGTCTTCTCTCCCCTGCTCTGCAGACGTGCGGGGGGAGATGAGGGGGCGTGGCTTCTTGCTCCCCGTGCAGACCTGCGTCCTCTGCCTTCACTCCCCCCAGCTGTAGCTTCGGAGAGCTGGGGGGAGGAGGCGCGTCTGCACGGTGAGATGCATGCGGCGCTCTGCAGTCTGTATGGAGTGGGCTCGGGACTCCTGCCCGCTCCATACTCTGCAGCCTCCGGCTGTTCTCAGTAGCCGGGGGCCGCTGCTAATAGCCAGCATGCGGCGATCGCCGCGGCTGGCTATTAACCCTTTAGATCGCCACTGTCAAAGCTGACAGCGGCGTCTAAAGGGAGATGTGAATGCTCCCTGGTGGGCTAGTGGGGTGGATCGCCCCCCCCGCAGCGCGATCGCAGGGGGGGCGATCCACTATAGAGGTAGCCGGAGGACTTACCTCTGCTTCCTCCTGTCCCGGCTCTGTCATTGATAGATCCTGTCTGGACCAGGCTCTATCAATGGATCACAGAGCACACAGATTAATAGAGTTCAATAGAATCTATTCATCTGTCTGAAGAATCTAATGATTCCTCATATAAGTTTAATAAAATGTAAAAAAAAATAAAAAAAAAAGTTTTAATAAAAGTTTGAAAGACACATTAATCTAGTGGTCTTCAAACTGTGCCCCTCCAGATGTTACAAAACTACAATTCCCAGCATGCCAGGACAGCCGTTGGCTGTCCGGGCATGCTGGGAGTTGTAGTTTTGCAACATCTGGAGGGCCACAGTTTGAAGACCGCTGCATTAACCCCTTCCATGTTAAAAGTTCAAATCAACCCCTTTTCCTATATAAAAACATGCAAACATAATTAAAATAAACATATTCGTTATCGCTTTGTGCGTAATTGTACAACCTATTAAAATATAACATTATGTATCCCGTACGGTAAATGTAAAAAAAATACCAAACCACAGATTTGCAATTTTTATAATATCCCAGAAAAAAAGCTAAAAAGCGATTAAAAAGTCAGATCAATGCCAAAATGGTCCCGATACAAAAAACAGATTATGGCGCAAAACATGAGCCCTCATACAGCCTGGTATGTGGAAAAAAAATAAAGCTACAGGGGTTAAAAAATGGCAATTAAAAAAATTAGAAAACGTTCAGAATTAGTAAAACATGACGTAAACGATACAAATCTGGTATCGCTGTAACCAGGCGCCTAAAGTATAAAACTAACATGTTACCTCAACCACAAGGTAAATGGCGTAGAAAAGAAAACCACCAAATCTGCAAAATTATCTTTTACTATTTCAATTTCACTTCCCTAAATATATATATATTTTTTGGTTCGGAGAACATGTTATTGAAAAATTAAAAGGTGTCATTATAGTAGGTAGTTATGGCTATTATAGGGCGAGGAGGAAAAAATGAGAGCGTAAAAGCGAAAATTGGCCGGGACAAGTGGATCGTCATGAGGGACAAGTAGATTTTGCTCCATTTTAGTCCCATGGACAAGTAGTTTTTTATAAAATTTCCACACCCCTGGATACACAAAACTGCAGTCTACTACAGTTGTGTCCTGTTTGAAAACCATAAACGACTGTATAGCTTTTATTTTTTTTACCATTGAAGTCAATGAAAAACGGATGGGTTTTTGGGATGGTTTTCTTCTTAAACATGTTAAGCCACACCTACTTTCATTGGAATTAAAATAAAACAATCTAAACTTTATTGCAAGAAAGTGTTAATGCCAAATAAGTATACTTTTATTTTTTTATCTGCAAAAACTGATGCAAGCGGACGTCTAAATTCAAAACGTAAATGTTTTTAAAACTGTATGCAGTTTAAATTTTATAGCACACTTTGCATACAGTTTTGTCAGTTTTTAAGGCATATATAATGCACCCAAAAAAACTGATGCAAGACAGTATGGCAAAAGTCATGTGAATGCACCCTTACTTTAAAAACAGCGATCAGCAACTATCTGTGGAGGATTTTTCCTTATTTTCAAAATGAAACTAAAATGTAAAATAAATTGTAATGTTACTAAAAATGCAACGGATTCGTCCCCCCCCCCCCCCCCCCCCCCCCACTCAATTTTAGAGTCTTTTATCAACTGGGGCTTTCTGTACAGGTGCCAAAGACTCATAAGAAAGAATGTAGTATAAAAAAATAAAAATTCAATGGGGAAGGTTTATGTGGTTACGCATGGCTGCATCTGCTCCTGTCTGAACATACAGCCTCTCTATGAATACGTTATATGGGCTAATACGGTGAGGTACTAAAGCTGCACTGTAGGGTAGACTAGTACATCAGATAGAACTCACCTCTAAACGCTGTAGACTGGAATTCCGCTATAATTTCGGGCCCCTCCTCTTCAGCAGTGACTTGCAGTTTAGGAGCACTTCCCTGTGAGAAGGCATCCTACACAGAAAACACATCAATACCCAATATTAGCATTAAATCTTACTTCTAGTTCATTCATGTAAAGCTGTCCTTTATTGTATCCTACAGCTTTTTAATTTCACAGAAAATTACCCACAGAAACAACACAGATAGTGGGACCGAACCTCGCTGTAAACTCTGCCAACACATCTGCACAAAATAGGACATACAGCATTAAAGGGTTCTACTTCTGCACATCTCACAATGGGGTATACATGATACAATGCCCAAAGCGTGACATAGGATATAGAACATTTGGGAAATGATCAGAAACTCAATGAAGAGATGAATCTACACAGATTTTCCATCAACGACCATAAAGAAAATGACTATTGGACCCCAGTTGGACACCATTTTACCCTAAAACGTCACTCCACACATGACCTTAAAATCAAAATACTGGGGGAAATTTCAGAAACACTCACGAAGGAAAGACATTTAAAGGGGTATGCCGGTTTCAAGACTTTTTTTTTTTTTTTTTCAAATGAACTGGTGCCAGAAAGTTAAACAGATTTATAAACTACTTTTATTAAACAATCTTAATCCTTCTAGTACTTATTAGCTGCTGAATACTACAGAAGAAATTATTTTCTTTTTGAAACACAAAGCTCTCTGCTGAATCATGAGCACAGTGCTCTCTGCTGACATCTCTGTCCATTTTAAGAACTGTCCAGAGTAGGAGAAAATCCCCATGGGGAACATATGCTGCTCTGGACAGTTCCTAAAATGGACAGAGATGTCAGCAGAGAGCACTGTTTCAAAAAAGAAAAGCCTTTCCTATGTAGTATACAGCATCTATTAAGTACTGGATGGATTAAGATTTAATAATAATAGTAATTTACAAATCTGTTTTTCTTTTAAATCAACTGGTGCCAGAAAGTTAAAGTTTTCCACTGGAGTACCCCTTTATTGATTCCAAGAACAGAGGACTTAGGCTTGGTTTCCACACAGGTTTTTTCTGGTGTATTTTGGAAAACTACCATTTGTAGTTTTTGAGCCAAAGCCAGAAGTGTATTCAAAAGAAAAGGCAAATATAAAGGAAGAACTTATACTTCTCCTCCCTTATGGATCCACTTCTGACTTTGGCTCAAAAACTGCAGTGGCAGAATTCCAAAAACTACCAGAAAAAACCTGAGTGGAAACCTAGTCTAAGGGTCTATTCACACGTACAGTATTCTGTGCAGATTTGATGTGCAGGATTTCAAGCTGTGTTCAGTTTACATTGAAATCTGCGCAGAATACTGTACGTGTGAATAGACCATAAATGTGGATTTGAGCTTCTTAGCGCATAATCAAAACTTCCTATAACCCGTAATGTCCTGCTGTGGCACCATTCTCAACCTTTCTCTCACTCTCTCATTCTATGGTCCTATAACTAGACAATTTATAGCTAAATTTAGTGTGAATTCTCCACATCTGTTGTTTTAACCCCTGCATATTTGTGAAATGTAACCTGTGTGTTTTCTGCTTATGTGCTCAGAAATTCTTCAGACTTCATAATAAAAATACTGTTATTCCAATAAAAGGTATTACACGATTCTGCAACATTCTATGATTTTACATCCGCATTACTGGAATATACAGCTACTTCAAACTGCTTTAGGGTATGTTCACATGTGCGGATTTTCGCAGCGTATTTCGCTGCGGATCCGCCGTTGAAGGACCTTTTTATATGTTGTCTTTATATGTGCCTGCTCGGAGCGGCAATATGCCGCTCCAAGCAGACACACTGTGATGTGCGAGTAGCCGCGCATGCGCCGCTCAATGAGCTAGGCCGAGAGCTGCCGTGATGTGTGAGTATACTGCGCATGCGCGCGGCGACTCGCACATCGCAGTGTGTCTACTCGGAGCGGCAATACGCAGGCACATATAAAGACAGCATATAGGAGGTCCTTCAGTGGTGAATCCGCAGCAAAATCCGCACGTGTGAACATACCCTTAAAGGAGATATCCAGTGGTGAAAAAATTATCCCCTATCCTAAGGAGATCACGGGGGGCCCCAGCGGTCGGACCCCCTGTGATCTGAAACTTATCCCCTATCCTTAGGATAGGGGATACATTTTTCACCACTGGAGTACCCCTTTAACTAAAAAAAACAAGATACTCTAAAATATTCTATAATAAACTTACATCATTGCTCCTTGATAACTTATCGATGGCTAAAGGAGACTCCTGGAATATCTTGTCAAAGAAAACAATAAGTGCCTCCACAATTCGTGCTTGGTGAGGATAATCCACTAGAGATGACAGAGAAACAGTAGCATCTGTAGGACGTGGTCGCATCAGTGCAGGCCCAAAAACGATGCCTAGGTTGCTAGGGCTCATCTTATTGATTTGCTCTTGCTCTGAAACTCTGCAGGGAAATCAGGGTCAAAATCAACCATCATAATGTCCCACATTTAGCAAAGTATCACCTCCTGCATTAACCATATAAAAAGGACCTGCTGTCTCTTTGTAAAAAGTGAGATACTGTCAACTATAGAGAGGCACGGGTGGGGGGGGGGGGGGGGGGGGGGGGGGGCTACTCCGTCAGATGGGCAAAGATGGCACTATACTGTGTACACTGTACTAAGACAGGTGGGGAGTTGTATTCTGGCCAGCGCGCACAAGATCCAGTTCAGTAAACAGGAGCGGAATAGATGTCCTGACTATTAAGTATGTATCCCCCCCTCCCCCCATCATAGTACAACACACACCACAGGCTGCACACTGTATAATGCCATCCCCGCCCATTTGACGGAAGGTGGGGGGGGAAGGCGGATTACCATAAACAGGTAGGTCATCGCGTCCCCCTTTCATTGTCAGTGGTTTTGTGCACATTTTACACCTTTAGTAGCCCAGCTAATTTTTACACTTTTAACAGGCAAATTAATGGTCAAGTATAAAATAAAAAGAATAATTGAAACCTCTAATTCCAAATACTGTACGTTTTCTGAAAGCATGCAGCGGGCTCATTGTGAAAATACCATTCAACTCTTTATATACACAGGCACCTTTATATCACAGCATAGCAACACAACTTTTTATCAGTAATTATAAGCAAAATTTGCACATAAATTAACCCCTTAAGGACCAGGGGGTTTTCTGTTTTTGCATTTTCGTTTTTTGCTCCTTACCTTAAAAAAATCATAACCCTTTCAATTTTGTACCTAAAATTCCAAATGATGGCTTATTTTTTGCGCCACCAAATCTACTTTGTAATGACATCAGTCATTTTACCCAAAAATCTACGGCGAAACGGAAAAAAAAATCATTGTGAGACAAAATTGAAAAAAAAAAAAACGCCATTTTGAAACTTTTGGGGGCTTCTGTTTCTATGCAGTAAATTTTTCAGTAAAAATGACACCTTATCTTTATTCTGTAGGTCCATACGATTAAAATGATTCCCTACTTATATAGGTTTGATTTTGTCGTACTTCTGGAAAAAATCATAACTACATGCAGGAAAATTAATACGTTTAAAATTGTCATCTTCTGACCCCTATAACTTTTTTATTTTTCCGTGTACGGGGCGGTATGAGGGCTCATTTTTTGTGCTGTGATCTGAAGTTTTTAGCAGTACCCTTTTTGTATTGATAGGACTTGTTGATCGCTTTTTATTCATTTTTTCATGATATAAAAAGTGACCAAAAATACACTATTTTGGACATTGGAATTTTTTTGCGCGTACGCCATTGACCGTGCGGTTTAATTAACGATATATTTTTATAATTTGGACATTTTCGCACGCGGCGATACCACATATGTTTATTTTTATTTACAATGTTTTTTTTAAATGGGAAAAGGGGGGTGATTCAAACTTTTAATAGGGGAGGGGTTAAATGATCTTTATTCCCTTTTTTTTTCCACTTTTTTTTTTGCAGTGTTATAGGTCCCATAGGGATTAGCCTAACACGGTTTTTGCTCTGGGTGAAAAACTGTATTAAACCGTATATGTTTTTTTAAACATAGGAGTCAATGGGAACCGTACAGAACTGTATGTGCGTACAGTTGCATCAGGTTTTCACCATACGGTTTTTGACTTTGCACATTTTCTCGGAATTTCAATCAAACAAGTGAAACTTTATTCATTATGGAGTGAAAAGTTAAAAAGTTTTTCGGGTTAAAATTTGTACACACTTTTTGATACAGTTTAGTCCGGTTTTGAGGGATCAGTTTTTCATCAAAAACCTGATACGGGAACTGTATTGCAAAAATGTGGTGTGAATGCACCGTAACTCAATGTAACTTAAGAGGTGAAGACAGCATCAAATCTGCAGTAAACACAATGGGGGAGATTTATCAAAACCTGTCCAGAGGAAACATTGCTGAGTTGCCCATAGCAACCAATCAGATTCTTTCTTGCATTTTTCACAGGCCTTTTCAAATATAAAAGAAATGATCTGATCGGTTGCCATGGACAACTTTTCCTCTAGACAGGTTTTGATAATTTTTCTCCAGTACCTGTAAATATAATCTAAAATTAATTCTAAATTTCTAACTATACCTTTGTAAACAACTTTGTAAATGGCTCTGAGTTGCGAAAATTTATTACAATTTTTAAAAAATTTTGAACATTAAAAGACATAAACATTGATAAATCTACCAAGCACAGGAAAACTAGACTAATAAGTCACAAGATATGCCAAAAATATGACTCAACATAACTGATTTGGAAACTGCTATGTCTCCAGCTGTTAAAGAAAAAAATGCTTATACTAAGTCATACAGATGTTTAACATGTCTTTTATGTGTCTAGCTGCTGTATTTGGATCTTAAACCCTCTGTTCTACTGCTCACTTATTCTGAAATCCCCTGCATAGGAAAAAGCATGTACGAGGCAAGCCCTAAGCTTGTCCTCACTCTCCATGAATTCACTTCCGTCCTTAGTCTGCTGTGCTGTGTCTCTTCATCCAGTCACTGCTGCTCTGTATCCCCATCCTCTCTATATTTTTGTGCTGCAGTCTGATATACAGGACAGGAGTGAGCACATAAGAGTGCTAATACAGTTCTCACTTATTGAACTTTTTCCCAGCCTATGTTTCAGCTGGAACAAAGATGATGCTGCAGACAGACAGAAGTATGTTCTGGATGCTATAGGGACCCCTAGTGGGCTTTTTATAAGCCATGATTTCTATAACAAGGAGCACATTTGTATGAAGTATATCAGAAATGTTAATGTCTTGCCAAGATGTACAACATATAAAAAGATTGTGATTCTGACAGTGCCCATGTTAATGTAATGTGATATTGGACAACATGGCAGACTTTACTTTATGTGTAGCCCCAAAAAGAGGCTTAAAGGGGTAGTCCAGTGGTGAAAAACTTATCCCCTATCCTAAGGATAGGGGATAAGTTTGAGATCGCGGGGGGTCCGACCGCTGGGGCCCCCTGCGATCTCTCTGTACGGGGCCCCGACTCTCCGCCGAGATAGCGGGTGTCGACCCCCGCACGAGGCGGCAGCTTACACGCCCCCTCAATACATCTCAATGGCAGAGCCGGAGATTGCCGAAGGCAGCGCTTCGGCTCTGCCATAGAGTTGTATTGAGGGGGAGTGTCGGCCGCCACCTCGTGCGGAGGTCGACACGCCCCCTTCCCGCGGGCTGTCGGGGCTCCGTACAGGAGATCGCGGGGGGTCCGACCGCTGGGGGATAAGTTAGGATAGGGGATAAGTTGCTCACCACTAGGTCACCACTGGACTACTCCTTTAAGAAAAATGTGATAGCATTTCACTAGACTATTAGCTTCCATGCCTACAAATGCAGATGTACATGGTTGGCTCTATTACTAACTGCTAACAAATCCCTAACTGTACTTTGGAGGTAATCCAGACACTTATATAATTTAAATAATGATCCTATCAATTGTGGCCAAACTAGAAACAAGTCCTGGACATTTGGATAATTGTCTTTATACTAGATCAAAGGAAACCACCCTAAAATCCAGGACTTTGTTAGTTTATCCTTGGTTTACGTGTAACACCAATTTATTGGTAAAGCACTCTACACAGATTATATCATAATAACTGCTATTTTATTCATTAGTGGTCACAACCAGGGCTGAACATAAACAGCAGAGAGTCTGTAAACAGTCTATTGACCACTTGCTGTCCAATAGCTCAGTATACGACAACCTCCTTACATCTAATAATCCACTCGTAATTGTGTGCTATGATATTCATGTGTCCCTTATATAAACACAGTAGGGACACAATAGGGATATAGGTTGAACTTGATAGTTGATAAGGTTGAAAAAAGACCAGAGTCTATGTAACCTAATAGATAGTATCTGCTTTATATATGGCAGTGGCCCCCCTTACCTACTAGACCACTGTTTATCAGCACAGTATTTATATGTGGTATGTCCTTCCAGACCAAGCAGCATCAAACAGATCACATTTTATCTCTTACTTTTTACTACTTTCACTCTTCCAAATAATAAACATTTTTTTTCCATCTTACAATACAGTAGACATACCTGCATAAATGCTTTATCAAATACTGCAGTGTGGCCCTGTTTTCATAGGGAAGGTCCTGTAGCAGTTCTTTCAATCTCTCCACCATGGCCAGAACCTCTGGCTCAGTTTCTGCCCCTTTGTCCTCAAGTCTGGATGCTTTGCCAGTCTCACCATCACGTAGACTTTCTTTAGCAAGACCCATTAAGCCATTATACAGCCTGAATGGCATTAGAGGTTCAGGGAGCTGATGAAATAAACATATTGGAGTTATTCATGGGTTATATAGTAAGGAGTGTCGCTGAAGAATGAATACATTTACATTAACTTAGTGAAACTACTGTAAGGTTGGTTGAGCCCATTACATAGTTTATAAGTTTGAAAAGAGACAAGAGTACATCAAGTTCCACCTATAACACTACTGCTTTGATCGAGATGAAGGCACAACAGCTCATTGAGGCTGATGCCAATTGCCCTGTTACAGAGGAAGAATTCCTTCCGACTCCAATATGGAAGAATCATAATAAATCCCTTGATCAACATTTATTTCCCCCAAAAATGTAGTATCCATGAGCTGTGTATTTTATAGTATATTTATCCCAAAACACTTGGACTTGATTTATGGGATAGTGGAAAGAAGCAAAAATATGGAAAATACATCTAAATATACTTCACCTGGCGTAGATAGAGTTTCAGGACATTGCTCAGATCATGTGGTGAAGCCTGAGATAGTTCAACTAACTCCTTCCCATTTTCAAATGCCTGGCACAGCTTTTCCACCCGTGTCTTTACCCCATTCACACGATATATACCCTGTCAGACAATGAAAGATGAACACCACCAAACAGTAAATATTTGGATTCTTGTCTTAAGTAATATATGAATACACAGTGGGCAAGAGACCTTTCAATTATTCACGTATTCCTGCCATTAACAGACCCCCTACATTCTGGAGAATGTGGTCCCGAATCTCCTTTTGAAATGGAGTGGCAGTTGCATGTGTGAACCACGGCTCCCTCCATTCATTGTATATGAAAGTTTGCGGAGATAGCAGATCCAGCAGATCCCAAGAGTAAAGAATGGAGCAGTGGTTCATACATGCAACTGCTACTCCATTCCTGCTAGAGCCTTAGGATAGGGGATAAATGTTAATGGCTGGAATACAACTTTAAGGTGAATTGATATGCTAATTTCAAGTAATAATAATCGATAATAAAGTTATGCTTATGTCTGTTAGGGGGAAATATGAAAAAAGAATCCATACGTGAATATTGAATTAATTATCACCTTCATGGTTATTGCACGTGCTTCAATCTCCGAGACACACTTGTGAATAAGGAAAGGCACGTGGTCTGGAGATCTCAATGCTGCCTCAGAAAAGTTCCTGCCGAACAAAAGCAATCGACCTTGCAGTTTCTTGTGACCACACTGTATTGCCAGAGTTTCCAGACATTTCTTGTGACAAGCAAGGGAACACTAAGGAAAATAAAGAGATGTAAGAGAATATAAAGAAAGCAATGAACACGGGATATCTTGCATCCTTTCCTTATTCTTAACATATACAAATTTAAGAATAAAGCGGCATTTACTGTGGACAAGAGATCCTTTACCAACTAGATATCAAAAGGAGGTCCACTTGTGACCAGCTGTTATCACTAAGGGGACCTTTAGGAAAGTGATCCCTCTATGACAGGGAAGCATTTCACTATGGAGAGCAGTGTTCCTCCAGAGAGAAGCTTTCCCACTGTCACTCTGCTCTGAACAGTAAGAGGGAATGCCTGATCGATGGACAACCCCTTTACTGTTCTCTTACTCATCAAATAGCACACTCACTTGTTCAAACTTATCATCTCTCTTACCTCCTCACATTCAGCTCCTTGGAAGTACACATAACTATTACACTCCCGGCATTTGCTAGGTGTCCGTAACTTGCGTAACCTGTGAGTCCGAGCTGCTCGTGATAAACCAACATTACGGAATGGACCACTGGAAATAGGTACATCCAAAGAAGTAGGCAGCCCATTAATGTCTAAAAAGAAAAAAAAAAAGTGTCCAAAAATGTCTTGTTACAGCTGATATCTTGTTTTGTGTGTTTTTTAAAAAGGTTATTCCATGAATCACTTTTATAGCACATCATCTTTTTGTTCCATATGCTCCCCTGGTGTTGCTGAAGGAAGGATCTGGACAAAATGAGTCTCCTTTACCCTCTGACCCTTTAACAGGGGAGGCGGGGAGCTCTGCGAGTTGGCACCCGTCCTCCATTGCAAACAGCAGCGTAATAGCAACAGATGAATAAAACAAGAGTATGGCTTAAAATTTTCTGTAATTTTGGATACACATAGTGAGGGAGATTTATCAAACTGTCTTATAGAAAGATTCTCTTTGTTGTCCACAACAACCAATCACAGCTCAGATTTAATTTGACCAGAACCACATGATGGACAGATGAATATTAAGCTCGGATTGGTTGCAAAAGTCAAAAAACAGTATTTTCCTATAAGACAGCTTGATAAATCTCCCCTAGAGTACTGATGCATATAATCTTTCTTATTCACTGCTTTACTGTACTCATATTTTTACTTTTAAAAGATAGGCAAGGTGTTGACCAACCTTGCTCTAGTGGCAGTCTTTTGTTCTCTTCTCCTGTGGGTGAAATAGGTTGAATCAGCTTTTCTGGGAAGCCTGTACAAATAAATCACAAATGTTATATTGCATGAAAAAAAAGTTTTGTGGATGAATTGACTGTATAGAATACAGTAGATGTGTGGGATATTACACATTCATACATTTAGTACCTGGTGATTCCTTGCTTTCAGTAAGATCTCCTTCAGTCAGAGCACTTGGCCATGACTTATGCACTTGATGGCCTTTTCCTCCTAATAAAATGATTAAAATCAATTAACTTCAAGCTGCATGAAATCATGTATTTATACAAATATATGGCCTACTTGAATCTCCGTCTTACACCAGAAGTGGTGCCAGTGATCAGCTGAGCAGCAGATAACAGGCCCGGCCTTCTTTCTGGTGCCTAGGCTCGTTACATCACATTGCCACTCAGCCTATCACTGGCTAAGGCGAGACATTGAGCTGAGCCACAGTGTGATATGTCGGGCCCCAAAACCAGGAAGTAGACCGGGGCCGGAGAAAAGGAGACCTATATCAGTTACACTGGGGAAGCAGAGAAAGGTAACTAAAAGTTTATTATTTTAATGGTGGCAGCCCAGGCATATAGGATAAAGAAAACATTTGGCTGTAGAACCCCTTTAAAAATGTGGTAAATTGTTATAACTTATGTCTATTAAGGGAAACTGACAGGTGGGTCAGCCACACAAAGCTTTAAAAATACACATCTTCCCCACTTCCTCCTTTCATTTTTTGTTTTTTATTTTGTAATACCATAATCACATGAGGAATTACATAGGTCAACCAGCAAGCAACTGTAATGTCAAAGAGGAAACAAATCTCTACATAGTGATATACATTTATTGAAGTTATTAAAGGGATTCTGACAGTAGTGTGCCTCATGCTAGGCTGATAGGTATATAGGTTTACAGTGCGGGTGACACTCTTTCCAACCATGTATTACTCACCCAGATCCATGTTGTGGAGCAATTCAACAACATTTATATAGTTTAATTTAAAGAAACTAGCTATGTTTTTATTTTCCAGTGCTCTTTTAGCAATGCTCACAGAGGCGCCTTCCTCCCGTCCCACCCAACCCTTCATCAATATTCACTGCTCCTTCTTGTGCTCTCATTAGCATGAGTGATGATGCAGCTTCGTTAGCATGAGTGATGATGAGTCACGTCACAAGAAGGAGCAGTGAATATGGATGAAGGGGTGGGTGGGATGGAGGGAGATGCCTCTGTGGGCATGGCTGAAAGAGCACTGGGAATACCAGTGCAGGTGACCCTCCTGTCAGTTTCTCCTTAATAACTTCAATGAATGTAGATCACTATGTGAAGGTTTGTTTCCTCTTTGACATTAAAGATACTTTCTTGTTGACCTATATAATTCATCATGTGATTATGTTGGGGGAGATGAGTATTTTTAAAGCCACTGTATGGCCAAAACACTTTTGCTCACCTCTTCTCTCCACAGATCGTTCCTCTCCTGTAACATCTTTATTTTCTGAAGATGGAAAATCCTTTGAGCTTAAACTTGACTTTCTGTTTCGAATGCATGGAGACCTACACATACAAAAATAATCTTAAAACATTATACTTCATTCTCAGGAACCTATATTTTTTAAATAATTTATGATAAGAGAGTAAACTATACTGTTTCATACACTGATATCTGTGGTTTGTATGGTTGGAAGTCATAAGAAATTTCAGGCTCTGCTCCAGCTCCAAGTTGTCTTATATATGATGCATACTGTTGTCCTAGGTCATACAATTTACTGCTCTCACATAATGTCTGGAACCCAACTGGTAATGGTGCGGTTTCCATGTGCATGCTCTGATAATAGGAGATGGTTGCCTGGAGAGACACAAGACACTTGAATAAGAGAAATAATAATAATAATATAACTATATTAGAAAATACATATTAATAGGAATTAGTTCAGAATAAGAGAGCTTTAAAAAAGCGAATATTTGAGAAGCCTTTCTGTACCGAGCGCAGAATTTGGTCAGTCTGTTTGATGAGTTCTTGTAATTGACGAAGAACATTGACTTTAACATCCTCCAGTTCCTGTTTCTGTGTTTTGGCATCTGCAATGCATGTCCGGTAAGTTGCCATTGCTTCTTCTGCCTGAATGAAAGAAAATGAAGTGTATATTTAAAGTTGAAGGGTCTTAATAAATGTAAATGTATGCAGTAAAAAGATTTATTTTGGGCTTGAATAATGCATAACCTGTACACTAAACATGTATAAGATTCAGGACTCCTTGCCTGTTTTTGTTTTTTTATCCTATATTTACCTTGTTCTTAGCATCTTCCTCAGCCCTCCTTTTCTTGTCAATGGATTTGGTTCCACTGTGGCCCTGCTCCTCTTCAGCACGTGCTGCATTGTGCTGTGCCTTTTCATGCTCTTCACTACGCTGCATGTACGTCTGTTTTGCTTTTCGCAGGTTGGATTCTGCCTCTAACTGAGTTTACATAAAAAAAAAAAAAAAACATTATCATAAAGTGTGAAGTGTAAAACATAGCACACACTAAAGGATAGTTTTATATTGAAAGTAAGAGTTACATGAGCCCATTATCAGCCAAATGAGCATTCATAAGAAAACTGTTTCCTAAAAAAGGGCCAACGATCAGCGAACAAATGGAAAAATGCTCGTTGTCTGATATGATCATTTACACAGGCATTAAAATCATTGTTTTCAGCTGCACGTTTCCTTTTTGTGGAGACAACAATGATGGAACTAAAGGGCTGCATAAACAATCTACAACCGCTAACCAAGTGCATATTAACAAATACCTTTTTCAGGGCGCACTTGGCCCGACTAAATAGGCCTTAACAAAGAAATGTTCTTACCAATTTGCGCTGGGCTCTCTGCCACTGCTCTTTCAGCTCCTTTCTACGTTTCTCATGTTCTAAACGCCGCATATTTACTGGCTTTGGAGAGAGCAGGATATTTTAAAAGTAAGATATAAAATTTATATTGGTATTTTTTATTATTAATGCCACTGCCATAAGTTCATTCTAAATATGCTACTGATATACCTGAAGAAAAGTATTCTGTTGCAGCGTTAATGCTGTGTGCAGAACACCTTGTGCATGGTCCTGATCCTGCTCCAAAGCTACTGAATAGATGGACTGGAAAGGCATGAATGGCTGAAAAAGAAAACACATAAAGAAAGAGAAATACAACATTTGTATATGGTTTCTTCTATGTAACATCATTAGACAACAACTTTTTGAATTCAGTTTTTCTGTTGTTGTCTCACCATACTATATTGTACAGGCTACTCAAACTGTGAAGCACTGTATAGTATATAGATTTACTGCTTTGTGCCTACTCGTGGAAAGCGGAGAATGGTTGGGAAGCTGAAGTAAGCAGAAAACATTTTGCTTAGCTCTCATAAACTTTTAATGGGAGTTTCATAAACACTGTAGCACCCCGAACAGTGCCACTTCATTCATAGGGGAACAAGGGACCACTGTTGTTGTGATAAGTGGAGTGAGCGCTCAGTGGTTGGACCCCCATCATTCAGATGTTTTTACTTTTATTGATTTATTATTCACTTGAATTTGCCAAACACTATCCTCAAACCTGCAAAACAATTTGCCAGTGTATGCCAATATTAGGTGAACTGCCTAATCGTGAATCGTAAAGTCAATAAACCAAAATTCTCCACAAGGGAGTCAGGGACCACCTTATAACTAATTACACCAGAAACCTAGGGCACATGGCCTGGGGCACAAGATCCCTATACAGGAAACTCCCCTAAAATGTAACTTTTATTGTATTCTTCTTTAATAAAATTGTTTAACAAGTGACACAGTATTGTTAAAACCATTATGTAATAGGTCCAGTTGTAACAGTTGATTGGGATAGCCCAAAGATTCAGTGTGTAGGGAACTGCAGTTTCCCTTTATTGCTGGAACGCCATGACAATGTTTAAAAACAATGACATTTGCCTCCCTCATTTTTTTTACTAGTTTTGTTGCTTTAGCACCATTCACAGGAGGATCAATAGGAAAACACCTCTCCTCGTGGTCTGTTCATCCTTATATATATCCTAGGTTTATGTTGTCATCATCCAGTGGCAGGGAGATTCACCTGTCCTGGACTTCCTTAGTAAGGATCCAATCCATAGTTCTGTTACAATATATGGGTCTTTGGGGAGACCAATAGGATCTCTCTCTACCATCTTACAACATCTTACCTCATCACTCCGGAAATCACTGTGTGCCGATGTTCCGTTCCTAATCTGATCACATGATCGCACTGAGATCTCATTCCTTCTCGCGCACGAGCAAGAACTTTATTCACACTCCGCACAAAGCTCTATTACAGCATTTGCGCACGGACTTAATCTCAGGACCTAATAAGCCTACACATTGGGCTTGCGCATGGACTTAGTCTCATGACCTCATAAGACTGCACATTGCGTTTGCATGCTGGATAAGGGACAAGGGAGGCAAATTTAATTGTTTTTAAACATTGTCTTGGCATTCCAGCAATAAAGGGAAACTGCAGTTCCCTACACACTGAATCTTTGGGCTATCCCAATTAACTGTTACAACTGGAGCTATGACATAATGGTTTTAACAATAGTTTGCCACTTGTTAAACAATTTTATTAAAGAAGAATACAATAAAAGTTACATTTTAGGGGAGTTTCCCGCATAGGGATCTTGTGCCCCAGGTTTCTGGTGTAATTAATCTTAAAGTCAGACACTTTAATTGTCCTCATTTTTTAAAAATGTGAGTGAACTTTAGCATTACCATGACATCATAGCCCTATGAAAAGACTTTGGGTTTTAGGTCTATAATTGAGCACTGACTAATCCCTAACATTAAATATCTTGTAGCACCATTAGTTACAGTGGTCCAAATCCCCTGCTTTACAGAGGCCCTAATAAGGTTAATAAAGCCCTTGGGATAGGTTTGACAATTAAACCTTATCTTAAACGCATCCTTAAAAGAACTAAAATACATTCGCAAATTTTGAAAAACTTCTGAACCAAATGTTTCTGTACATTTATATTTTAGGTGTGAAACAAGTAATTATTTCATACCTCCTGAGTTAGGGCATTTTTTGATGTATTCACCAGTTTCTGGAGGCCCTTAGCATATTCCATCTCTGCAGAAAACAAGAGATATACAAAGTTGGAGATTTTAGAGAATAAAAAGTCAAGATGACGTTAGGACATGCCAGTGTCTAAATAAAGCAAGGTTAGTGCACTCTGACAGGAGAAATCCCATGGGAAATAGACCTTACAAGCAGGGATTAACATACATTCTTTAATTTGGTTGGTATCTTTAATCTTCAGTGGAAAAATACAGTTTTAGGCTGCATTCACACTACGTTCCCTCCTTACGGCTGTCGGATCCGATTGGGAAATTTCAAAATCGTGAGCTCCCACGAATCGAAACTCATTCACTTTAATGAGCCGACCGGAGTCAGACAATGACTCTGGTTGGCTCATTTTTGCCCCGTATCCGGTTTTCCGATGAACGTAAAACCATGGTGTATCACAATTTTAAGTCCGGTCACAAAACCGGACACATGGCAAAAATGAGCCGACCGGAGTCACTATAAGGGGACCACTTGCTCCCCCCTTCTCAAGCTCTCTTCTGCATTTGAGGACATTGGGGGAGTTTTATCAAAACCTGTCTACAGGATAAGTTGCTGAGTTGCCTATAGCAACCAAACAGATTGCTGCTTTCATTTTTGAAAAGGCCTCTGAAAAATTAAAGAAGCGATCTGATTGGTTGCTATGGGAAACGCAGCAACTTTTCCTCTGGGCAGGATTTGATAAATCTCCCCAATGTATCTATACTAATTCACCACTCTCACGTCACTTCACCTATCTGTGCATTTCTTCACTGCCTGTGAACCTGTACGTTTCTACCTTTACCAACAGATATCCCCTAAAATGCCCTTTCTGGCCTTACCTCATGCACAGCAATAGGTGGTCTCCTTAACAGAGGTTGCCTTCACTCTCTGGAATTCTCTGTTCTATATGTGGTCCCTAACATTTTCGAATACCTACAATGTCACCACTTCATATATATCTATCCATCCCTGCCTCCTATTCACTGCTTTTCCCCTTATGTACTTTATTCAGAGGTTTTGTCTTATACATTGTAAGCTTTGGGATTAACTCTAGGTATTCTGTTTGTATTATAAACCACTATCATAATTGTCACAGTGGTTACAAGGAGGGCATATTATATAGGTCAGATAATGATGCCTGGATCCAAATATAATGTAAAGAATATGCTTATCCTAATTTTCAGGTAGACCAGAGACTGATGTTTCTCATCTAGCCCATTTGGTCATTTTTATTCAAGACAAACATATTGGGAAGACGTCTGGTAAACAAATTATTTGGTGGGACACAAAACACTACTTGGTTTCAAGTAAAGGCACAAAAAAAAAAAACATTTAAGGAAATAACTGGTATGTTTAAAAAAAAAGAATACTCCGCACAAGATATGTCTTTAATTAGAACTTACCTAAAATACTTCTTTTTTCTATATAGTTTGCCAGATCTTTCATGTATTTTGCTAAGTTTTTTGCATAAAGAAAAGCAGCGCGTATACCTCCTTCACTCCTCTGTAGGATAACATCCACATCATCTCCTAAAGGGCTTCCTTGTGTCACATAAATGGAACAAAGTGGTTTTTTAGGTTAAACATATTTTTTAAGAATGTCTGGTGATGTTACATTAATTGCCCATTTTACTATCTATATTAAATAATATTCCTGAAATACTACAGATGTCAGTCAGGCCGCTAATACTAATAATATGCTGACACATCCTGTTCTATAGAGATCCCTTTCCAGCAATGTCCTCTTTATCGTCACAGACAGAATTACAGTGAAAGGTGGCACCTGTATATAGATAGGACACCATTTACAATAGGTGATGGTCACGCCCCCCCCCCCCCTACACAATGACCTCTGCACAGATCACAGATCATGCCTTGTAAGCTCTCCTATGCTGTAGTAAGGCATACCTCAAAATAGTGTAGCAGAATCTCATTAATTAATACCAATAATTATTTTACTGTATTTATTTACGTACTTTTATTGTAATACACATGAATTAAAAGAGAGGTAATATCAATTTGGAGGAGGTGCCACATAAAGAAGCAATTGTTTGTTTAGCCCAGTGTTTCCCAACCAGTGTGCCTCCAGCTGTTGCAAAACTCCCAACAAGCCCAGACAGCCAATACTTATGAAAAAAAATCCCAATGGTCCAATTTCACTTACCGGTATCCACATACTCTGCACTGGAGAGTGCATTATCACTACCAGACAGACCACCATATAAACTTTCCATGGACTGTTGAAAGAAAAAGGCTGAGACTTAAATGAATGTTTATCATGATATCTACAAGTAAAATGTGGCACATCCATGTATATGCTGAATTTCTAATGTAAAGCCACATTGACACACCATTCTGTCTTAACCCCTTCCCGCAAATTGACATATATGTTCATCCACTGCAAGCTCCTGCTGTATGCTGCGCGCTCAGCAGGTGGGCGCGCATCATACCTGGTGGACCCACAGCTAACGTTGGACACCACCGATCGGGCTGATGTCCGGCATTATAGGGGTATTCGTGGGGAAAAAACTTTTTTTTTTTTTTTAAGATCAACTGGCTCCAGAAAGTTAAACAGATATGTAAATTACTTCTATTAAATCCTAAATCCTTAATCATTCCAATAATTATAAGCAGCTGAAGTTTAGTTGTTCTTATCTGTCTGACAACAGTGCTCTCTGCTGACATCTCTGCTTGTCTCAGGAACTGCCCAGAGCAGAATAGGTTTGCTATGGGGATTTGCTTCTACTCTGGGCAGCTCCTGAAACAAGTGTCATCAGAGAGTACTTAGACAGAAAAGAACAACTCAACTTCAGCAGCTCATAAGTACTGAAAGGATTAAGATTTTGTAATAGAAGTAATTTACAAATCTGTTTAACTTTCTGGAGCCAGTTTAACCCTTTAGACGCAGTGATGAAAGTTGCATCTAAAAGCTGTTATTTCCGTTCCTGGATAGCTCAATGGGCTGATCAGGACTGCCGCAGCGAAACCGCGGCATCCCGATTAGCTGAGAGGACGGGGGAGGTGTCTTACCTTCCTCCCTGCTGTCCGATCGGTGCTTCAGGCTTTCAGTCAGCTTTGCCAGGCTGAAGCAATGGAGCACCGATAACACTGATCAATGCTCTCCGATGGTGAAGAATTAATGAGTGTATGCAATCTAAAGATTGCATGTTATAGTCCCCTATGGGGAAAAAAAAAGTGTAAAAAAATAAATAACTATGCATTAACCCCTTCCCTAATAAAAGTTTAAATCACCCCACTTTTCCAATTTTTCGAATAAAATAATGTACAAAAATAAAAACTAAACGTGTGGTATTGTCACGTGCATATATGTCCGAACTATTAACATATAATGTTAATTAAACCGCATTGGTCAAAGGCAGCACGATCAAAAGCTTCAGAATAAAAACTTCAGATCACGGCGCAAAAATTATCCCTCATACATCCTTATATACAGAAAAATAAAAAGGTAATATGGGTAAGAAGTGGACAATTTTAAAATACTAATTTTGGTGCATGTAGTTATAATTTTTTTAAAGTAGTAAAATAAAATAAAACCTATATAAATTACATATCCTTGTAACCATATGGACCTAAAGAATAAAGATAAGTTGTCACTGCATAGAATTGGAAGCCCCTAAAATTTACAAAATTGAGTTTTTTTTCCCAATCTTGCCCCACAAATGTTTTTATTTCTGCCGTAGATTTTGTGGTGAAATGATTAATGGTATTACAAAGTAAAATTGTTGGTGCAAAAAACAAGCCCTCATATGGGTCTGTAAGTGCAAAATTGAAAGTGTTGTAATTTTTAGAAGGTGATGAGGAAAAAACGAAAGTGCAAAAAATGAAAAATGGCCTGAGAGGGAAGGGGTTAAATTTAGATGTTCTTGAGAAATTGTTATTACATTTCCAAAATGTACATCATTTTCATGTAATATTCTAAGCAGAACAAAAGTTTTGCATATAGCTCATTCTGTTGAGTATACCGGGGGAGCGACTGCACCCCATAGCAACCAATCACAGCACAGCTTTCATTTTTTAGGTGCAGAGTATGAAATGAAAGCTGTGCTGTGATTGCTTGCTATGGGAAACAAAGACATCTTCATAAATCTCCCCCCATAAATTCCAGGAAACCTGTATACAGCATTCACACGTACAGGATTTGCTGCATACTTTCACCGCATTGAAGTTAATGGGTAGCAAAATCCGCTGCACAATATATGCAGCAAAAATATGCAGATCCTGTACAGAATTACAATTCATTAAACTTTAGTGATAGGAACTCTGAGAACCCCCTTTACTCTACCTAAAGGCACATGTTAACCCTTGATTGAATAGGCGTTTTAACTCCTCCTGTATTAATATTAGTATAATTTATAGAGAATGCTTTCAACATTTATGAAAACATGTCCGTAGCTGAAAATGAGGTTCTACTCCCGCCTGCAGTATCTGCAGTCAATAAGCATGTTATATTTAATACATTGTACAGAAGAAGCAAAGTAAAGAGCTCTGCAATAATTGAAATAGCTACTATATCACAATGTCTCACCTGGCTCTGGTCCCCAAGTGGTAGTGACAACAATGTGCTGCTATCCACTTCCCCCATAAGAAATTCAGAGACTCTGAGGACAGAAAAGAGAAAGGCACATCATAGGTTACAATTACAAAGTAACATAGTTCAGTTCATAAGGTTGAATAAAGACCAGAGTCCATCAAGTTCCACCTATATCCCTACTCCGTTGATCCAGAGGAAGGCAAAAAACCTCATACTAGAGGTAAAAATTCCTTCCTGACTCCAATATGGTAGAGAGGTGTAGCTTCGAAGGAGACGCTGGCTCAACGTGGTGCTGGACACAGGCAGCAAGAACAGGTAAAACAGATTTGTAAATTACTTTGATATAAAAATCCTAATCCTTCCAGTACTTATCAGCTGCTCTATGCTACAGAGGAAGTTATATCGTTTTTTTTATGTCTGACCACAGTGCTCTCTGCTGACACCTCTGTCTGTATCAGGAACTGTCCAGAGTAGAAGCAAATCCCCATAGCAAACCTCTCCTGATCTGGACAGTTCCTGACATGGACAAAGGTGTCAGCAGAGAGCACTGTGGTCAGACAGAAAAGAAAGAACTATACAACTTTCTCTGTAGCATACAGCTGCTGATAAGTACTGGAAGGATTACGATTTTTCTGTAGAAGTAATTTACAAATCTGTTTAACTTTCTGGCATCAGTTGATTTGAAAAAAATAAAAAATAGTTTTCCTTAGGAGTACCCCTTTGGGTCTTTGGGGCACATTTAAAACTAAGTAACTAGAACATTTTTGTTGTTGTTACTCACGTGCTGCTGAAGCAGACAGCCATGCTCTCCAGAGCCTTCTCAAAATCTCGCTTCTCATTTTCAATACTTGCTTCATAGTGAAAACCTGGATTTAAAACAATAAACAAATAAACTCTAAAAACAAAGGTAGTAGAACCACACATAAGATATATGGTTCTACGGCTGAATGTACTGTAGTCATTGATTTGCTCATTACTGACCTTTAACCTTAGAAATAAGAGTCCCAGCTGCAGTCAGAGTCTCCACAGTATTTAGCAAGGGATATTTGTTGATCACTTGGCGGAGGAGTCTTAATGTCTCTCCAAGGCATTCATGCGCCAGAGGACGCCGGGTCTCTTTCACCTCTGTGGATAACAAGATAGCAAATACATTCTATTATACACAGCTTAGATATACTGTAATAACTTATAACATAAGAGCTCTTTTATAGAAGGCTCTCCTGATGAATACGGGAATAGTCATATAAACCATATTGTTATATAATCACACTAAACTATATCATTTTTGTTCATATTACATTTTATTAGTTTAATTTCATATTAGTAATGTATTCATTCATTTATTTATGAACATGTTTATTTACATTATTATACTTTTTCATGCTGTAGTGTATTGCACATCACCTTTTTGTATGTATCCTTATGTTCTTGTGCTATAATATTAAAATCAACTTGTGTGGTTTGGTAGGAGGGATTGGTTGAGGTAGAGCCCTTGGAAATACAGTGGCCCGACTTCCAAGTAAATTACTGTGTTGAATGTGTCCCATTTTATCTATCTACTGGTGTCAATTTTCCCTATGATTCTTCTTGTGATAATAAGGAGTACACTGCTGAAAATTCATCTTTGCACAATAGGACATGTTGGCTTATTATTAGGCTTAGTGGCCAGAATGGAAGCCACAGGATTTCAGGATTATTTTATAATATGGTTTGAAAAATGGGAAATTAGAAAAAACTTAATCGAAAATTATTTAAAAATATATTTAACATAAAAACTTGATACAAAAAGCAGGTCATATTCGGAATTAAAGTGTCTATGTGTAAAACGTTATTTAGAGTAGGTTCCAGATGGCTCTGTGATTGTAACACTGGCCCAGATTCACAGATTTGCCTGTGGACCAGTGAGTTATTACCAATGTATCCTCAAGACTGTTCAAGTTATAGTCTAGTAATGTTCAGGTGTATAGCGCCACCTAGAGTAAATTGCAATCATAACGCATATTGTGCCCTTTTAAATGGGTTATCCAGGAATAGAAAAACTGAAATAATTTCTTTCAAAAACCTCTCCCTGTCTCCAGATTGGGTGTGGTTCTGCAGCTCAGTTCCATTAAAGTGAATGGAGCCAAGTTGTAATACCACACCCAACCTGGGGACAGACCTGGAGCTGTTTTTGAAAGAAATTAGCTCTGCTTTTCTATTTCTGGATAACTGTTCTAAAGATAGTGTAACCTTCAAGAAATTTATAACCTGTGTGAACATGTAAAGTGAATCTGGCTAACTAAAAAAGTCTGCAATCTTTTACTGAAAGGGGAAATTGAACCTCACATTAAAATAAACCACTTCTGCCTTTTACTTTGTGACAGACAAATATCAGACCTTTGACTGCATGATCATTTGTGTATCTGTCTTAAAACTGAGCCATACAATTACTGAAAACCAAGCAATGACCATAAACATTGAAGGCCCCTTACTGGTTAATAGCTTATTTTTTTTCTCATGCTGTCAGCCTTTGATGTTACAGGGCCTATTACTGCAACTCCTCCGTTCTGGTGTCTCTATAACACCAAGTCCAGCCTTTATACTGAGGCACTGGTGTAGGTTTCCCAGTAGAGTTGGGGCTATTGGGGCTGGCCCCGAATCTGGCACCCATAGCTCGGGCTTAGCTCACTTACTTATGTGGAATCCAGGACAATTGCCCTTGATCCCCAGATGAGCGAGAACCGCTTTTAGCTGTATGCGCACACACGGACACAGGTGAAGGCTGCCTATCAGTGTAAGCCGCAAGACCTTATGGGACATTATGACCCCAGCCCCCACCCAGTAAAGGCGCAATAACGTCACTCATTGGCGCCAGCACTGTGCAGAAAGAAGGATATAGCTAGCTGTATTACAAGGTAGATCACTGCATGGGGTAGGAGGTGGGTATGCTTGTTTGTTTTTTTGTCTCATTGTACCTGCTACCTAGCTAACTACCTAGCTTGCTACCTACCTGGCTACTTAGCTAGCTACCCAACTACCTACCTGGCTATATTCATAGCTAGCTTCCTAACTACCTACCTACTAACCTAGCTACTTATCTACCTTGCTATCTACCTAAATACCTGGTGACCCAATTAGCTACCTACATGGCTACTAACCTACCTGGCTTCCAACATAGCTAACTACCTACCTATATGGCTACATACATACCTAGGTGGCTACCTATCTAGCTACCTACCTACCCACCCACCTGGTTACCTACCCACTTGGCTTTCTAACTAGCTACCTACCTAGCTACTTAGCCAACTACCTGGCTACATTCCTTCCTGGCTTCCTTGCTAGCTAGGAGGCTACCTAGCTATCTATCTAAATATCTACCTGGCCTCCTACCTACCACTGTGGGACATACCTACCACCTAACTACTGTGGGACATACCTACCTTTTACTATGCGGAATGCTAAGGGGGCATTATTTCAGTTTGGGGGCCTATAGATGGGGAGATCATGCATAGGTATGGAGAACACTGTAAAAATGTCTAAGATGTTTGTCCTGCAAATTCTGAAGAGATGCTTTTTGGCTGGAAGAAGTCTTCATGGTAGTCTGAGACGGACAGAGAAGAAAATGAAGGAGGACGACTCATATCACTATATGGTCCATGGATGTGAGAATATTGGTGTTTTGTATAGTGGATTTTATTAATTAACTAGCTGAGTACCCGGCGTTGTCCGGTTTTTCCTTCCTAATCCTTGTTGGGTAGCAAAATAAACAAAGGAGGAAGCTTTTGACTTCATATCCCGTCCTCATATATTGTTGTCATATCCCGTCCTCCTATCCCGTCCTCCTTTCCCGTCCTCATATCTCGACCTCCTTTCCTGTCCTCCTATCTCAACCTCCTTTCCCGTCCTCCTATCTCGACCTCCTTTCCCGTCCTCCTTTCCCGTCCTCCTATCCCGTCCATCTATCCCGTCCTCCTATCCCGTCCTCCTATCCCGTCCTCCTTTCCCGTCCTCATATCTCGACCTCCTTTCCCGTCCTCCTATCCAGTCCATCTATCCCCTCCTCCTATCCCATCCTCCTATCCCGACCTCCTATCCCGACCTCCTATCACGACCTCCTATCACGACCTCCTATCCCGTCCTCCTATCCCGTCCTCCTATCCCGTCCTCCTATCTCGACCTCCTATCTCGACCTCCTATCCTATCCCAACCTCCTATCCCGACCTCCTATCCCGTCATTCTATCCCGTCGTCCTATCCTGTTGTCCTATCCCATCGTCCTATCCCGACCTCCTATCTCGACCTCCTATCCCGACCCCCTATCCCGACCTCCCATTCCGACCTCCTATCCCTATATATAGATGATATATAGTGGTATGAGTCGGGGTAATGGTAGTGGTGTTCATGATGTAGCAGTATTATTTTGCCCTTGTCCCTTACTGATAATACACAAATTTAGCACTGGGCACCTGTGCACATATTTAATTTTTTTTCTACTTTTGTTTTTTCCTCCTTACCTTTTAAAAATCATAACCCTTTAAATTTTGCACCTAAAAATCCATATGATGGCTTATTTTTTGCGCCAACAATTCTTCTTTGTAATGACATGAGTCATTTTACTCTAAAATCTACGGCGAAATGGAAAAAAAAATCATTGTGCGACAAAATTGAAGAAAAAATGCCATTTTGTAACTTTTGGGGGCTGCCGTTTCTATGCAGTACATATTTCGGTAAAAATGACACCTTATCATTATTCTGTAGGTCCATATGATTAAAATGATACCCTACTTATATAGGTTTGATTTTGTCATACTTCTAGAAATGCAGGAAAATTTTGTCTGACCCCTATAACCTTTTTATTTTTCCGCGTATGGGGCGGTATGAGGGCAAATTTTTTGCACCGTGTTCTAAAGTTTTTATCGGTACCATTTTTTGTATTGATTGTAATTTTTGATCACTTTTTATTAATTTTTTCATGATATTTCGGACTATGGAATTTTTTTGCGCGTACGCCATTGACCGTGCGGTTTAATTAACGATATATTTTTATAATTCGAATATTTCCGCATGCGGCTATATCACATATGTTTATTTTTATTTACACAGTTTTTTATGGGAAAAGGGGGGTGATTCAAACTTTTATTAGGGAAGAGGTTAAATGATCTTTATTCACTTTTTTATTTTTGCAGTGTTATAGCTCCCATAGGGGGCTATAACACTGCCCACACTGATCTTTTACATTGATCAATGGTTTCTCATATGAAACCATTGATCAATGATTCTGCCGCTTGACTGCTCATGCCTGGATCTCAGGCACTGAGCAGTCATTCGACGAACGGACTGCGAGGAGGAAGGTAGGGGACCCTCCTGCTGTCCTACAGCTGTTCAGGTCACCGCGACGATCCCAAACAGCCGACTGAGCTAGCCAGGAGCAGTTTACTTTCATTTTGGATGCGGCATTCAACTTTGAACACCGCGTCTAAAGGGTTAGTAGCGTGTGTCGCCGTGATCAGTGCAGCGCACTATTAGCCACGAGTCCCGGCCGTTGTTAGACAGCGTGGCCCCGCTTTATAGAAAGGGAGTGGGCGGAGGGCGTACAGGTACGCCCTCCGTCTCCAACAGGTTAATCTCTTTATACAGGATTTTGTCAGTAACAGTATGTTAGTAATATGTATGGCAAAAATATTCCTTCTTGTATACTGGTAATATTGGTTTCAGTATACAGGATTTGTTCAGTAACAGTATGATGGTAATTTGTATGTTGATAATTTCCTCCTCTTTTATGTGTATTATTGGTAATATTGGTCTCAGTATACAGGATTTGGTCAGTAATAGTATGATGGTAATATGTATTGTTATAATATTCTTCCTTGTAAACTGGTGTTATTGGTATTATTGGTCTCATTGTACAGAATTTGGTCAGAGACAATATAATTATTTATTTATTTATTTAGCGACCTTGATTCCAATGCACTTTACATATGATAAGGGTAAAAGTACATAACACAAAAGTAGGAACAATGAACATTTATGACACAGATTAACATGCTCACTGACATAGAGTTGGAGAGGACCCTTCCCATAATGGGATTACAATCTACAAATATGATGGTAATATGTATTCTGATAATATTTCCTGCTTGTATTCTTGTATTATTGGTAATATTGGGCTTGGTATGCTGGCAATATGTATGGGGATAATATTTCCTCCTGGTATACTGGTTTTAAAGCGCAACTGTCATGACATTTTGGTGTAATAACCTCTGTGTGATTCAGGTCCCAGCGCATGCACCCTTCAGCTAATCTAACCTGCGCGTTGCTGTGTGTCATCCAGCAAGCTCTCGCTCCCGCCGCCGTCTTACTCCTCAGTGCGCCTGCGCAGAGCGCAATCAGGTTAGTCCTCGATACTAGGTGCAGAGAGGAAGCACGCTCTCTGCACCTAGCACTGCGCAGGCGCACTGATGAGGAAGACGGTAGTGGGAGCGAGCGCTTGCTGGATGACACACAGCAGCGCGTAGGTTAGATTAGCTGAAGGGCGCATGCGCTGGGACCTGTGTGTCAATCACCCAGAGGTCCCAGCGCGGACATACAGGGGAGGCATGGGGGTGGGCATGGCGGGGCATCGCGTACCTCGCGCCACGCCTATCCGACAGTCAGTGGCTTTGAATAAAAGCCTTTTTTGCAGTCATGAAAGCCGCCAAATTTCAGGTAAAAACATTTTTATACCCACCACCTGCACACAGTGCAAAGGCTGTGTGCAGGTTATTGCACCAAAATGTCATGACAGTTGCGCTTTAATAGTAATATTGGTCTCAGTATACAGGATTTGGTCAGTAACAGTATGATGGTAATATGTATGGTGATAATATTTCCTCCTTGAATACTGGTTTTAATAGTAATATTGGTCTCAGTATACAGGATTTGGTCAGTAACAGTATGTGGATGGTAATAATATTCTTCCTTGTATACCTGTAACTGGTATTCTTGGTAATTTTGGTCTTGGTATACTGGATTTGGTCAATAACAGTATGGTGGTAACATTTTGCTGATATTTTCTCCTTGTATACTATATAATATAATAAATGTTTGAGGTACTATCTCATACACAGACGTTAAATATATATTTCTACTTTTCTGTACACTCTGCCTGAGAGTAATGGGCCTGTTGGTTGCAGCAATGACACTCCTATCACAGCATGATCTCAGCATGTACAGGCTACCTGAATATGTACAGAATGAGTGAGGGTGGTAGGAGTGTGGTTACAGAAATCACTCCCCTATCACTCTCAGGCAGCGTATGCATGCTAAATCTAAAGGTCTTAGGAGTGTGATTGCTGCAACCACACTGTACAGTTGCCCGCTGGTATTAGTGAGAATATTGAAGGATGATGCTGGGTGCAATTAGGCATGGATGAGGGTGTAGTTAGGGGTGGAGCCGCTGATAGTGTGGTTAGAGGCATGACTGGGTCTATGGGCTCTTGTCCCGGGTCTTTTGGAGACTTATCAACGCTCCTGGACATAGGCACAATAGACTGAAGGGGACCCTACACAATATTGGAATGTATTCTAGGCATGCTCTGTGACCTGTTGAGAAGGCATTACGCAAGTAAGAAGACTGAGCTCTGAGCATAAGTCTTTGTGAATGGTGTCTTAGGCTGGGTTCACACCACGTCTTTACAATACAGTTCCCGTATACATTTTCAATTTGAAAACCGTACGGAACTGTATTGAAAACCGTATGCATGGACTATCCATTGAAAACCGTATGCAAAAAGATGCATCAGGTTGTGTCCGTTTTGCATCCTGTACTGTTTTGTCAGTTTATTTCCTGTACACAAAACCATAGCAACCACGGTTTTTGGTCTGGGTGAAAAACCGTATTGAAATGTATATGTTTTTTTTTAACATGGGAGTCAATGGAAACCATACAGAACCGTATGTGCATACGGTTCCATCCGGTTTTCACCATACGGTTTTTGACTTTGCACAGTTTTTTTCTTGGAATTTAAATCAAACAAGTAAAACTTTATTCATAATGGAATGAAAAGTAAAAAATGTATTTCTTAAAAAACTGATGCAACCGGACATCATTTTTCAAATCGTATATGGTTTTCAACCGTATACGGATTAAAATTTGGACACATGTTTTGATACAGTTTAGTCAGGTTTTGAGGAATCCGCTTTTTTGATACGGAAACTGTATTGCAAAAACGTGGTGTGAACCCAGCCTTATCTATATAGTGGGGTCACCTTTCCCTTTAACCCTATCTGGGATGATAAAGCGGAGACTGATGAAAAGTTTTTTCTATGAAACAGGAAGTCTAAGATTATTAATAAGCCTAGTGGCCCAAATGAAAATTGCAAAAGATTATTTTAAAATATTCTTAAATTCTTAAAATATATTTTTTAACATAATTTTTTATACAATAGGACATTTTCTGATGAAAAATAAAATAACTAACACTACTGGAAGTCATGCTTTATGCAATAATTATTCTTTTTAGGATCATATTTATGACAAGTTTTTTTTTTTTTAGTTTTTTTTACTTATATTAAAAAATCTGTGGGAAATACTGAGGCAAGTTAATTTATTTTAGAGCTTGTAAACTATTTGTCTAGGTGGCTTTGAAAACTGACCTGCTCCTTGAGTGGTCTTTTAATTTTGTCAAAAATCTGCATTGGAATGTCAAGTCTCCTAAACAATACATTAACATCTGCTAAACAGACAAGAACTACAGGATTAAATTACCCACAAACACAATAGTACGCAATAGAATAATGAAGCCTGTTATCAGTGATAGTTGTGACATTTTGCTTTTTGCTTAAACTAAAAAAAAAAAAAATTAATCACCATTTTTTTTTAATCAACTGGTGCCAGAAAGTTAAACAGATTTGTAAATGACTTCTATTTAAAAATCTTAATCCTTCCAGTACTTATCAGCTGCTGTATACTCCAGAGGAAGTTCTTTTCTTTTTGAATTTCCTTTCTTTCTGACCACAGTGCTCTCTGCTGACACATCTGTCCATGTCAGGAACTGTCCAGAGCAGGAGAGGTTTGCTATGGGGATTTGCTCATACTATAGGCAGTTGCTGACATAGAAAATAAAAAAATTCAAAAAGAAAAGAACTTCCTCTGCAGCTGATAAGTACCGGAATAATTAAGATGTTTACAAATCTGTTTAACTTTCTGGCACCAGTTGATAAAAAAAGAAAATGTTTTCCAGCGGAGTACCTCTTTGAAGGGGTACTCCGGCGCTAAGACATCTTATCCCGTATCCAAAGGATAGGGGATAAGATGCCTGATTGCGGGGGTCCCGCCGCTGGGGACCCCCATGATCTTGCACGCAGCACCCCGTTAGAGTCAGTGCCCCGGAGCTGTCAAGCCCCCTCACATAGGCTTGCATTGAGGGGGCGGATCGTGTCGTCACACGGGGGTGGGGCCGTGACATCACAATGCTCCGGCCCCCGTGATCGCCAGTAATCAGACCGGGAGCGCACGTGCTCTGGGGACTGATTCTAATGGGGTGCTGCGTGCAAGATCACGGGGGTCCCCAGCAGCGGGACCCCCGCGATCAGGCATCTCATCCCTATCCTTTGGATAGGGGATAAGATGTCTTTGCGCCGGAGTACTCCTTTAACAGTTTTATTTTCATAGATCTTATAGTTTAACTCATCAGACTTACAGTAAGGGGGCCGACCGCTATCTCTCCCGATGTCCCCACGCACATGAACGTTCAAGTCTACCAAACGTTCATGTGCTCTGAATAGTGTGTGTGTGTGTGTGTGTATGGGGGGCACTAACAGTAAGCTCTGGTCAGGGCTTATCTGCCCGAAACCAAAACGGTCAGGAAGTTGAAATCCAACATACCTAACCCTTCTCCCCTCTGACAACAAATGTTGGGGAGAGTCAAAAGGCCTCCATACATATTAGACTGTCAGCAGGGGTCAAGTCCTGGGAAAAAGTGTAGAAACTCATCCAAGATTTTCACTCAAGGGCTGTCCTGCAGGACTCCTGCTAATAGGAACAGTGTTTCTTCTGTGGAAAAAGTGCAGGAACTCCGTTCCAATGCGTTCCTGCTGCACTTGAGCCCTGACTATCAGCCTGTCCCAACGAAAATGGTAGGTTTAGCCAACCTTTTACTAATGTGTATGGGGCCCTTTAGGCTATGTCCATCCATGGCAGATTTGTTGCAGAAATGTCTTTGAAGCTCTAAAAAGCTGTTCCCTATATCTAAATTGAATTGTTTTGGGGGTACATGTATGGATTTCATCAACTCCAAAGGAATGAAGCAGTTGTGCTGCAACAAATCTGCTGGGTGTGAACATGGGGCATCTCAATAGTAGGTACCCAATTACAATATATTCATGTGGTATACATTTTCAAACTATCTTAGCCTAATTAATTTCACTCTACAATGACAAACAAAAATGGCTTCCTAAGCCCTTCCCTTTTAGTCTACATATTTTTCACAATTCTGCAGTCTTAGCATTCTTTTTGGACATAAGTAGTTACTGTACCTTGAACAAAATATTTGTAAATCAATAGTACAAGCAAATAGAAGAAAGCTTGCGGTGTATATTGTTGGGGAAAATAGCCTCTTTTGTAACATATGAACCACTTTATCTCCCTCATTTGCAGTCATGAGAGAACTACCAGCTTAATGAGGGAACAGGCTACAAAAGTCTAACGTCAGGGTGCGTGCTCTGGTGAGTTGCACTGTGAGAAGTGTTCTTTTACACCAGGCGCAGACCCATAAAATGATGCGAGGAAAAACATCTCTGTATTAAAGCCATTCAGATAAGATGCTAGGCCTGAGTTTGCTATTGGGAACAGTAAAAAAAAAATTTGACATGTTGTGGAGACATGTAAACATTTTTGATCAGTCAGGCTCTGAGTGTTTAGACCCCAACTGATCATGACAGTGAGCCAGGAGAAGAGCGCACTAACAAGACAAACTTACAATGTAAGTCTATGGAATTGTCCCAGTCATTGCACGCTGTACTCTCCGTCCATGTGGGGATATGAACACTCAAACCTTGACTGATCAAAACTTTTGATTGTCTCTGGGACATATAAAATATATTTTTTAAATTGACAGTGACACTTTAAATGCTATTGTAAAATAGAATATAAGCTGCAACTTTTGTCCAGCTCAGTACAAATAATGCAATGTATTTTTACCTGTATAAATGGCAGTAAAATAGCATTTAAAATGGATCCTTTCAACTGGTTGATGAATCATGAAACAGACATGGGCACCCTCAAAGCAATGAGCCCTGAATTCATAGAGTAGATCATAGTTTTAAACTCAGTAAGATTTCCCCCCGTATCGCTGGGCTTGACATAAGGAGAATCATGTCAGTCAAGTCAAGTGAAGCTGTTAGAGAGCTGCTACCTTGACTATTTACCCAAGGTAAATTATAGTACATCAAAGAGTGCCCAGGTATCAGGCTGCTGCAGGGGGGATTGCGGGGGTCCTTTGGATAGGGAATAAGATGTCTAACAACGGAGTACCCATTTAAAGCTGCTGACAGATTCCTTTGATAGATTCTATGACCCTGACATAGATTCCTTTCAAATTACTACCAACTATGAAGCTAATGCCAATCCTTTCCACACAGGGGATAATGTGGCATAGATGGACCCCACTATTTCATTCCTTCCACTGTCTACTTAAACTGGCAGGTTCAGGCAATCTTAATCCAATGTGTGTGGCAAATCCACAGCGTTCAGCAGCCATAGTATACTGTGACATCACCGGCCTCTTTAACAATTTGGTTTCCCTTTAGGTTTTTGTGGAAAAAAGCAAAAATGTATTAATGATGTACTCCAAAAGTTGATCTATTTTTCCAACCAATCCTTCACTTTCTGCATATTTTCCATAATTAGGGTGTGGTTTTGTTTTTTTATAATATTATTCACCTAATTTTTGGCATCTTTTTAGTGTCAAACAAAATAATTTATTGATAACACAGGTACCTAAGTACAAGTTTGGCATCTTTTTGGGTTGCGATTTTTTAATTTCAACAGAGAGGTAAACATTTATGGTGCATTTATGATGTGCCAAAGTGACATGTGGAACCCCATTCATGCATAAAATGGAAAAGTGAATAAAAATTCACTATAAAATGAGAAAAAAAATAAAAGGAAATCCAGTGGTCATGTCCTTGGGAAAAAAGTGCAGGAACTCCCCCAAGATTTCCACTCAAGGGCTGGTCCTGCAGAACTCCTGCTAATGGGAATGGCGTTCCTGCTGTGGAAAAAGTGCAGGAACTCAGTTCCTATGCGTTCCTGCAGGACTTGAGCCCTGGGGAAATCATATAACGAATCCAAACATATTTTGTGTATTTTACTTTGGTGGTTTTTATTTATTTAAGCTCTTGGGGACACAGGACGTACAGGTACGCCTTGCATCCCCGGTCCTTAAAGAGTAGCTTCCACCATGCTTTTTTTTTCTGTCCCTGCCTATTGCTCATCTATCCCTAACCCCCTCACTGCCTTTAATTTTTTTTTTTTACTATATTAAAAATGCCTTTTTGTCTAGCGGCAGTGTGCTCAACTACCAGGCAGACTTCCCCAGCAGGCACCACGTCACTTATTCCTGCAGGGGGCCGACTTCTGCCCTTAGTTCACCTATACAGTGTACCTCCAGCTGTTTCACCACTTAAACTCCCAGCTTGCCCTGACATCTATTGGATGTCAGGGCATGCTGGGAGTTGTAGTGGGGAAACTACTGGAGGCACACTGTGGTGAAAACAGTATCTGTTTTATGGCGATGGCCGCAGCTGCCACACATCCCGCTCCCCCGAGCCCTGCCACGCAACCCGCTCCCCCCCCCCCTCCACCCATCCGAAAAAGACTAAAGTGCAGGGCAGTCCTACCGCAGCACTGCTTAGCAGCAGAGGCGCATGAAATTCCACCTCACACCGGGAGCATCCGCGCATCCTCTTTGTTCAAAGTGCTCGCTCCCGCCTGTCTGATTGACAGGCAGGGAGCGAGTGCAGCCTGACTGAATTCGGACCCATGCCCGGCCGGGATCGGTACGAATTCGTCTGTGACGTCACAGCAGGCTGCAGCCGGCCACTAGGAGGGAGACCCCTAGTGGCCGGATTTAAAAATCAAAATAAAGTGTTTTAATTATTAAAAAAAATAATTAAAGTATATTAGGAATATGTTGTAGTACATCAGTATTACAACATATAAAAAAAAAAGTTCATGACAGTGCCCATTTAACCCCTTAAGGACATAGTGTTTTTCCGTTTTTGCACTTTCGTTTTTTCCTCCTTACCTTTTAAAAATCCTAACCCTTTCAATTTTACACCTACAAATCCATATGATGGCTTATTTTTTGTGCCACCAATTCTACTTTGTAATGACATCAATCATTTTACCCAAAAATCTATGGCGAAACGGAAAAAAATAATTGTGCGACAAAATGGAAGAAAAACGCCACTTTGTAAATTTTGAGGGCTTCTGTTTCTACGCAGTAAATTTTTCATTAAAAATGATACCTTATCTTTATTCTGTAGGTCCATACAATTAAAATGATACCCTACTTATATAGGTTTAATTTTTTATTACTTCGGAAAAAAATCATAACTGCATGCTGGAAAGTGTATATGTTTAAAATTGTCCTCTTCTAACCCCTATAACTTTTTTATTATTCCATGTGCGTAGGAGTATGAGGACTCATTTTTTGCGCCATGATCTGAAGTTTTTATCAGTACCATTTTTTGTTTTGATCAGACTTTTTGATCGCTTTTTATTCATGTTTTTATGTTATAAAAAGTGACAAAAAATACGCTATTTTGGACTTTTGAATTTTTTTGCGCGTACGCCATTGACCGTGCAGTATAATTAGTGATATATTTTTATAGTTCGGACATATGTTTATTTTTATTTACACAGTTTTTTCTTATGGGAAAAGGGGGTTGATTCAAACTTTTATTAGGGAAGGGGTTAAATGATCTTTATTATCTTTTTTGTTCACTTTCTTTTGCAGTGTTACAGCTCCCATAGGAGGCTATAACACTGCACACACTGATTTTTTACACAGATCACTACAAAGCCATAGCTTTGCATTGATCAGTGTTATCAGTGGTTGATTGCTGAAGCCTGGATTTCAGGCTTGCAACAATCAATCGCCATTCGGACATGCAGGAGGCAGGTAAGGCACCCTCCTGCTGCGTCCTAGTTGATCGGGACATCGCAATTTTATCCCGATGTCCCGATCAGCCTGACTGAGCTGCGGGATGCTTTTACTTTCACTTTTAGAAGTTGATCACCGTATCTAAAGAGTTAATACCCGGCGTGTCAATACCCGGCGTTCTGTGGCAAGGGGTTAAGGACGCAGGGTGTACCTGTACGCCCTGGTCCCGTTTACCGGATTTAAACCATTCTCACCGATCGGGCCAATGACCGGCATTAACCCTTTAGACGCTGCGATCAAAGTTGATCGCAGCGTCTAAAGCGAAAGTAAAAGAATCCCGGCAGCTCAGCGGAGCTGATCGGGACTATCGCGACAAAATCACAATGTCCCAATTAGCTTACAGGACGACGGGAGGGTAATTACCTGCCTCTACGTCGTCCAATCGGCGATCTACTGCTCCATGCCTGCTCAGCAGGCAGGAGCAGCAGAGCGCCGAGAACACTGATCAATACTATGCTATGGCATAGCATTGATCAGTGTAAGCAATCAGAAGATTGCATGTTGTAGCCCCCTATGGGGGCTAAAAAAAATAAAAATTAAGTGTATAAATAAAAGTTTATAAAAGTTCATTAACCCCTTTCCCTATTAAAAGTTTAAATCACCCCCCTTTTCCCATTTTTTTTCAATAAAATAATGTAATAAAAAATAAAAATAATCATATGTGGTATCACCACGTGCGTAAATGTCCAAACTCTTAAAATATAAGGTTAGCAAAACCGTACGGTCGATGGCGTACACATAAAAAATTTTCTTTTGGTTTCGCCGCAGGTTATTTTATAAAATAAGTGATGTCATTACAAAGTACAATGGGTGACACAAAAATAAGCCGTTATATGGGTCTGTAGGAGTAAAATTGAAAGCGTTATATGATTTTTAGAAGGGAAGGAGGAAAAAACGAAAATGAAAAACGAAAGTTTGAGTGAAAATGGTATGAGTCCCTAAGGAGTTAACCTCTCTGTGAACAGTAAAAATCACAGCCTGAAAATATGCCAAATACAGGGGGAATATTTTATTGGGATTGCATGGCTTCAGTCTGTGCCCACTAAAGATAAATAAAAAATATTATATACCTTTATAGACCCTATACTTTTTTTCATAATTCCATAAATCATTTGTACTGTGAAAAATTTTTAAGCCATGTCCTCTTGCTGAAAATGGTGAACAGGGTGAAACACCTGGGAAATTGAAGTAAAAAAAACATTTAAAGTAACATTGTAAGAAAGTTTGTAAGGTTGAAAAAAGACAAGAGTCCATCGAGTTCAAGCTAGAACCCTACTGTGTTGATGCAGTTGAAGGCAAAAAAAAAAAACTAAAACATGAGGCGGATGCCAATTTCTCCATGACAGAGGAAAAATTCCTTCCCGACTCCAATATGGCATCAGAATAAATCCCTAGACCAACGTCTAGTATCCATAACCTGTAATATTTATATATATTTTTATTTTAAACGATTTATTGAATTTTTGATTAGTAACAAATACAAACAAGGTACATAATACCAGAACAATGAAAAAAAAGAAGAGAAATCGGACCCAAGTCATGGGTCCTAAGTCCCACGCAGGGGTAGGAAATAAGCACAGCAAAGTCAGTACAACAAAAGTTCAACCGATAATGCATTATCAACGATCTGAACGATACAGATAGACAATATCAAAGGAACTAAAAAGAGACAAAGCATAACATGGACTGATGATTGCTGAATGTGGTCGGCGGTCCCTCTCAGGGATACAGAATAAGGATAAAAAGGAAGAGGGAAGAAAAGAAGTAGAAGGAAAAAGAAAAAGAGAAAAGGGAAAGGGAAGGTAAATGGATCGTAGAGCAGAATCAGTAAGCGTTAGTTTCCAAAGACACATAATGAGCACTACGGATCCACACATCCCACCTCCTCAGAAATTGGGCCTCTCGGTGAATCGACCGGGCAAACGTGTGTTTGTAGTCGCTTGTTAGTTTAACGTGTAATATATTTATTAAAGCATCCAGGCCCCCCTTGATCTTGTTTATTGACTCACAATCACAACATCATGTGGCAGAGAGTTCCATAGTCTCACTGCTCTTACAGTAAAGAATCTCTGTCTGTGATGATGGTGAAACCTTCTTTCCCCTAGACGTAGAGGATGCCCCTTTGTCATGGTTATCGGCCTAGGTTTAAAAAGATCACTAGAAATATTTCTGTATTGTTCTATATTTGTACATTGTGATCAGATCGGCCCTAAGATGTCTTTTTTGTAAACCAAATAACCCCAAGCTTGATGACCTGTCTTGGTCCTGTAATCCTCCCATACCACCAATTTTCTTTATTGCCTTCCTCTGTACCCTCTCCAGTTTCGCTGTGTCTTTCTTGTATACAGGTGCCCAAAATTGGACACAATACTCCAAGTGCGGTCTGACTAATGATTTATACAGATGCAAAACTATGTTCCTGTCCCGAGCCTCTGTGCTTCTCTTGATAGATCCCATGACTTTGTTTGCCTTGACAGCCGCTACCTGGCACCGGTCACTAAAGTTGAGCTTTCTGTCAACCAGTACCCCTAAGTCCTTTTCTGTAGTAGTTTTAATTAATGTCTTATTATTTAGCACATAATTGTGCATTTTGTTTTTAGGGCCTAAGTGCAGAACCTTACATTTATCCACACTAAATTTAATTTGCCATGTCTGTGCCCAAGCCTCCATCTTCCCCAGATCCCTCTGTAATATTATGTTATCATCCTCTGTGGTGATCACCTTACTCAGTTTAGTGTAATCTGCAAACATAGAAATTCTACTCTGTAATCCCTCTACAAGGCCATTAATAAACATATTAAAAAGAAGTGGACTAAGTACTGATCCCTGTGGTACCCCACTAGTAACTGTCACCGAACCAGAATAAGTTCCATTGCTTCCTATCACTGAGCCAGTTGCGTACCCATTTACATATATCCTCCCCTTGTCCCATCATCCTAATTTTTTGTACAAACCTTTTGTGTGGCACAGTATCAAATGCCTTAGGAGAGTCCAGATATACAACATCCACAGCTTCACCTTGGTCCAAATTTATAACTGACCTCCTCATAGAAGCTGATCAGATTAATCTGATAGGACCGATCCCGCATAAACCACATTTATTCCCGTAGGGTAAATGTCGTTCACAAGATCTATTCAGGACACTCTTAAAAATATCCCATTTAGCTAGTGTAGTTTGATTACTGAGGACATGCTCCCAATCTATTTCCCTGAGGTCCTCTCTCAGTTAGTGAAAATTGGACTTCCTGAAGTTTAATGTTTTTAGAGACCCACTATTAGACATCCTTACTTTTTTCACAAAATTTACACAGAACTTAAATAGTACTCTGTATGTTATCAAGACCTATATGTTATTTTCTTTTGCTGTGAGATCACAGGTACATGGTGACTGTTTTGTGTGTGCTTACTCAATGCTATGATATCTTGGTGTATTATCCCTGTACTGTGACATCACGGTTTACATCAAGCATGTGCGGCAACACACTGGCTCAGATTTACTAAACTGGATGCCGCTTATTGTATGTGGTTTTTTTAATATATTTTTTAGCCTGTCTTGAGTTATATTTAAAGATATATCATGTGTTTCGGTTGGGTTTTTCCTGATTTAACAGACTGACAAAGCAGGTCATTAACCTTATAAAGCAGACATCTTTTTATATGTTCTGGGATATTTACTAAGGGTTTTCTTACAGTCTCATAATGGCGGAATGGAGCAAAGAGAGACGCACTTCAGAAACCAACTATATGCACTAAACAACAAGCAGACAGTTAGTACATCTGATGAACTATGAAAGCAAAACCCTAAAATGTAGGGATTTAATTTATAACCTGACAATGTTAATATATCTGAGTAGATTATCCCCTTACTGTGAGATCATATGTCATATGTACATATGCCAATATTGTCACATGGCTGTGTGCACTATTCTTCTACTGTGAAATCACTGTGCTTCTTATTGCACAATGTATATTATATCTGTACAGTGACATGACTGTGTACACTATATCTGTACAGTGACATGACTGTGTACACTATATCTGTACAGTGATATGACTGTGTATTTTATCCATGTTCTGTGACATGACTGTGTACATTATATCTGTACAGTGATATGACTGTGTACATTATATCTGTACAGTGATATGACTGTGTACATTATTTCTGTACGGTGACATGACTGTGTACATTATATCTGTACAGTGATATGACTGTGTACATTATATCTGTACAGTGACATGACTGTGTACACTATATCTGTACAGTGACATGACTGTGTACACTATATCTGTACAGTGATATGACTGTGTATTTTATCCATGTTCTGTGACATGACTGTGTACATTATATCTGTACAGTGATATGACTGTGTACATTATATCTGTACAGTGATATGACTGTGTACATTATATCTGTACGGTGACATGACTGTGTACATTATATCTGTACAGTGATATGACTGTGTACATTATATCTGTACAGTGATATGACTGTGTACATTATATCTGTACAGTGACATGACTGTGTACATTATATCTGTACAGTGACATGACACTGTACATTATATCTGTACAGTGATATGACTGTGTACATTATATCTGTACAGTGATATGACTGTGTACATTATATCTGTACAGTGATATGACTGTGTACATTATATCTGTACAGTGACATGACTGTGTACATTATATCTGTACAGTGACATGACTGTGTACATTATATCTGTACAGTGATATGACTGTGTACATTATATCTGTACGGTGATATGACTGTGTACATTATATCTGTACGGTGACATGACTGTGTACATTATATCTGTACGGTGATATGACTGTGTACATTATATCTGTACAGTGATATGACTGTGTACATTATATCTGTACAGTGATATGACTGTGTACATTATATCTGTACAGTGATATGACTGTGTACATTATATCTGTACAGTGATATGACTGTGTACATTATATCTGTACAGTGACATGACTGTGTACATTATATCTGTACAGTGACATGACTGTGTACATTATATCTGTACAGTGACATGACTGTGTACATTATATCTGTACAGTGACATGACTGTGTACATTATATCTGTACAGTGACATGACTGTGTACATTATATCTGTACAGTGATATGACTGTGTACATTATATCTGTACAGTGATATGACTGTGTACATTATATCTGTACAGTGATATGACTGTGTACATTATATCTGTACAGTGACATGACTGTGTACATTATATCTGTACAGTGATATGACTGTGTACATTATATCTGTACAGTGACATGACTGTGTACATTATATCTGTACAGTGACATGACTGTGTACATTATATCTGTACAGTGACATGACTGTGTACATTATATCTGTACAGTGATGACTGTGTACATTATATCTGTACAGTGACATGACTGTGTACATTATATCTGTACAGTGACATGACTGTGTACATTATATCTGTACAGTGACATGACTGTGTACATTATATCTGTACAGTGACATGACTGTGTACATTATATCTGTACAGTGACATGACTGTGTACATTATATCTGTACAGTGACATGACTGTGTACATTATATCTGTACAGTGATATGACTGTGTACATTATATCTGTACAGTGACATGACTGTGTACATTATATCTGTACAGTGACATGACTGTGTACATTATATCTGTACAGTGACATGACTGTGTACATTATATCTGGACAGTGACATGACTGTGTACATTATATCTGTACGGTGATATGACTGGGTACATTATATCTGTACGGTGACATGGCTGTGTACATTATATCTGTACGGTGATATGACTGTGTACATTATATCTGTACGGTGACATGACTGTGTACATTATATCTGTACGGTGACATGACTGTGTACATTATATCTGTACGGTGATATGACTGTGTACATTATATCTGTACGGTGATATGACTGTGTACATTATATCTGTACGGTGACATGACTGTGTACATTATATCTGTACGGTGATATGACTGTGTACATTATATCTGTACGGTGACATGACTGTGTACATTATATCTGTACGGTGATATGACTGTGTACATTATATCTGTACAGTGACATGACTGTGTACATTATATCTGTACAGTGACATGACTGTGTACATTATATCTGTACAGTGACATGACTGTGTACATTATATCTGTACAGTGATATGACTGTGTACATTATATCTGTACAGTGATATGACTGTGTACATTATATCTGTACAGTGACATGACTGTGTACATTATATCTGTACGGTGATATGACTGTGTACATTATATCTGTACGGTGATATGACTGTGTACATTATATCTGTACGGTGATATGACTGTGTACATTATATCTGTACGGTGACATGACTGTGTACATTATATCTGTACAGTGATATGACTGTGTACATTATATCTGTACGGTGACATGACTGTGTACATTATATCTGTACAGTGATATGACTGTGTACATTATATCTGTACAGTGATATGACTGTGTACATTATATCTGTACAGTGATATGACTGTGTACATTATATCTGTACAGTGACATGACTGTGTACATTATATCTGTACAGTGACATGACTGTGTACATTATATCTGTACAGTGACATGACTGTGTACATTATATCTGTACAGTGATATGACTGTGTACATTATATCTGTACAGTGATATGACTGTGTACATTATATCTGTACAGTGACATGACTGTGTACATTATATCTGTACAGTGATATGACTGTGTACATTATATCTGTACAGTGATATGACTGTGTACATTATATCTGTACAGTGACATGACTGTGTACATTATATCTGTACAGTGACATGACTGTGTATTTTATCAATGTTCTGTGACATGACTGTGTATTTTATTCATGTTCTGTGACATGACTGTGTATTTTATCCACGTTCTGTGACATGACTGTGTATTTTATCCATGTTCTGTGACATGACTGTGTATTTTATCCATGTTCTGTGACATGACTGTGTATTTTATCCATGTTCTGTGACATGACTGTGTATTTTATTCATGTTCTGTGACATGACTGTGTATTTTATTCATGTTCTGTGACATGACTGTGTATTTTATCCATGTTCTGTGACATGACTGTGTATTTTATCAATGTTCTGTGACATGATTGTGTATTTTATCCATGTTCTGTGACATGACTGTGTATTTTATCCATGTTATGTGACATGACTGTGTATTTTATCCATGTTCTGTGACATGACTGTGTATTCTATCCATGTTCTGTGACATGACTGTGTATTTTATCCATGTTCTGTGACATGACTGTGTATTTTATCCATGTTCTGTGACATGACTGTGTATTTTATCCATGCTCTGTGACATGACTGTGTATTTTATCCATGCTCTGTGACATGACTGTGTATTTTATCCATGTTCTGTGACATGACTGTGTATTTTATCCATGTTCTGTGACATGACTGTGTATTTTATCCATGTTCTGTGACATGACTGTGTATTTTATCCATGTTCTGTGACATGACTGTGTATTTTATCCATGTTCTGTGACATGACTGTGTATTTTATTCATGTTCTGTGACATGACTGTGTATTTTATTCATGTTCTGTGACATGACTGTGTATTTTATTCATGTTCTGTGACATGACTGTGTATTTTATTCATGTTCTGTGACATGACTGTGTATTTTATTCATGTTCTGTGACATGACTGTGTATTTTATTCATATTCTGTGACATGACTGTGTATTTTATCCATGTTCTGTGACATGACTGTGTATTTTATCCATGTTCTGTGACATGACTGTGTATTTTATCCAGGTTCTGTGACACGACTGTGTATTTTATCTATGTTCTGTGACACGACTGTGTATTTTATTCATGTTCTGTGACACGACTGTGTATTTTATCTATGTTCTGTGACACGACTGTGTATTTTATTCATGTTCTGTGACATGACTGTGTATTTTATCCATGTTCTGTGACATGACTGTGTATTTTATTCATGTTCTGTGACATGACTGTGTATTTTATTCATGTTCTGTGACATGACTGTGTATTTTATCCATGTTCTGTGACACGACTGTGTATTTTATCCATGTTCTGTGACACGACTGTGTATTTTATTGATGTTCTGTGACATGACTGTGTATTTTATCCATGTTCTGTGACATGACTGTGTATTTTATCCATGTTCTGTGACATGACTGTGTATTTTATCCAGGTTCTGTGACATGACTGTGTATTTTATTCATGTTCTGTGACATGACTGTGTATTTTATCCATGTTCTGTGACATGACTGTGTATTTTATTCATGTTCTGTGACATGACTGTGTATTTTATTCATGTTCTGTGACATGACTGTGTATTTTATTCATGTTCTGTGACATGACTGTGTATTTTATTCATGTTCTGTGACATGACTGTGTATTTTATTCATGTTCTGTGACATGACTGTGTATTTTATCCATGTTCTGTGACATGACTGTGTATTTTATCCATGTTCTGTGACATGACTGTGTATTTTATCCATGTTCTGTGACATGACTGTGTATTTTATCCAGGTTCTGTGACATGACTGTGTATTTTATCTATGTTCTGTGACACGACTGTGTATTTTATTCATGTTCTGTGACATGACTGTTTATTTTATCCATGTTCTGTGACATGACTGTGTATTTTATCCAGGTTCTGTGACATGACTGTGTATTTTATTCATATTCTGTGACATGACTGTGTATTTTATCCATGTTCTGTGACATGACTGTGTATTTTATTCATGTTCTGTGACATGACTGTGTATTTTATTCATGTTCTGTGACATGACTGTGTATTTTATCCATGTTCTGTGACATGACTGTGTATTTTATCCATGTTCTGTGACATGACTGTGTATTTTATCCAGGTTCTGTGACATGACTGTGTATTTTATCCATGTTCTGTGACACGACTGTGTATTTTATTCATGTTCTGTGACATGACTGTGTATTTTATCCATGTTCTGTGACATGACTGTGTATTTTATCCAGGTTCTGTGACATGACTGTGTATTTTATTCATATTCTGTGACATGACTGTGTATTTTATCCATGTTCTGTGACATGAGTGTGTATTTTATTCATGTTCTGTGACATGACTGTGTATTTTATTCATGTTCTGTGACATGACTGTGTATTTTATTCATGTTCTGTGACATGACTGTGTATTTTATCCAGGTTCTGTGACATGACTGTGTATTTTATCCATGTTCTGTGACATGACTGTGTATTTTATCCATGTTCTGTGACATGAGTGTGTATTTTATTCATGTTCTGTGACATGACTGTGTATTTTATTCATGTTCTGTGACATGACTGTGTATTTTATCCATGTTCTGTGACATGACTGTGTATTTTATCCATGTTCTGTGACATGACTGTGTATTTTATCCATGTTCTGTGACATGACTGTGTACATTATCATTGTACTGGGACTTTATTGTGTGAATGATCCCTGTACAGTGAGTCAGTGACTTTACTCTGGGCTTTGTCCATGTTTTGTGAAATGACAGTGAATATAATCCCTGTAATGTGACTTCACTGTGTGGATTATCCCTGTACAGTGACCTCACTGTGGGCGTTATCCATGTTTTGTGACATGACTCTGTACATTATTCCTGTAATGTGACAGGACTGTGTATATTACCCCTGTATTGTAAATGTGCAGTGTCCCTGTGCCTTATGGAAATAATAATAAACATAGCCTTTTCTGAGCTTGCTGCTGAGGGCAGTCATGGTGGAGTGGGGCCTTAATCTTAGTTTTGTTATGGAGCCCTGGCTACTTGTTATACCCCTGGCGGAAGCCCCAATGCTGATGTGCACAGTCTAAGACAGAGTCTAAGCAGTCATGAAGAACTTAAATATGATCCTACATTTTTTTTTAGATTAGATATGTTCTTTATGTTCTTTGTTATACAGGCTTATGACAGAATTATGAACTAATAGTTGTGTACCTGATATAAGAGAACAGGTTTCTGCCTTTTTTGTTCTCTCTTTTCTCTCTTCTCAGAACCAGGTGATCATTCCCTTTTATAAGGATAAATCCACCTATGTGGACTTTCCTTCGCAAATCTAGCCTTAATCTAGCAGATACATTTATTCACTGCTTTATAAATATTGTACTCAGTGTGCCCTTTTTTGGTTAAACCTTAATCTAACTATTCAAATGAGCAAATTGTACTTAATCTGTAGTTTCTGCAATTTGCAAACCTCCGCTTGCTTCTCATGCGGGTGAGGATTTACAAACCAAGTACAGATCAAGTACAAGACTACTTAAAGGGGTATTCCAGGCCAAAACTTTTTTTTATATATCAACTGGCTCCGGAAAGTTAAACAGATTTGTAAATTACTTCTATTAAAAAATCTTAATCCTTCCAATAGTTATTAGCTTCTGAAGTTGAGTTGTTGTTTTCCATCTAACTGCTCAATGATGATGTCACGTCCCGGGAGCTGTGCAGTTCCTATGGGGATATTCCCCCATCATGCACAGCTCCCGGGACGTGACATCATCATTGAGCAGTTAGACAGAAAACTTTAGAAGCTAATAACTATTGGAAGGAATAAGATTTTTTAATAGAAGTAATTTACAAATCTGTTTAACTTTCCGGAGCCAGTTGATATATATATAAAAAAAGGTTTTGCCTGGAATACCCCTTTAATGCAGTCACCATCTGAGATAAGTGCATTGTGTAGGACCACCCTAAATAGGTTTTGTGTAGCATCAACAAACAAAAGCTCATCTCCTTACTGCTCCTCAGGCCTGTACAGTTCATTAAGACCTGTTTACTTACGATAGTTACTTGCAATTACCAATATTCTTTTTGTAACACTTTTGTGTACATCCAATGTACTGAGCAGTACATTTCATTGTATTCATGGGCAATATCTCTTATGTTTATAAATGAACAATCAGTTTCACAGAGAAAGAAATATTGTCATTGTCATTTATCACCTAAACAAAGTGGTTGTACCCCTTCTTCTTTTAGGATGTATTAACAGGTGTTGTTTTATGCACAAAATTGCTGCAAAAATGACAAAAACCTGCCACATCTAAATAAACCAATATAGAGCGGATGTACAGCTATTTCACAATATGCTTCAAACAGACAGTAGCATAAAGATAACTTCACTAAGTACTATGACATTTCTATAATATGACATTTAAGAATCCAAAGTGTGATAATCTGATTTGTGAGCCGGGTTCATATACATTTCTATGACTGTAATCTATAATATTTAATATTGCAGCACCATCTTACTGATGACTTACTTATGGGAATTCTTTTTAAGCTGCAACACACAAATGTAAAGGCGCAAAGTATAAGCTAAAGGTGTTGTCTGAGCATAACTACAACAGCAGCTACACAAGCTCAACATTTAATAGACATTCTGCTTTACACTTTATTTTACACAGCCTATAACTGGGGTGAAAAAAATTATAGAAATGATAAAGGAGCTTTGTACAACTACAACAAACAATGTACTAACCATAGAAAGGGAAAAATGGCAAAATAACAAATACAATGTTTAAGCTATAGGAGGTAACATAGGATCACAAAAGAACAAATTACTTTTCTCTGAAATGCCATTATTTGTACAATACATCTATCTTAGATTACATCTAAGTCCTTTTTGTGTATAGGGTATTAAAAAGATATCCTGGAGCCTAGGGCATAACAGTAGCCAGGGTCTTCTTAAATCAATATTAGCAAATGAGAGGAAGCAGTAGGGCTAGGAGAGCCTGATTGCAGGTAATTCATGCTGATCACAGACCCCTCCCTTAGATCACAGGACCCCTGCAGTTAAGGCTCCTTTCATGAACTGACAACACAATAAATCAGTATTGGTCAAAGTCTATGTGGTAAGGGCAGGTACCTACAGTAGTGCATGAAAAATGTTATCTATTTACAGAACATACACTTTGATTACATATACTGAGGTGGAATAGAACATGAAGATCACATTGCAGCACTCATTTATAAAAGAATAGTTAATATTAAGCCCTAGAACACGGTCACTACTGGGTGAGTTTGATTTTTACTCTAGTTATTCTAATACTTTGATAAATAAAAAATAAAATGTAAAAATGACAATTAAAACTTAGCTACTCATTTCCCAAAATCCTAACCAAGGCTGAAAACGTACCTTCCAAATGGCACAATAACTCAGGATGCACATTGCAGGGCTCTTCAAGAATAGACTGGATTTTGGAGCACAAGCACATTTCGGTATGGGACACAAAGGCACCTCCAAACAGATCATAACTTCAGGGCAAATCCTGCCCCAAACTCAGCTGAAGATATAGACAGTGTAGTATCCAGTATCCCAGGATAGTCCCACCTATTGACTGGACAGAACTCAGAGCTCTATGGTGATGCCACAAATCTATGTGACCAGACTTTTCCCCTTGTACTACCCACTGTCTCGTACTCTACCTCCCCTTCTAACCTCTCTTGTACATTGTTTCTCGCCCTTCTTTCTCCACTCATACACTTCCCCCTCACCCTGGGGGTTGTAGTCTGTTTTGGGAATGGGGGGAGGTGAAGATGCCTCAGTCCCATCAATTCAAAGCACATGGGCAAGCTGTATAAATACTACATATAACCCATTGAGGGGAAAACATGCAGGGGTCTTGAGGAGAGAAAGGTTGTCAACATAATTGCAAGTTGCATGCAAGAAGCCTAACCCATTCAGAGGCAGCAAGATAGAGAACACAGCCAGCTCTTTACATGGTCTGAACCTTTCTCTCACCTGCAGTTAGAGATCAGTGTATAATAAGATATACAAATAGACCATGACATGTTTATAATTAGGCTATATAGAAATGCACTTGTTTTTCTACATATTCAGGTTTTAATAAATAAACAAACAAAAAAATACAGGCCTTATACTAGGTAAAAAATTTGAATGGAAGGCAGACTTGTCACCGTTAAAGGGGTACTCCGGTGGAAAATTGTTTTTTTTTTTTTAAATCAACTGATGACAGAAAGTTAAACAGATTTGTAAATTACTGCTATTAAAAATTCTTAATCCTTCCAGTACTTCTTGGTGGCTGTTTACTACAGAGGAAGTTCTTTCAGTCACAACCACAGTGCTCTCTACTGACACCTCTGTCCATCTGTCCAGGGCAGGGGCAGGGCAGCATATGTTTGCTATGGGGATTTTCTCCTGCTCTGGACAGTTCCTGACATGGACTGAGGTGCCAGCAGAGAGCACTGTGGTCGGGACAGAAAAGAAGTTAAAAAAAGAAAAGAATTTCCTCTGAAGTATACAGCCACTAATAACTACTTGAAGGATTATGATATTATAACAGAAGTAATTTACAAATCTGTTTAACTTTCTGGCATCAGTTGATTTAAAAAAAAAAAAAAAAAAAAAAAAGTTTTCCACTGGAGTACCCCTTTAACAATATTTGATCAACAAATTCAACATCATCAATATCAACTATGACCTAATACGATATTAGAAGGGAGATATAGGGTTTATTCACACTTAAACTACAGCAACCTAAGTCTTTACAGGTCTATATAATTTACCTGTAGACATGTCATGTGCTTATATGTGAAGTTTCTGCCTTTTAGGAGTGAATACCTCCATAGTATGGCATGTGTCAGGGAATGCCCCATTTTTTCTGACAGATTTCATTAAATCTGTGAGAAAATCTGGTGCCTGGTAAAAAAAAAAAAAAAGAAATTGGAGGAAAAATAAAGTAGGGTATGAGCCCATAGGTGCAACAGGGGTTGAATTAGACCGAAACGGTGTAGACACAATAGTTTTTATGTACAATTCTACAATCACTATAGAACTCAAAATTCACTTCTGTTTTTTTATCTCTACCTCTATAAAAGGTAAACCCAATACACAGGGTTATAGTGCGAGTGAACCAGATTCAAATGATGAATAATCCTTCCAGGGATAGACCTGTTATTAGCCATAATTGTTAATATGTTAATAGCTGGTTTTGCACAATGGAGATGGGACCCGGCATGGAGGCAGGGATGCTGGGTATGCCAAGTCCCGCCTCAGTTTGCGCAAAACCAGTGATTAACATATAAGCAATGCCAGCTAGAAACATGTCTCTCTCTCTCTCTCTGGAACCGGACCACTCATCCAGGTTAAGTTAAAGCTCATTTTAACCGCTTAATGACATAGGGCGTACAGGTACGCCCTGACTTCCTGGTACTTAAGGACACAGGGCATACCTGTATGTCCGTGGGAATTTCGGTCTCCGCCTCGCGCCGGGTGGAGACCGAACCAGGGTGACTGCTGATATCTATCAGCAGGCACCACGTGCAAACCCCTGGGGGGGTCCTGACACCCTACCATGTCAGCAATCGCCGCAAATCGCCGATCAATTCAGAACGGCGATTTGCAGCGATTCCGGGTCAATCGGGTCTCTGGTGACCCGGAAAAAAAGGGTAAATGGGGCTGTCCGAGACAGCCCCATTCCCCCTTACCCAGTGGGAGTGAGGTGGCCCGGGTGCCACCTCACGATCACGTGATTGATTGGTCGGAACGACCGACCAATCACGACCTTGCCGGGCGGTGATCAGGGCAGCGATCATGGCAGCAATTGGGGCCGGCGGGGGGTCTCTTACCTCTTCCGGCAGCGACAGGAGCAGCAGGATCGGTGGCAGTAGTGGTAGCGGTCCCGGCAGCAGGACAAAGCAGGAGGTAAGGCCTGTTCACCTCCTGCTGTTGCTTAGCAACAACTCTCAGCATGCACAGCCAAAGGGCATGCTGGGAGTTGTAGTTTTGCAACAGCTTGAGTTCCAACTACAACTCCCAGCATGCCCTTTGGTAGTCTGTGCATGCTGGGGGTTGTCGTTATGCAACAGCTGGAGGCACATTTTTTCTATGAAAAAGTGTGCATCCAGCTGTTGCATAACTACAACTCCCAGCATGCACAGACTACCAAAGGGCATGCTGGGGGTTGTAGCAGTGTGCCTCCAGTTGTTGCAAAACTACAACTCTCAGCATGCCCTTCGACAGTCAATGCATGCTGGAGACAAATTGGTTGTGAAACAGCGTTTGTATCTTAACTCAGTGTTTCGCAACCAGTGTGCCTCAAGCTGTTGCAAAAATACAACTCGCAGCATGCACTGCGAGACTGTACAGGCTGGGGTTTTGCAACAGCTGGAGGCACACTGGTTGCGAAATACTGAGTAAAGTAACAAACTCTCAGTGTTTTGCAACCAATGTGCCTCCAGCTGTTGCATAACTACATCTCCCAGCATGTATGGACTGTCAGTGCATGCTGAGAGTTGTAGTTTTGCAACAGCTGGAGGTTTGACCCTCCCCCCATGTGAATGTACAGGGTACATTCACACGAGCAGGTTTACAGCAAGTTTTCTGCTGCATGTTTGAGATGCAGCAAATTTTCTGCCGATGCTCAAACTCCCAGCGAGAAACTCACTGTAAACCCCCCGCCCGTGTAAATGTACCCGAAAAACACTATACTTCACTACACAAAATAGTAAAAGTAAAACACTACATATACACATACCCCTACACAGTCCCCCCCTCCCCCCCAGTAAAAATATGGAGCATGTTTCCAAAACAGAGCCTCCAGCTGTTGAAAAACAACTACTCCCAGGCATGCTGGGAGTTTTGCAACAGCTGGAGACACCCTGTTTGGGAAACACTGCCGTGGAGTATTTTTCTGGCAGATGCAAATCACCAATTTAGGCCTCAAATGCGTATGGCGCTCTCTCGCTTTGGAGCCCTGTTGTATTTCAAGTCAACAGTTTAGGGCCAAATATGGGGTATTTCCGTACATTTCCGTACTGTGTTGTGTTATAAATTTTGGGGGGCTTTTTCTCCTTTTACCCCTTATGAAAAGGTAAAGTTGGGGTCTACACCAGCATGTTAGTGTAAAAAAATAAATATTTTTACACTAAGATGCTGGTGTTGCCCCATACTTTTAATTTTCACAAGCGGTAAAAGGAAAAAAAGACCCCCAAAATTTATAACACAATTTCTCCTGAGTACGGAAATGTCCCATATGTGGACGTTAAAGGGTCTGCGTGGCTCAGAAGTGAGAGCGCACCATGTACATTTGAAGTCTAAATTGGTGATTTGCACAGGGGTGGCTGATTTAACAGCGGTTCTGACATAAATGCAAAACAATAAATACCCACATGTGACCAGGGGTATAGTGAGCCTTAACACCCCACAGGTGTTTGACGAATTTTCGTTAAATTTGGATGTGAAAATGAGAAAAAAAAATGTTTTCACTAAAATGCTGGTGTGAAAATGAAAAATTTTAATTTTCATTTGCACAGCCCACTGTTCCAAAGATCTGTGAAACCCCAGTGGGGTGTAAATGCTCACTGCACCCCTTATTAAATTCTGTGATGGGTGTAGTTTCCAAAATGGTGTCACATGTGGGGGGTCCACTGTTCTGGCACTATGGGGGCTTTGTAAACGCACATGGCCCCCGACTTCTATTCCAACCAAATTCTCTCTCCAAAAGCTCAATGGCGCTCCTTCTCTTCTGAGCATTGTAGTGCGCCAGCAGAGCACTTGATGTGCACACATTGGGTATTTCCATACTCAGAAGAAATGGGGTTACAAATTTTGGGTGGCTTTTTCTCCTATTACCCCTTGTGAAAATGTAAAATTTGGGGTAACACCCGCATTTTTGTGAAAAAATATCTAATTCTTCATTTTCACGTCCAACTTTAGCGGAAATTTGTCAAACACCTGTGGGGTGTTAAGGCTCACTGTACCCCTTGTTACATTTCTTGAGGGGGGTGTAGTTTCCAAAATAGTATGCCATGTGGGTTTTTAAAAAATTTTGGGGAGGTATTTTCTCCTATTACCTCTTGTAAAAATGTAAAATTTGGGGGAAAACCAGCATTTTAGTGAAAAAAAAAAAAATTCATTTACACATCCGACTTTAACAAAGAGTCCTCAAACACCTGTGGGGTGTTAAGGCTCACTGGACCCCTTGTTACGTTCCTTGAGGGGTGTAGTTTCCAAAATAGTATGCCATGCTGTTTTTTTTTTTTTTTGCTGTTCTGGCACCACAGGGGCTTCCTAAATGTGACATGCCCCCCAAAAACCATTTCAGAAAAACTCATTCTCCAAAATCACATTGTTGCTCCTTCCCTTCTGAGCCTTGTAGGGCACCCACAGAGCACTTGACATCCACATATGATGTATTTCCTTACTCGAGAGAAATTGGGTTACACATTTTGGGGGCTTTTTCTCCTTTTTCCCCTTGTAAAATTTATAATGTAAAATTCACAAGAACATGCGAGTGTAAAAAATGAAGATTGTGAATTTTCTCCTTCACTTTGCTGCTATTCCTGTGAAACACCTAAAGGGTTAACACACTTTCTGAATGTCATTTTAAATACTTTGGGGGTCCAGTTTTTATAATAGGGTATTTGTAATTTATGGGGTATTTGTAATATTCACTTCAAAATTGAACTGGTCCCTAAAAAATTCTGATTTTGAAAATTTTGTGAAAAATTGGAAAATTGCTGCTGAACTTTGAAGCTCTCTGATGTCTTCCAAAAGTAAAAACATGTCAACTTTATGATGCAAACATAAAGTAGACAAATTGTATATGTGAATCAATATATATATTTATTTGATGTCTAATTTCCTTAAAAGCAGAGTTTCAAAGTTAAAAAAATTCAACATTTTAAAAATTTTCATAACATTTTGGGATTTTTCACCAAGAAAGGATGCAAGTAACACTGAAAATTTACCACTATGTTAATGTAGAATATGTCACAAAAATAACAATCTCAGAATCAGAATGAAAAGTAAAAGCATTCCAGAGTTATTAATACTTAAAGTGACAGTGGTCAGATTTGCAAAAAATGCTCTAGTCCTATACAGTGCCTTGCAAAAGTATTCGCCCCCTTGACTTTTTTTGTATTTTGGTACATTACAGCCTAAAGTTCAATGTTTTGTTAATCTGCATTTTATGTGATGGATCAGAGCACAATAGTCTAGGTTGGTGAAGTGAGAAAATATATAAATAAAACTATTGTTTCGAAATAGAAAATTAGCATGTGCGATTGTATTCACCCCGTTTGTTAGGAAGCCCATAAAAAGCTCTGGTGCAACCAATTACCTTCAGAAGTCACATAATTAGTGAAATGATGGCCACTTGTGTGCAATCTTAGTGTCACATGATCTGTCATTACACATACAAACCTTTTTTGAAAGGCCCCAGAGGCTGCAACACCTAAGCAAGAGGCATCAGTAACCAAACACTGCCATGAAGGCCAAGGAACTCTCCAAACAAGTAAGTGACAATGTTGTTGAGAAGTACAGGTCAGGATTAGGTCATGAAAAAATATCCAAATCTTTGATGATCCCTAGGAGCACCATCAAATCTATCTCAACCAAATGGAAAGAACATGGCACAACAGCAAACCTGCCAAGATATGGCCGCCCACCAAAACTCACGGACCGGGCAAGGAGGGCATTAATCAGAGAGGCAGCACAGAGACCTAATGTAACCCTGGAGGAGCTGCAGAGTTCCACAGCAGAGACTGGAGTATCTGTACATAGGACGACATTAAGCCGTACGCTCCATAGAGTTGGGCTTTATGGCAGAGTGGCCAGAAAAAAAGCCATTATTTTCAGCTAAAAACAAAAAGGCACGTTGTGAGTTTGCGAAAAGGCATGTGGGAGACTCCAAAAATTTATGGAGGAAGGTTTCCTGGTCTAATGAGAATAAAATTGAACTTTTCGGCCATCAAAGAAAATGCTATGTCTGGTAAAAACCCAACACATCACTCAAAGAACACCATCCCCACAGTGAAACATGGTGGTGGCAGCATCATGCTGTGGGGATGTTTTTCAGCAGCCGGAACTGGGAAACTGGTTGAGGGAAAGATGGATGGTGTTAAATACAGGGATATTCTTGAGCAAAACCTGTACCACTCTGTGCGTGATTATAGACTAGGACGGAGGTTCACCTTCCAGCAAGACAGTGACCACAAATACACTGCTAAAGCAACACTTGAGTGGCTTATGGGCAAACATGTAAATGTGTTGGAATGGCCTAGTCAAAGCCCATATCTCAATCCAATTGAAAATCGTTGTTCAGACTTAAAGATTGCTGTTCACAAGAGCAAACAATCCAACTTGAAGGAGCTGGAGCAGTTTTGCAAGGAGGAATGGGCAAAATTCCTAGTGGTAAGTAAGATGTGGCAAGCTCATAGAGACTTATCCAAAGCTGTCTGAGAATGACGGGAGTAGTAGTTTAGCAACAGCGAGCCTCCGGCTAAACTGGAGGCTTGTTCTTGCTTAACTACAACTCCCATCATGCGCAGACAACCTTTGGCTGTCTGGGAATAATGGCAGTTGTAGTTTCACAACAGCTGGAGGCTCCCTGTTTGGGAACACACTGCTTTATAAGCGTTCACTCCTGGGAGAGCGCCCTAAATGCACTAACCCATTTTGCGTGTTTTTCTTTTCTTTTCGTTTCCGATCTATGTATGAGGAGGACTACTTTGGATTCGTTGGACTACGGTGATTACCTGCGTTTTTTCTTAATTTAAATAAAATGGTTAAAGAGGGCTTGTGGGGGAATGTTTTTTGTAATACATTTTTTAGCCACTTAAAGACTCAGGGTTTTTCCATTTTTGCACTTTTGTTTTTTCCTCCATACCTTTAAAAAATCATAACCCTTTCAATTTTGCACTTAAAAATCCATTTGATAGCTTATTTTTTGCACCACCAATTCTACTTTGTAATGACATCAGCCATTTTATCCAAAAATCTACAGCGAAACAGAAAAAATCATTGTGCGTCAAAATTTAAGAAAAAATGCCATTTTGTAATTTTTGGGGGCTTCCGTTTCTGCACAGTACATTGTTTGGTAAAAATGACACCTTCTCTTTATTCTGTAGGCCCATTCAATTAAAATGATGCCCTATTTATAAAGGTTTGATTTTGTCATACTTGTGAAAAAAATCATAACTACATGCAGGAAAATTTATAAGTCTAAAATTGTCATTTTCTGACCCCTATTTTGGACTTTGGAATTTTTTAGCGCGTACGCCATTGACCGTGCAGTTTAATTAATAATGTATTTTTTTTATAAATCGGACATTTCCGCACGCAGTGATACCACATATGTTTATTTTTATTTACACAGGTTTTTTTTTTTTTAATGGCAAAAGGGGGTGATTCAAACTTTTATTAGGGAAGGGGTTAAATGATCTTTATTAACTTTTATTTTTTTACATTGTTTTTTGCAATGTTATAGCTCCCATAGAACAACAACACTGCACACACTGATCTTTTACATTGATCAATGGTTTCTCATAGGAAACCATTGATCAATTAATCTGCCGCTTGACTGCTCATGCCTAGATCTCAGGCACTGATCAGTCATTCGGCGATCGGACAACAGGAGGTAAGGTAAGGTACCCTCCTCCTGTCCTAGAGCTGTTCAGGATGCCGCCATTTCGCAGCGGCGATCCCGAACAGCCCCCTGAGCTAACCGGCAATGTTTTATTTTCACTTTAGACGCGGCATTCAACTTTGAACGCCACGTCTAAAGGGTTAATAGAGTGCAGCTGTGACCCCGCGTTATAGAACAGGAGTGGACTCAGGACGTACAGGACCTTGAGTCCTTAAGGAGTTAAAATATGTGGGTGTCTTTTTTACATTTATTTTACAGGCAAAGTAGTGGAAGCTGTCTCATAGACGGAATCCATTACTAAGCTGGGGCTTAGCGTTAGCCCCAAAAACAGTTAGCGCTAACCCCCCAATTATTACCTCGCTACCCACTACTAGAGGGGTGCCGGGAAGAGCTGGTACCAACAGGCCCGCAGCATCAAAAATGGAGGGGAGGGCAAAAGATTTAGGCTGGGGAGGGCCAATAACAATGGCCCTCACCCACCCTGGTAACGTAAGGTTGTTCCTGCTTGGTTGGTATCTTGCTGAGAATGGAAATATGGGGAACCACACACATTTTTTATTTATTTTTTATTTTTCATAAAGCACTGTGTTCTCAAACAGGAAGCCTCTAACTGTTGTTAAGCTACAACCACCATTATTCCCAGACAGCCAAAGGCTGTCTGCAAATGATGGGAGTTGTAGTTAAGTTTAGCCGGAGGCTCGCTGTTGCTAAACTTCTACTCCCATCATTCTCAAACAGCCTTTGGCTGTCTGGGAATAATGGCAGTTTTAGTTTAAAAACAGCTGGAGGCTCCCTTTTTGGGGACACAAGGGTCTGTTCACATTATAAATTTTTAAGCCTTGTAAAAACAAAAAAGCATGCTTAAAACACACAATGTGAACAGACCCATACTTACAAGCCTTGTTCTTGGTCTATCAATATTTTTATGTAGTCCCGCCTCCAGGGTGGGACTGACCGGCCGTGCCCATTCGGACGTTGTCCGAAGGCACGGCCGGGAAAAGGGCCCACTATCCGCCACCTGTCATATGAAATCCTTAGTGTACAGGGCCCTGCTTGTCCTCAGTGTACAGAGCCCCGCTTGTCCTCAGTGTAGAGAGCCCTGCTTGTCCTCAGTGTACAGGGCCCCGCTTGTCCTCAGTGTACAAGGCCCCGCTTGTCCACAGTGTACGGAGCCTCGTTTGTCCTCAGTGTGCCCGCCCTGCTTGTCCTTAGTGTACGGAGCCCTGCTTGTCCTCAGTGTACGGGGCCTTGCTTGTCCTCAGTGTACATGGCCCTGCTTGTCCACAGTGTACAGAGCCCTGCTTGTCCTCAGTGTACAGGGCCCCGCTTGTCCTCAGTGTACAGTGTCCCGCTTGTCCTCAGTGTACAAGGCCCCGCTTGTCCACAGTGTACGGAACCTCGTTTGTCCTCAGTGTGCCCGCCCTGCTTGTCCTTAGTGTACGGAGCCCTGCTTGTCCTCTGTGTACAGAGCCCTGCTTGTCCTCAGTGTACGGGGCCCTGCTTGTCCTCAATGCAAGGGGCCCTGCTTGTCCTCAGTGTACATGGCCCTGCTTGTCCTTAGTGTACAGAGCCCTGCTTGTCCTCAGTGTACGGGGCCCTGCTTGTCCTCAGTGTACGGGGCCCTGCTTGTCCTCAATGCAAGGGGCCCTGCTTGTCCTCAGTGTACATGGCCCTGCTTGTCCACAGTGTACAGAGCCCTGCTTGTCCTCAGTGTACAGGGCCCTGCTTGTCCTCAGTGTACAGTTCCCCGCTTGTCCTCAGTGTACAGAGCCCTGCTTGTCCTCAGTGTACGGGGCCCTGCTTGTCCTCAGTGTACATGGCCCTGCTTGTCCTCAGTGTACAGGGCCCTGCTTGTCCTCAGCGTACAGGGCCCCGCTTGTCCTCAGTGTACAGAGCCCTGCTTGTCCTCAGTGTACAGGGCCCTGCTTGTCCTCTGTGTACAGAGCCCTGCTTGTCCACAGTGTACAGAGTCCTGCTTGTCCACAGTGCCCAGGGCCCTGCCTGTCCTCAGTGTACAGGGCCCTGCTTGTCCTCAATGTACAGGGCCCTGCTTGTCCTCAGTATACAGGGCACTGCTTGTCCACAGTGTACAGAGCCCTGCTTGTCCTCAGTGCACAAAGTCCTGCTTGTCCTCAGTGTACATGGCCCTGCTTGTCCTCAGTGTACATGGCCCTGCTTGTCCTCAGTGTACATGGCCCTGCTTGTCCTCAGTGTACGGAGCCTCGTTTGTCCTCAGTGTGCCCGCCGTGCTTGTCCTTAGTGTACAGAGCCCTGCTTGTCCTCAGTGTACAGAGCCCTGCTTGTCCTCAGTGTACGGGGCCCTGCTTGTCCTCAGTGTACGGGGCCCTGCTTGTCCTCAGTGTACAGTTCCCCGCTTGTCCTCAGTGTACAGAGCCCTGCTTGTCCTCAGTGTACGGGGCCCTGCTTGTCCTCAGTGTACATGGCCCTGCTTGTCCTCAGTGTACAGGGCCCTGCTTGTCCTCAGCGTACAGGGCCCCGCTTGTCCTCAGTGTACAGAGCCCTGCTTGTCCTCAGTGTACAGGGCCCTGCTTGTCCTCTGTGTACAGAGCCCTGCTTGTCCACAGTGTACAGAGTCCTGCTTGTCCACAGTGCCCAGGGCCCTGCCTGTCCTCAGTGTACAGGGCCCTGCTTGTCCTCAATGTACAGGGCCCTGCTTGTCCTCAGTATACAGGGCACTGCTTGTCCACAGTGTACAGAGCCCTGCTTGTCCTCAGTGCACAAAGTCCTGCTTGTCCTCAGTGTACATGGCCCTGCTTGTCCTCAGTGTACATGGCCCTGCTTGTCCTCAGTGTACATGGCCCTGCTTGTCCTCAGTGTACGGAGCCTCGTTTGTCCTCAGTGTGCCCGCCGTGCTTGTCCTTAGTGTACAGAGCCCTGCTTGTCCTCAGTGTACAGAGCCCTGCTTGTCCTCAGTGTACGGGGCCCTGCTTGTCCTCAGTGTACGGGGCCCTGCTTGTCCTCAGTGTACATGGCCCTGCTTGTCCTCAGTGTACATGGCCCTGCTTGTCCACAGTGTATAGAGCCCCGCTTGACCTCATTGTACAGAGCCCCGCTTGTCTTTAGCTACAGAACCCTGCTTGTCCTCAGTGTACAGGGCCCCAATTGTCCTTGGTGTACAGGGCCCTGCTTGTCCTCAATGCAAGGGGCCCTGCTTGTCCTCAGTGTACATGGCCCTGCTTGTCCTTAGTGTACAGAGCCCTGCTTGTCCTCAGTGTACGGGGCCCTGCTTGTCCTCAGTGTACGGGGCCCTGCTTGTCCTCAATGCAAGGGGCCCTGCTTGTCCTCAGTGTACATGGCCCTGCTTGTCCACAGTGTACAGAGCCCTGCTTGTCCTCAGTGTACAGGGCCCTGCTTGTCCTCAGTGTACAGTTCCCCGCTTGTCCTCAGTGTACAGAGCCCTGCTTGTCCTCAGTGTACGGGGCCCTGCTTGTCCTCAGTGTACATGGCCCTGCTTGTCCTCAGTGTACAGGGCCCTGCTTGTCCTCAGCGTACAGGGCCCCGCTTGTCCTCAGTGTACAGAGCCCTGCTTGTCCTCAGTGTACAGGGCCCTGCTTGTCCTCTGTGTACAGAGCCCTGCTTGTCCACAGTGTACAGAGTCCTGCTTGTCCACAGTGCCCAGGGCCCTGCCTGTCCTCAGTGTACAGGGCCCTGCTTGTCCTCAATGTACAGGGCCCTGCTTGTCCTCAGTATACAGGGCACTGCTTGTCCACAGTGTACAGAGCCCTGCTTGTCCTCAGTGCACAAAGTCCTGCTTGTCCTCAGTGTACATGGCCCTGCTTGTCCTCAGTGTACATGGCCCTGCTTGTCCTCAGTGTACATGGCCCTGCTTGTCCTCAGTGTACGGAGCCTCGTTTGTCCTCAGTGTGCCCGCCGTGCTTGTCCTTAGTGTACAGAGCCCTGCTTGTCCTCAGTGTACAGAGCCCTGCTTGTCCTCAGTGTACGGGGCCCTGCTTGTCCTCAGTGTACGGGGCCCTGCTTGTCCTCAGTGTACATGGCCCTGCTTGTCCTCAGTGTACATGGCCCTGCTTGTCCACAGTGTATAGAGCCCCGCTTGACCTCATTGTACAGAGCCCCGCTTGTCTTTAGCTACAGAACCCTGCTTGTCCTCAGTGTACAGGGCCCCAATTGTCCTTGGTGTACAGGGCCCCGCTTGTCCTCAGTGTACATGGCCCTGCTTGTCCTCAGTGTACATGGCCCTGCTTGTCCTCAGTGTACAGAGCCTCGTTTGTCCTCAGTGTGCCTGCCCTGCTTGTCCTTAGTGTACGGAGCCCTGCTTGTCAGGTACAGAACCCTGCTTGTCCTCAGTGTACAGAGCCCTGCTTGTCCTTGGTGTACAGGGCCCTGCTTGTCCTCAGTGTACAGGGCCCTGCTTGTCCTCTGTGTACAGGGCCCTGCTTGTCCTCTGTGTACAGGGCCCTGCTTGTCCTCAGTGTACATGGCCCTGCTTGTCCTCAGTGTACATGGCCCTGCTTGTCCTCTGTGTACATGGCCATGCTTGTCCTTAGTGTACATGGCCATGCTTGTCCTCAGTGTACAGGGCCCTGCTTGTCCTCAGTGTACAGGGCCCTGCTTGTCCTCAGTATACAGGGCCCTGCTTGTCCTCAGTGTACATGGCCCTGCTTGTCCTCAGTGTACATGGCCCTGCTTGTCCTCAGTGTACATGGCCCTGCTTGTCCTCAGTGTACGGAGCCTCGTTTGTCCTCAGTGCACAGAGCCCTGCTTGTCCTTAGGTACAGAACCATGCTTGTCCTCAGTGTACGGGGCCCTGCTTGTCCTCAGTGTATGGGGCCCTGCTTGTCCTCAGTGTACGGGGCCCTGCTTGTCCTCAGTGTACATGGCCCTGCTTGTCCTCAGTGTACATGGCCCCGCTTGTCCTCAGTGTACAGGGCCCTGCTTGTCCACAGTGTACAGGGCCCTGCTTGTCCTCCTTGTACAGGGCCCTGCTTGTCCTCAGTGTACAGTGCCCCGCTTGTCCTCAATGTACAGAGCCCTGCTTGTCCTGATTGTACAGAGCCCTCCCGAAGAAGTGCCCTGATTTCTCTGCCAGCCTTCTCAGTCGACAGCTGCATGGACCCAAAACAGAGTAGCCTGGTCAGGTGGGTGGCTTATGAATTGTATAGTTGTATGTATCTTCTACCTGCCTTTCACCGCTCCCTACATGATGGCACAGTGTAACTTATAAGTTATATGTGAAATATAACTTATATCTCTGACTGTACCATCATGTAGGGGGCGAGAAAGGCAGGTAGAAGATGGAGTAGGTTTCCCAGCAGCACAGAGTATTTCTGGCAGTAACTGAAGTGAAGAAGACAGTCTGCCTCACTACAGTTCCCTCCAGAAATACTATGTGCTGCTGTGCTATTTCTTTAATAAATCTAAGGGGCCTCAGCCTCACCCAAGCAGGGGGGCAAAAAGGGTAAAGTGTGTGGCTTATAAATGGACCAGCTGCGATTTTTTTTACCTGCCTTTCACTGCTCACTATATGATGGCACAGTCAGAGATGAGTTATATATCTGACTGTGCCATCATGTAGTGAGTGGTGAAAGGCAGGTACTCCTGTGAAAAACTTTTTTTTTTTTTTTTTTAAATCAACTGATGCTAGAAAGTTAAACAGATTTGTAAATTACTTCTATTAAAAAAATCTTCATCATTCCAGTACTTATTAGCGGCTGTATACTACAGCGGAAATTCTTTTCTTTTTGATTTCTCTTCTGTCACGACCACGGTGCTCTCTGCTGACACCTCTGTCTATGTCAGGAACTGTCCAAAGCAGGAGAAATTCCCCATAGCAAACATATGCTGCTCTGGACATTTCCTAAAATAGACCGAGGTATCAGCAGACAGCACTGTGGTCGTGACAGAAAAGAAATCCAAAAAGAAAATAATTTCCTCTGTAGTATACAGCCGCTAATAAGTACTGGAAGGACTAAGATTTTTTAATAGAATTAATTTACATATCTGTTTAACTTTCTGGCACCAGTTGATTTAAAAAAAAAAAATTCCACCCGAGTACCCCTTTAAGGTTGTCCTCAGTTTACGGAGCCTCGTTTGTCCTCAGTGTGCCCACCCTGCTTGTCCATAGTGTACGGTGCCCTGCTTGTCAGGTACAGAACCCTGCTTGTACTCAGTGTACAGGGCCCAGCTTGTTCTCAGTGTACAGAGCCTCGCTTGTCCTCAGTGTACAGAGCCCCGCTTGTCCTCAGTGTACAGAGCCCTGCTTGTCCTCAGTGTACAGGGCCCCGCTTGTACACAGTGAACAGGGCCCCGCTTGTCCCCAGTGTACAGGGCCCTGCTTGTCCTCAGTGCACATAGCCCTGCTTGTCCTCAGTGTACATGGCCCTGCTTGTCCTCAGTGTATGGAGCCTTGTTTGTCCTCAGTGTGCCTGCCCTGCTTATCCTTAGTGTACGGAGCCCTGCTTGTCAGGTACAGAACCCTGCTTGTCCTCAGTGTACAGAGCCCTGCTTGTCCTCAGTGTACAGGGCCCTGCTTGTTCTCTGTGTACAGGGCCCTGCTTGTCCTCTGTGTACAGGGCCCTGCTTGTCCACAGTGTACAGAGCCATGCTTGTCCTCAGTGCCCAGGGCCCTGCTTGTCCTCAGTGTACAGGGCCCTGCTTGTCCTCAGTGTAAATTGCCCTGCTTGTCCTCAGTGTACATGGCCCTGCTTGTCCTCAGTGTACGGAGCCTCGTTTGTCCTCAGTGTGCCCGCTCTGCTTGTCCTTAGTGTATGGAGCCCTGCTTGTCCTCAGTGTACATGGCCCTGCTTGTCCACAGTGTACAGAGCTCCGCTTGTCCTCAGTGTATAGAGCCCCGTTTGACCTCAGTGTACAGAGCCCCGCTTGTCCTCAGTGTACAGAGCCCCACTTGTCCTCAGTGTATAGGGCGCCGCTTGTCCACAGTGTACAGGGCCCTGCTTGTCCACAGTGTACAAGGCCCTGCTTGTCCACAGTGTACAGGGCCGTGCTTGTCCTCAGTGTACAGGGCCCCGCTTGTCCTCAGTGTACAGAGCCCCGCTTGTCCTCAGTGTACAGAGCCCTGCTTGTCCTCAATGTACAGAGCCCTGCTTGTCCACAGTGTACAGAGCCCTCCCGAAGAAGTTCCCTGATCTCTCTGCCGGCCTTTTCAGTCGACAGCTGCATGGACCCAAAACAGAGTAGCCTGGTCAGGTGGGTGGCTTATGAATTGTATAGTTGTATGTATCTTCTACCTGCCTTTCACCACTCCCTACATGAAGGCACAGTCTGACTTATGTGAAATATAACTTATATCTCTGACTGTACCATCATGTATGGGGCGGTGAAAGGCAGGTAGAAGATGGAGTAGGTTTCCCAGCAGCACAGAGTATTTCTGGCAGGAACTGTAGTGAAGTAGACAGTCTGCCTCACTACAGTTACCTCCAGAAATACTCTGTGCTCCTGTGCTATTTCCTTAATGAATCTAAGAGGCCTCAGCCTCACCCAAGCAGGGGGCAAAAAAGGTAAAGTGTGTGGCTTATAAATGGACCAGCTGCTATTTTTTTTACCTGCCTTTCACTGCTCACTATATGATGGCACAGTCAGAGATGAGTTATATATCTGACTGTGTCATCATGTAGTGAGCGGTGAAAGGCAGGTACTCCTGTGAAAAACTTTTATTTTTATTTTTTTTTAAATCAACTGATGCTAGAAAGTTAAACAGATTTGTAAATTACTTCTATTAAAAAAATCTTCATCCTTCCAGTACTTATTAGCAGCTGTATACTACAGAGAAAATTATTTTCTTTTTGGATTTCTCTTCTGTCACGACCATGGTGCTCTCTGATGACACCTCTGTCTATGTCAGGAACTGTCCAAAGCAGGAGAAATTCCCCATAGCAAACATATACTGCTCTGGACATTTCCTAAAATGGACAGAGGTGTCAGCAGACAGCACTGTGGTTGTGACAGAAAAGAAATCCAAAAAGAAAAGAATTTCATCTGTAGTATGCAGCCGCTAATAAGTACTGGAAAGATTAAGATTTTTTAATAGAATTAATTGACATATCTGTTTAACTTTCTGGCACCAGTTGATTTAAAAAAAATGTTTTCCACCGGAGTACCCCTTTAAGGTGAGTGAAGGCTGGAGCCAAGTTGGACTGGGTATCACAGACAGAGATCCCAAGTTGGCATAAAAAGGAGGATAGTTCAGTGTTTTTAAGCGCTTGGTGTAATTAAGGTGATTGGCATTGCCATCCCTAAAATTACACCATAGCCTCAAGCGCACTGCACCCACTATTTTATGGCAAATATTCATGTACATACTGGGCAGGAATAGGGGTGGGGCAGAGGTGGGTGGGGCCAGAGGTGGATTAATGCTGGGGGCCCTTGCTTTTTTTGGTCCGGGGGCCCTGAGTGGTGTCAGTCCGCCCCTGCCCGCCTCTAATGATGACGTCATTAGAGGCAAGGCTACCGAAAAAGACTGACTGACCAAGAAAAAGCTTGGTAAGTGGATCTCCTGTTGTATACAGCAAAGGACAGCTGTAGACTGTATACAAACCCAGGCCGGATTAAGGCTGCTTGGAAGACGGAGCACTTCATTATGATGGGGCCCCCCCTGAGAGTTCCCCCACATTAGGTGCAGTATAGTTCCCCCACATTATGTTGTAGTTCCCCCAGATTAGGTGCAGTATAAGTCCCCGCACATTAGGTTGGCAGTACAAGTCTCCGCACATTAGATGTGTAGTACAAGTCCCCCACATTAGGTGTGCAGTACTGTTCCCCCATGTTAGGTGCAGTATAGTTCCCCACATTAGGTGCAGTATAGTCCCCCACATTAGGTGCAGTATAGTCCCCCACATTAGGTGCAGTATAGTCCCCCACATTAGGTGCAGTATAGTTCCCCACATTAGATGCAGTATAGTCCCCCACATTAGGTTGGCAGTATAGTCCCCCACATTAGGTGCAGTACAGTCCCCCACATTAGGTGCAGTATAGTTCCCCCACATTAGGTTGGCAGTATAGTTCCCCACATTAGGTGCAGTTTAGTTCCCCACATTAGGTGCAAAATAGTTCTCCACATTAGGTGCAGTATAGCTCCCTGCATTAGGTGCAGTATAGTTCCCCCACATTAGCTGCAGTATAGGTCCCCACATTAGGTGCAGTATAGTTCCCCACATTAGGCTGGCAGTATAGTTCCCCCACATTAGGTGCAGTATAGTTCCCCCACATTAGGTGCAGTATAGTCTCCCACATTAGGTGCAGTACAATTCCCCCACAGACATACAGCATTCTGCCATATACAGTGTATGGCTGGAGGCTGTATGCCTGTTTACTGCCCCACTTCAGTGTTCCGACCACCGCTCCGGGGTCACGATCTACTGCTATGGCCTATGGGCCATAGCAGTAGGTCCCTGGACTGGAGGAGGGGTGGTCGGAACACTGAAGATGACGTGCCGCTGGTGACTTACCATGCGCGTGTCCTCCTCACTGCTCCGCTCTTCTATGGGCGCACACACGGGACTTCAGTGACGTCCCTGAGTGCGCTACCTCCCGGCGTCCCCTGCGTTTTTACAGTTAACGCAGGGCTGCAGAGAGGTAACCGGGGCATCCTTGTATCCTGAAAAGATTTTTCGGGACACAGGGATGTCCCGAATGTGACGGGGGCCCGCTGCGGACCACGGGGCCCAGAGCAGGCGCTCCGTGAGCACCAATGATGATCTGGCCCTATACAAACCCTCCAAAGGGTTCATTTGCGCTCAGTAGCACTAATCAATTCTTTCATTGATGGACTAGCGCATATTGTAATGGTGGAGGATGATAAAGAAAAGGCCAATCTACTAAATGCCTTCACACAGGAAAATGCAATGACGGATGACATGAGTAGGGATAATGTAAATTCTACTGATAATCTCAACTGTTTAACCCAACAAGAAGTTCAGCGCAGCCTTAACAACATTAAAACACACAAATAACTGGGCCCAAGTGGAATCCATCCCAGCGTTATGCAGGATTTAAGTACCGTGATAGACAGACCCTTATTCCTTATATTTAAAGATTCTATTAAGACAAGTAAGTTTAAAGGGGTATTCCGGGCAAAAACATTTTATCCCCTATCCAAAGGATAGGGGATAAGATGTCTGATCAAGGGGGGGCCCACTGCTGGGACTCCCCGCGATCTCTCTGCAGCACCCACATTCTATCTGGGAGCTGCATCTCCAGTTTGGAAACCTCCTGGCTTCCGGAACTGGGGACATGACCTCACGCCACGCCCCCTCCATTCAGGTCGTCACGCCCCCTCCCATAGACATGAGTGGAGAGGTTTCCGAACTGGATATGCAGCTCCCGGATATAATGCGGGTGCTGCAGGGAGATCGTGGGGGGTCCCAGCAGCGGGCCCACCACAATCAGACATCTTATTCCCTATCCTTTGGATAGGGGATAAAATGTTTTTGCCCGGAATACCCCTTTAACATCTGTTGTGGGTAAGATTTTAAGGGTTTTCTGAGAGATGCTATTCTGGGGTATCTCAATAAAAATAACATAATAATAAAGCAACAACATGGGTTTATGCAGGATCTGTCCTTTCAAACTATTTGATCAGCTTCTATGAGGAGGTCTATTATAGATTGGACCAGGGTGAAGCTGTGGATGTTGAATATCTGGACTTTTCTAAGGCATTTGATACTGCCGCATAAAAGGTTTATACATAAAATGAGGAAACTGGGACTAGGGAAGGATATATGTAAATGGATTAGAAACTGGCTCAGTGATAGGAAGCAGAGGGTGGGGATCAATGGAACTTACCCTGGTTGGGTGACAGTTACAAGTAGGGTGCCACAGGGGTCAGTACTGGGTCCACTACTTATATAATATATTTATTAAAGACCTTGGAGATTGATTATAGAGCAAAATTTCTATATTTTCAGATGACACTAAACTGTGTAAGGTGATCACCACAGAGGAGGATAACATAATATTACAGAGGGAAGCTGGAGGCTTGGGCACAGACATGGCAATTGAAGTTTAATGTGGATAATTGTAAGGTGATGCACCTAGGCTGTAAAAACATTTAAAACAGCAACAATGTCCTTGCTCCTGTTAGTAAGCCTCTGTAGGCAACAATACAACTCGTACTGGGAGTTCCACTACTCCCTGTTAGAACTCATGTATCACATGCAACACAAGGGAAGATAGCATAGATCACACAGTTCATAACTTCTAAGACCCAGCTGGGTAGTAAGTCACGATACAGATGGTTCGCTTCTTATTCTTGTGGATGATCACTGGCAACCCCTCGTAAAAAAACTTCCGAGATGTCTTGTTGACACCTCAGATTTTTTGAGAGATTTAAATAACATTTCAGCATCTGAGGTGGATTTCATGTGCACTCTAGATGTCTAGAGTTTGTACACAAATATACCTCATGATGAGGGAATGGTATGTACACGGGAATTGCTATCTAGTGATTCATCCCTAGAGAACAGAAAAACCTCATTCCTGATGGGCTTTCTTGATATGGCACTCACTATGAATTATTTTCATTTTGATCAAACATATTATTTGCAGACCTATGGAGTTTCTATGGGGTCCCCAGTGTCGCTAATGCCTTTATGTCAGCATTTGAGGATAAACATATTTTCTGAGATCCCCACATGTACACGCCATCAACGTGGCTTTGCTACGTGGATGACATGTTCATGACACGGAAAGGGGACGATCAATCTCTGTTAGATTTCGTGGACACACTTAATAAAAAACATAGTACTATTAAATTTACTCTTAATTACGATCATACTATTATACAGTTTCTAAATGTTGAAATCACACGTACTGTAGAAGGATTTAGTACCACAATGTATTCAAAACCAACTGATGTGAATAACACACTACATAGAAAAAGTTTTCATGCCCCAACAACTTTCAAGGGTCTGCCACAAAACCAATTTATTAGAGCAAAGCGTATTGCCAGTTCAGACAAGAAATATGAGATCAGTAAAACTAAACTCATTAAATATAATAATTCTAAAATTCTAAAAAAAAGTTATAATATGAAACAAGTTGTAAGTGAAGGTGAGAAAGTAAAACTGATGTCTAGAAAAGTATTACTACAAACTTGTAATCAGGACAAGGGAAAAAGTGCAAAAAATCTCGTCATGTACCTAGGAACGTACGACAAAAGAGCACATATAGTGAAAAGTTTAATACAAAAAAATTGCCATATTTACATATGTATAAAAAGTACTAAAAATTGTTCAAAGAAAAGCCCTTTTGTGCATACAAAAAAGGTTCATCCATAGGTGAAAAATTTATAAAACGTGACGTTGCAACAAAAAAGAAAATTCATCAAACCTTTTTGTCTGCTAAATCCAAAGGAACTTTTCCTTGTCTGAACTGCACCCATTGCATCAAGGGTGAAAGTTTTAACCACCTTACTAAAGGTTTTTAATACATCACAAAGGATGTTATACTTGCCAAACAAAGAACGTAATATATATGCTCAAATGTCTGTGCGGACTTTCATATGTAGGACAGACTGCCAGGTCTATAAAAACTTGGTTAACTGAACATAAAACATTAATAAGAAAATTTCTTAAAATGGAAAATGTAGAAACATCTAAATATGGTGAAAGTACAGTAGCTTGACATTTTTGTGAACTTAACCATCCTATAACAATATTGAAATGGTAATACTAGAAGTACATGAAGCAGTAAATGTTAACCTTAATAAGCGACATCTGTTACAAAGAGAATGTTATTGGATAACTGAACTTGAAAAAGTGTAGTCCCGAAAGGGATGAACGAGGTCTGCAGTTTTAAATCATTTTTATAACCCGGTTAGACGCTATTGATATTTTTATATATGCATGTGTTTTGTAAATGATTGATCTGAACTGGTGTCTAATGCTGGGCTACTTAATCCTCTCCCACTTCACTCCTGACACGCATGACTAAGGGGGCATGCCCCCGAAACGCCGTTGCGTCCAAGGTGTTGAGCAGGAAGGCGAGCTCAGCTCTCACTATGTCTGTATCTGCTATCAAGCTCCACTTTGTATTTTGCATAAAGATATCATGAATCTTCAAGACGAATAAACAAAGAATAAGAAGCAAACTATCTGTATCGGGAGTTACTACCCAGCTGGGTCTTAGAAGTTATGAACTGTGTGACATATGCTATCTTCCATTGTGTTGCATGTGATACTTAGGCTGTAAAAACATGTACTATTATGTGCTAAATAATAAAACATTGGGTAAAACTTCTACCGAAAAGGAGTAGTTTAGATAATAGACGTGTTTGGGGGGTATTTGATCACAATGTACCAATATATGGGACAGTATAGAGATCTTTCTAGTGATCTTTTTATACCTAGGTCGGTAACCATGACAAGGGTGCATCCTCTACATCTAGATGAAAGAAAGTTTCACCATTGTCACAGGCAGAGATTCTTTACTGTAAGAGCAGGGAGACTATGGAACTCTCTCCCCCATGATGTTGTCATGTGTGACTCAATAAAGTTCAAGGGAGGCCTGGATGTTTTTCTGGAAAATTATATTACAGGTTATGGATACTAGACTTATGTGGATAGAACGTTGATCCAGGGATTTATTCTGATTGCCATATTGGAGTTGGGAAGGAATTTTTCCTCTCATGGGGCAATTGGCATCAGCCTCATGGGGGGCTTTTGCCTTTCTCTGGATCAACACAATAAGGCTTTAGGTTGAACTTGATGGACTCTTGTCTTTTTTCAACCTTAACAACTATGTAACTATATGATTAACATGTGAAAAGTTGAATTCACTTTAGTAGCCCTAACTCCTTGCTGGGCTGAGCGCATAGGGCCAAGCCCAGCAAGGGGTGTAAGTATGAAGCGGTGCTCGCAGCTGTCTAGTTGCGGGCACAGCTCAAATCCAACATACACAAGTTAGACCGAGCCGAACCTGGCAATGTTCAAAAGTTCTGTGAGCCCCATTTCCCCCCCCCCCCCCCCCCCAGAAGTTCGGATCGAATATGGGTTTTGGGGGCTTGGCTTGCTCAATTCTAGTCTCCAACATGTCAATATTGCAATGACCCTTAGGATATGAAAAAGTTTAGTCCACACAGGTCACTTCATCCACACTCATGAATCGTATTGCCAAGACAAAAAGATTTGCAGACGTCCAATTTTTTTAAATAAAACTGTTACGCCTAGCGCTCCGGGTCCCCGCTCCTCCCCGGAGCGCTCACGGCGTCTCTCTCCCCGCAGCGCCCCGGTCAGTCCCGCTGACCGGGAGCGCTGCACTGTCATGGCCGTCGGGGATGCGATTCGCACAGCGGGACGCGCCCGCTCGCGAGTCGCATCCCAGGTCACTTACCCGTCCCGGTCCCCTGCTGTCATCTGCTGGCGCGCGCGGCTCCGCTCTCTAGGGCGCGCGCGCGCCAGCTCTCTGCGACTTAAAGGGCCAGCGCACCAATGATTGGTGCCTGGCCCAATTAGCTTAATTGACTCCCATCTGCTCCCTGCCTTTATCTGACCTCCTCCCATGCACTCCCTTGCCGGATCTTGTTGCCTTGTGCCAGTGAAAGCGTTTAGTGTGTCCAAAGCCTGTGTACCTGAACTTCTGCTACCCATCCTGACTACGAACCTTGCCGCCTGCCCCCGACCTTCTGCTACGTCTGACCTTGCCTCTGCCTAGTCCTTCTGTCCCACGCCTTCTCAGCAGTCAGCGAGGTAGAGCCGTTGCTAGTGGATACGACCTGGTTGCTACTGCCGCAGCAAGACCATCCCGCTTTGCGGCGGGCTCTGGTGAAAACCAGTAGCCGCTTAGAACCGGTCCACTAGCACGGTCCACGCCAATCCCTCGCTGACACAGAGGATCCACTACCTGGAAGCCGAATCGTGACAGTAGATCCGGCCATGGATCCCGCTGAGGTGCCGCTGCCAAGTCTCGCTGATCTTCCCACGGTGGTCGCTCAGCAATCGCAGCAGATTGCCCAACAAGGACAGCAGCTGTCGCAGTTGACCGCCATGTTACAGCAAATTCTGCCTCTGCTACAGCAGCAACCATCTCCTCCGCCAGCTCCTGCACCTCCTCCGCAGCGAGTGGCCGCTCCTAACCTCCGCTTGTCCCTGCCGGACAAATTTGATGGGGACTCCAGACTCTGCCGTGGATTTTTGTCTCAGTGTTCCCTGCATATGGAGATGTTGTCAGACTTGTTTCCTACAGAACGGTCTAAGGTGGCGTTCGTAGTAAGCCTTCTTTCAGGAAAGGCCTTGTCTTGGGCCACACCGCTCTGGGACCGCAATGATCCTGCCACAGCCACAGTCCAGTCCTTCTTTGCTGAAGTCCGAAGTGTCTTTGAGGAACCTGCCCGAGCCTCTTCTGCTGAGACTGCCCTGCTGAACCTGGTCCAGGGTAATTCTTCCGTTGGCGAGTACGCCATACAATTCCGTACTTTTGCTTCTGAACTATCCTGGAATAATGAGGCTCTCTGCGCGACCTTTAAAAAAGGCCTATCCAGTCGCATCAAGGATGTGCTGGCCGCACGAGAGATTCCTGCCAACCTCCAAGAACTCATCCATTTGGCTACCCGCATTGACATGCGTTTTTCTGAGCGACACCAAGAGCTCCGCCAGGAAAAAGACTTAGATCTCTGGGCACCTCTCCCACAGCATCCTTTGCAGTCTATGCCTGGGCCTCCCGCCGAGGAGGCCATGCAAGTGGATCGGTCTCGCCTGACCCAGGAAGAGAGGAATCGCCGTAGAGAAGAAAATCTCTGTCTGTACTGTGCCAGTACCGAGCATTTCTTGGTGGATTGCCCTATCCGTCCTCCACGCCTGGGAAACGCACGCACGCACCCAGCTCACGTGGGTGTGGCATCTCTTGGTTCTAAGTCTTCTTCTCCACGTCTCACGGTGCCCGTGCGGATTTCTCCTACAGCCAACTCCTCCCTCTCAGCCGTGGCCTGCTTGGACTCTGGTGCCTCCGGGAATTTTATTTTGGAGTCCTTTGTTAATAAATTCAGCATCCCGGTGACCCGTCTCGCCAAACCGCTCTACATTTCCGCGGTCAACGGAGCCAGATTGGACTGCACCGTGCGTTACCGCACAGAACCCCTCCTGATGTCTATCGGACCCCACCACGAAAGGATTGAGTTCTTCATTCTCCCCAGTTGTACCTCTGAGGTCCTCCTCGGTCTGCCATGGCTCCGGCTTCATTCCCCCACCCTTGATTGGACCACCGGGGAGATAAAGAACTGGGACTCTGCCTGCCATAGGAAGTGCCTCTCCCCCCCTCCCAGTCCCGTCAGGCAAACCTCTGTGCCTCCTCATGGCCCCCGTCCTGGTGTCACACTGCCCCGTGCCAGGCTTCGCCCTCTGCCCTCCCTCCCCATTCCCACTCCTGCTGTACTGCCTGCCGTTGAGGAAACCCTCCATTCTTTCCCGGTGTCCTCATCCCAGGGGAGGCAGTTGCCGGTCAAAGAAAAGGGGAGACCTAAGGGGGGGGGTACTGTTACGCCTAGCGCTCCGGGTCCCCGCTCCTCCCCGGAGCGCTCACGGCGTCTCTCTCCCCGCAGCGCCCCGGTCAGTCCCGCTGACCGGGAGCGCTGCACTGTCATGGCCGTCGGGGATGCGATTCGCACAGCGGGACGCGCCCGCTCGCGAGTCGCATCCCAGGTCACTTACCCGTCCCGGTCCCCTGCTGTCATCTGCTGGCGCGCGCGGCTCCGCTCTCTAGGGCGCGCGCGCGCGCCAGCTCTCTGCGACTTAAAGGGCCAGCGCACCAATGATTGGTGCCTGGCCCAATTAGCTTAATTGACTCCCATCTGCTCCCTGCCTTTATCTGACCTCCTCCCATGCACTCCCTTGCCGGATCTTGTTGCCTTGTGCCAGTGAAAGCGTTTAGTGTGTCCAAAGCCTGTGTACCTGAACTTCTGCTACCCATCCTGACTACGAACCTTGCCGCCTGCCCCCGACCTTCTGCTACGTCTGACCTTGCCTCTGCCTAGTCCTTCTGTCCCACGCCTTCTCAGCAGTCAGCGAGGTAGAGCCGTTGCTAGTGGATACGACCTGGTTGCTACTGCCGCAGCAAGACCATCCCGCTTTGCGGCGGGCTCTGGTGAAAACCAGTAGCCGCTTAGAACCGGTCCACTAGCACGGTCCACGCCAATCCCTCGCTGACACAGAGGATCCACTACCTGGAAGCCGAATCGTGACAAAAACATTTACTGAGAAGTTTTGTTTTGTGATGGAAGGAACTGCATAAAGTCTGTACAATGGGTACCAGAGGTCAACAGGTACATCACTGGCAGAGGACGTGAAAGATTACAGGAGCCTGGTAAACCACATTATGTACACTACAACAAACTGTAGGTGTCAGCAGGTATTACATACACAATATCTAAACAAACTTCATTCTTAAAGAAACACAGATTTCAAACAAGAGAAATTTCATTTAAGATTATTTCCAGTATTTTTACATATATATATATATCTCATGTGTCCTGCAGAAAAGGAGGTTGAATATAGCTAAATAAATTATCATAATTGTATATAAATAGACAAAACCTGTCAGTTCAGCCCATTAAACAAGATTTGTCCACTTAAATATTTATAGTAGCAGTTTATATAGATACCTGCTGAAGGAAGGAGTCATTGGGATTTGCAGAAGAAATACGCAAACTAGAAATTGCATATCTGCACTGTCTTTGACTGTTCACAAGAAGTGGCCTTAAAGGGGGTTTTCTGGAGACTAAAAAGCTTTATATGTTGCTGGGGCCAGCCTGAAAAAAAAACACATGCAAGCTCTGTCCCCTGCCTCACTCCGTAATTGGCTGAGAGGGCTGTCATTGCAGAGACATGCTTGTCTGGGGAAAAGGAAGTAGCCTAAGCTGTGGGAGACCCAATGATATCACAGCTGGTGCTCTTTGGGACCAAGGTAGGTAATTATGTGTTTTTTTTATTTTGTTGCCACCCAAAGAAACATATGATTTTTTTCTGACTCGGAATTCTCCTTTTAAATGCCTTGCTGCACAAAAGAATATGGTAAGTGAGATATATTTTGAAAATTAATTTGTGTATGCCTATTCTATACACCATGAAGCACTTATTGGTTTATCGTTTTCTTTTTCTTTTTTTTTTTTTAGGGAACTTGCCACATAAAAAATTCAGTCTTTGTATCAGAAGGCATCCTGTTATAGAACAGGAGTAACTGAAAAGACTGAGACAGGGCTAGCGCCGGCCTTGTGCGCCCAGGGAATGAGCACAGAGTTCAAAGTACGCTGCGTGCGTCCTTAACAGGATGGAGGCACGCAGCTCTATCCTTTTACTGCCAACTGGGCTGTCTCTGCGCACAGCCTGTGTGTGCCTTGTATACAATGGAGAGGCGAGTGCTTTTTTACATTTTGTAATGGGGCCTGCAATATGGGGTAAATGTATATGTAGATTAAATATATGTATGGAAAAAGGGGCGTGTATGTGAGGAATATCGGGGGACAATGTATGTGATGGGGCAATGTGAGCAATATAGGGGCAATGTATGTAAGGGGCCTGCTGTATATGAGTGAAATGTATGTGAGGAGCCTGCTGTATATGGGAGCAATGTGAGGGGATATTGGGCCAATGTCAGGGAATACATTGGGCAATGTGACTGGGCAGCTATTTTCATTTGCTCTATGGTTGCAATGTGACTTGGCCTGCTATATGAGAGTAATGTGAGGGGGCACGAATTTGGGACTATTACTGTGTGGATTAAAACACATGGATAGTTTGTATAGAGGTGAGAAGTGTGCTGGTGGTCCAGGCCAGATAAAGAAGAGTGACTGACTCATTTATATGGTCTGTAGAGCCTGTGTTGAACTGGTTTCTACTTCTGTATGGCCACTGAATATGGGAATATTGATCTCTATATGGTAGATTTTATTATGTAACAGTATGGTGCAAAAAAGGGGTGCGGCCAAAGGGCAGGGCCAGAGGGATGGCAAAATAAGGTTTTGCCTAGGATGGCAAATATCCTTGCACCAACCTTGGACTGAAATATAGTTTTTTATAGGAACATTTTCAGGATAATTTGTGATTATTTCATGTAAATCTGTAAATTATGAATATGTAGTTGGTTCTTCTAAACGGTTAACAGTTACTTCTTTATGCACCTAGTAACCAATGAAGGAAAAAAAAAAAGAATCATGTTTGGTGGCTGGGTGTGTGGTGCAGGGCAGATGTTGTTTCCATAGGGGCAGATAGCATTATCACCTTGTATTCGTGACGCCAGGGCATGGTTTAACCTATAACCACCCGAAGGTATACTGCTGGATCCTGGGGCTAGGCGTGGGGGCAATAAAGACTCCAATGCCAAGTTAAGGACAATGATAGCTTTACTGAGGGTAGACAGTTGGTAAAGTCTACACAGTTCAGCCAGGGCCCAAGGAGGTGACCAGTGATGCAGAGACCCTAAGGGCTTGCTGGGAATTGTAGAAGGACTGGACAATTGAATGCAGACCACGCTCATTTGACAGATGACAGGGACTGACTCATAAAGCTGTGACTTTATCTTACACGACTTGATGGTGGCTGCAGGACTTGACTTGAGGTCTCCAACACTCTGGACACACACACTAGGCAAGACTGCACTGGACCTCAGCTTAGCAGAAGAGCAGCGCTCAAAGAGAAAGAAGCTAGCTCCACCCAGGGCTTATATGGGGGAGACTAGCAGGGAGCCCATAGGTCACTCTTGGGATCACCTGGTCACTGGCACCTCCTGGGTAAAAATCACATGACATATCACATGGTATAACTCTTAACCCCAGGGTTTTTCTGTTTATGCATTTTCGTTTTTTCCTCCTTACTTTTAAAAATCATAACTCTTTCAATTTTGCACCTAAAAATCCATATGTTGGCTTATTTTTTGCACCACCAATTCTACTTTGTAATGACATCAGTCATTTTACCCAAAAATCTACGGCGAAACGGGAAAATAAATCATTGTGAGACAAAATTTAAAAAAAAAGTCATTTTGTAAATGTTTGGTGCTTCCGTTTCTACACAGTACATTTTTCAGTAAAAATTACACCTTATTTTTATTCTGTAGGTCCATACGATTAAAATGATACCCTACTTATATCGGTTTGATTTTGTCGTACTTCTGGAAAAAAATCATAACTACATGCAGGAAAATGTATACATTTAAAATTGTCATCTTTTGACCCCTATAACTTTTTTACCGCGTATGGGGCGGTATGAGGGCTCATTTTTTGCGCCGTGATCTGAAGTTTTTAGCGGTACCATTTTTGCATTGATAGGACTTATTCATTTTTTTTTCATTTTTTTTTTGCAATGTTATAGCTCCCATAGGGGGCTATAACACTGCACACACTGATCTTTTACATTGATCAGTGGTTTCTCATAGGAAACCACTGATCGATGATTCTGCCGCTTGACTACTCATGCCTGGATCTCAGGCACTGAGCAGTCATTCGGCGATCGGACACCAGGAGGCAAGGTAAGGGACCCTCCTGCTGTGTCACAGCTGTTGCCCTGCGTTATAGAACGGGAGCGGACTCATGACGTACCGTTAGGGGTTAAAACAACATTACATTTTATACCACTTTACATGGTAAAACATATTTACAATAGGGAAACAAGTGCAGGGGGCCTTGGGGACACTGAAGGAGGCTGCCTGACAGGACAGCAGGAGCACGGGGTAACACCTCCCATACTGGGCTACCACACATGGAACACTTGCCATGAGCAGATGTTTAATCTTTAGTCTTTTATTCAGAGCATAAAAATACAGATACATGCGTTCATGCAGGGGAGCGGGATAAAATGCAGGTGGAGAGGACATTCAGCGGAGCAGAAATTGCTTCACACCACCAAGCACTTGATCATGGCCTAAGGAAGCACCAGGTGGCGTGAAATATTCCTGGATTCATCTTATCACACCCAGCTTTCTCTGGATGAGATATGCACATTCTGAAACCTAGTAGCTACATATGATAGGTACCTTGGGGAAATATAACGATCCTTACCTACTACTCCTGTCACTGTCTTACAATCTATTTATATATAATACTCAATGTGTGTATATGCCAACTGTCCTACACTAGGAGAAAAAATCCTTAATGACTCCAATATGACAATCAAAAGGCCTATTATTTTCTTTTATAGTTGGGATAATCACTGTTTATGTAAAGTAAATATTGTCACTTTTTTCACTTTGTTCTTATTTAAAGCTATCCAACAATCACGATCTGCAAATTCTCCTTTTATCTTGGGGTCTATATGATGTCAAATCTGTATTCATACATTGCAGTTTTTTGTGTGTCTGCTCTGACTGCCACAACTTTAGCAAAATCACAGCAAAAATTGTGTTATTTTAACAAAGCGAATGACTTTACCAAAATTGTGGTGAAATCAAATGATGTAAAAACACAATGTAAAGTTATGGTAATATATGTCAATTAGTAAATGCAGCTTTGTTACATTGGTACGCTAAAAGATATTCATACATGAAAATATTCAGTACATGGAACTGTCTAGTATGTCACTTTAGTGATTGTAGGGTTTTGGAATTCATGGAAGTAATTCAGGCAGCTTTTCATTTGTAACTGTGTGATCCAGTAAGGTTCATTGTAAATCAGCATCAATTATAATGTAAATCATTGGCAGATTATTGTCAGCTACTTTGAAACTCTTCTTCAGTATCACTTATCATTATACTGAGCACCTCAGGAGGTGGAAATGGGCAAAAGGGGGAGGGGTTTTAGTGGAGAGTATCTATGCTTCAGGGGGTCACTGACATACACCCATACCATGGCTTTACAAGTTAAAAACAGAAAGTTTCTGTGAGAGATTTCTCTTGGGTGGAGCACTTCTTTATGAAAAAGATCAAACAAATTGAATATAACTGACTAATAATTTAACCTGTAACTATTGATGTTGAGGTACTGATTGAAGTTGAAATCTATAAAGTATTAACAAAAAGACTGTACAGAACAAAACAGTATACAGCTAATATGAGCTTACAATGTACCATACATTAAAATCATGGGTAGCTGAAGTGGATAATAATGATTATTTTATGACACCTTCACGTGGGAAGAAGACTGTTTTTGAGGGCCGAATGTTATTTATCTTACCCATAGTGCGGGTAGTTTTTAAGTAGTTGGTAGAAGTTAGTAGTCTGGCGACTCCAGACTCTGTCATGTCTGTCACATGTGCTCAGTGTGAACCTACTTTCATCTGTGAAGAGCACAGGGCGCCAGTGGCAAATTTGCCAATCTTGGTGTCCTCTGGCAAATGCCCAACATCCTGCAGGTTATTGGTCTGTAAGCACAACCCCCATTTGTGGATGTCGGGCCCTCATACCACCCTCATGGAGTCTGCTTCTGACCATCTGAGTGGACACATGCACATTCATGGCCTGCTGGAGGTCATTTTGCAGGGCTCTGGCAGTGCTCCTCCTGCTCCTCCTTGCACAAAGGTGGAGGTAGTGGTCCTACTGCTGGTTGTTGCCCTCCTACGACCTCCTCCATGTCTCCTGATGTACTGGCCTGTCTCCTGGTTGCGCCTCCATGCTCTGGACGCTACGCTGAAAGACACAGCAAACCTTCTTGCCACAGCTCGCATTGATGTGCCATCCTGGATGAGCTGCACTACCTGAGCCACTTGTGTGGGTTGTAGACTCCGTCTCATGCTACCACTAGAGTGAAAGCACCGCCAGCATTCAAAAGTGACCGAAACATCAGCCAGGAAGCATAGGAACTGAGAAGTGGTCTGTGGTCCCCACCTGCAGAACCACTCCTTTATTGGGGGTGTCTTGCTAATTGTCTATAATTTCCACCTGTTGTCTGTTCCATTTGCACAACAGCATGTGAAATTGATTGTCAATCAGTGTTGCTTCCTGAGTGAACAGTGTGATTTCACAGAAGTGTGATTGACTTGGCGTTACATTGTGTTGTTTAAGTGTTTCCTTTGCTTTTTTGAGCAGTGTATTTAGCACTTTGTAGTTGCAGCAGTTAGCGTTATCATTCCGCATCCAAGTGCTGATATTTGGTATGTATGACTGCGGAAATCTACTACCATAACATAGTACATGCTAAGGAGTTCCTTTGGTTTTCTACCTCACATTATTCTGGTGATACATTTTAGCGAATATCAATAAAAGCTATATTTTAGGCAATACAAGTTTTGGGATTTAAGCCAGAAGCAATTGCTGGCATTGATAACTGAGTATTATTCGCTTATAACTGAGTATTATTTGCTTATAAACTGACACAGTCCTGCAAAAGGCCAAAGATGAATTATAGGGGAAACTTGCAAGAATCCAGCAGTGTTAATGCAAATAACAAATGGATGGATTAAGTGGAGAATGTTAACTATTAAAGGGTATATGTATATTTTCCACCATGCAGATAGCATAAATAGTGTTTACAGTAGTATATGTATTTACATGACAAAGGGGCATTCAACACCTTCAAAGCTTGTTTAGAATGATAAAACATTAGTTTTTCTTTGAACTTTTTCTAATATATTTCAGATGGTTGTTAAATTAGAGATCCACTTTTTATATAATATATTAGTGTAGAGTGTCAACAGCATTCCCCAGTCATAGTATGCCATTATCAGAAACAACCTCTTTAGTCACAAAGTGAAGTCAGCATGGAATTATACATTTAAAAGACAGCTGGAAGCTAACAGGCTCCTATCAGGAACCCTGACACATTTTCAGTTTTTATGCTTTGGGGCCTTTGTCCTCAGTCTATTTACAAACTACAGGGTGCCACCAGCTTGCAGGGCAACTGACGGTTACTAGTGAAACATTCCATTGCGTTTTTGTTGCTATTAGCATCATTCTCAAATATATTGCATCTGAATCTTTTAGCAGTATCATACTAAATGGCTTTTTTTCAGTACAAGTAGCCTATATAAATGGTTGTTGGTTCCATTATACAAAGGATGTCCAGAGCAATCTCGATGCAATCCGTCTTTATTCAACAATTAAGCAAACATGGACGGTGCACAGGTGGCGCGTTTCAGCCACGGTTTGTGGCCTTAGTTGACTAAGGTCACAAACTGTGGCCGAAACGCATCACCTGTGCACCGTCCATTTTTGCTTAATTGTTGATTGTTGTCCAAGATTATCACACTTGCCAGAAATTAGCAATTATCTGCAGGTTACAATACATGCTGGAAACATGGAAGCTCCTAGAATTCCTTTTTTAATCTTTTAAAGTCACAACAAGAGAAGTGTATCTTCAGGTGGCTATTTCTGTACAGCATAAACTGTTCAAGTAAATCAGAGCTAGCAGATGGCATTGTGGTTATAAGGGGACGGTTGGGTGTAAAATAAATTATCTTTGCATGATATCTTATGCCTTTATACCAATAAAAAATAGATCGAAGATAGAGACCATATTTAAAGTGTTAGTGTCATTAGAAACAATTATATGTTTATCAGACATGTCAAAAGTTTTTCATTGCACCAGGTCTTATTCCTGAGACCTGCTGCGAACTTGAGTTATTAGCTGGGAAAGCAGACGGCATTGCGCTCCACTCCCCGGCCAGACGGGAGATCTGTCCTTTTCTCTGCATAGATATCTATGGAGAGAAATGCATACAGATCTCTTGGATGGCCAGGGGGGCAAAGCGCAATGCCGTCCGCTTCTCTGGCTAGTAACTCACATTTGCAGCAGGTCTCAGGAGTGAGACCTAGTGCGATGAACAACTTTTGACATGTCTGATCAACTATCCATAAATTTTGCATCCAATTTATTTTAGTTAACAAAAGAAAGATGGAAAAAATGCTAAAACCTGAAGAATTCTATGCAGTTCAATAGTTGTTAGTATTTACATTAATCATTCCTTGCCCACAAATAAAATAAAAAAAAGACATCAAGTTCCAAAGACCTATCATGTCACTTATCCCTTGCTACAAACCTCCAGAATTGCTCCCCTCCCCAGACAGTTGAAAACTGAGTAAACAGGAAACGAGTCAGATGAGAATCTGTCTTCCTCAGGAAGCTGCCCCCCCCCCCTTATACCATGTATAACAAACATGCCCATCTCAGTTTATGTCTTCACCTTCTAGTGTCATGCTGCTTACTTGCTGTGCTGCTGAAGTCTTCCAGTGCACTCTGTGTGTGGTCCTACGTGATAGACCTCTAAATATGTAACATACCCAGCATGCATTATCAAATATATATACTATAGATGTATATATTCATCGTAGTTTTATAGTTTGTGCAAATCTTAAAGATTTTACATAAAAGTTTAATAAAAGGCTGATAATAGCAATTACACATACAGCAGAAATGATGGGCAAACCCCTTTTTGCAGACTGTCAGCAATCCTAATGAAGCACATTACAGTCAGCCCATCTCTAGCCTGATACAGTTATGTATGACATACTTGCCTAGTTTTGTAGATAATTTAAAGTTTACGCACTGCAGACAAAATCCGTAAAAACCTTTAAAACCCACTGTATGTATTATTATACAGCTTTCACATGCATTGAATGAAACCTAAGGCAAAGTCTGGGTCAAATTCACACAATTATTATTAGTATTAAAAATATTTGCCCAGGAATCGAGTTCCAAATGTAATATACTCTGGTTTATTTTCTTACATAGAATCTGCAATAAAAAAGTGTGCATGTGGCCACCAGTGTTTTCCAGTTCACACACCCATAGTTTCCAAACAGGGCCTACATAACAACTGCAGCGTTCCCATAACAGTTGACGTGTATGTTTTAACTACTCAACAATGATACATTTTTCACCTTTATTTATTTATTTTATTTAACTCTGCATTAGGGAAACAAATTACTAATAAAAAAGCAAAAAGTACAAAAGTGTCCACTGCCCTAAAGCCTTATGCATCCATTACATAAACCCATGTACTGACATACACAGATTGCACTTCGCCGCCATGTAGTATCCCTGTAAGTCTCTGTGCACAATCAGAAACAAAAAGGAGGTATATTATAGGCCTACAGAATTCGTGCCGTATTAACAATATCAGCAGCTGAAGGGGCATCAAGAGAGACAGCATGATGAGTTTTGAGCCCTTAAAACTGCTGACAACCCTTTAATGATGTCGGACAGGGGAGTGTATTGATTCCTGTTGTTGCCAACATGCAACCTGCATGACAAAGATAAATGTTGTTTCATGTCCGTACCACAGCAATAGCCAATGAGACAGACTCTTCTCGTGGTACCCAGAGCTCTCCAGTAGTGTTTTCCTGGCTGCCTCCCCTCAGATGAGTGAGCTCTAGCATCCAATCAGAAGATGGTTGAAGCTATCAGTCATAACTGACAGTAGGGCTGGAGAAGCTCTCAATACAAAGAACTCAGATCATCTAATGTAAAGAGCCCACCCCCTGGGCACCTGCCATGTCATGTGGCTAGGATATTGTTTTTTTTCTGTCCATCAGTAACACCCCTGACGTTGCGCTGAGAAGTGGAGTAGGAGGACGTCCCTCTTCAGTGCCATCCAGAGGACTTCGCTCATTAGCCCCTGCACCTGAGCCTACCAGAGCACATGGGGGCCAGGGGCCAGGTGAGAAATGCAATGGCACCACAGGGGATCAGAGGAAGGAGTGATGGGTAGGGTGGGAATTAAAATGGCACAGAGTAGATAAAGAGGGGGGTTGAAATGGCATAGGGGAGGATTAAGGGGGGAAATTATGTGGGTGATAGAGGGGGGAATTAAATGGAAAAGGGGGGAAGAAAAGACACAGGGGAATCGGGAGGGGGAAATGATGTGGCACAAGGGGGGAATAAAGGGGGAATGAAATGGCACAGGGAGGGATGAAATGACACAGGGGGAATCAATGGGGGGAAATTATGAGGCTCGGGATGGGGTTCAAGGGGGGAATGAAATGGCATGGGGGCAATCAAGGGGGGGGGGCAAAATGAAACAGGTGGAGATCAAGGGGGCTAGGATGTGGCACAGGGGCTCAAGGAGGGGAATTAAATAGTACAGGGGGAGAATTGAATGGAACAATGGATGATGAAGGGGGGGATGAAATGGCACAGTGTGGTAGCAGCCATGTTTACAATGGTGATACTCTGATATCAAATTATGAATAATAGAACGGCAACGTGATACGTGCAATTAGCAATACGGCGAGGGGTGTGTCACCAAACTATGCATGTCTAAAAAAGGTGCCACCAACATGAAAAGTTTAAAAAGCTCAGATCTAGGTGAAGAGTGTCTGACTGCTGGGAACTACAAAGATCACAAGAACTCTGTAGGCTTGATGAAAATAGACAAGCACTATACTCGGGTATCTATATGAACTCCATAGAATGCAGTGGCCTACAAAAATTGCACCAACCAGAATACACCATATGGAAACTATCAAACAATGGTAAAACTGATCCACTATACCAATACACAATGAATAAATAAATGTCAATTGTGACACTTAATGCAATGTCTGCTAAACACAGAACGAGGTGCTATATGCAATCTACACAATCAAAAAGAGTACTATGTGTACTGTGCACTTTAAACACGTGACAGTCACTTTAGTGTAACCCTATATGTTCAAAATACAGCCATACCAGCAATTGCCATAGATCTCTATGGCTCATAGTATTAAGTATTTTGGGATGTACTGTGTATTTGCATGTAGTTTTGTTAATTTAGGGAGCCATCCCGGTCAATACTCATATATAGGTATAGGATTATTGGATTGCTAATATTATGGAAGCTGTATGGTGCTATTAGCCAAAGACATATCCTGCCTAATTCCTACATATTTTACCACACGTAGCGTTCTCAAGAAAGGGTTGTCTGCCCTTCATGAGATCAAAAGATGTAGAAGTTAGACAGGACATATGTGCTTTTAGTATTGGTTTAATCTAGATGTCAGTTGATATCTATGAGTCATGACCCAGATGGGTTGATGAATGCACAAAACTATTAGCAAATACACAGCACATCCCAAATACTTTCAAATAAATCAAGAGCCATAGAGATCTATGGACAATTGCAGGTATGGTTGTAGTGTGAACATATAGGGTTACACTATAGTGACTGTCACATACTGTATGTTTATAGTGCACAGTACATAGAGTAACCTCTATGATAGTGTGGATTGCATTTAACACCTCTTTTTGTGTTTAGCAGATATTGCATTCAGTGTTTCACAATTGACATTTATTCATTTACTAGCTGAGTACTCGCCGTTGCCCGGTTTTTCCTTCCTAATCCTTATGGGGAGGAAAATCAACAAAGGAGAAAGCTTTTGACTTCATACCCCGTCCTCATATATTGCTGTCATATCTCAACCTCATATCCCGTCCTCATATACCGACCTTATATCACGTCCTCATATCCCCTCATCATTTCTCAACCTCATATCCTGACCTCCTATCCTGCCCTCATATCTCGACTTCATATCTCGTCCTCCTATCTTGACCTCATATCCTGTCCTCATATCCCGTTCTCATATCCCAACCTCATATCTCGACCTCCTATTCCGACCTCCTATCCTGACCTCCTATCCAGTCCTTCTATCCCATCCTCATATGCCGAACTCATATCCCGACCTCATATACCGACCTCATATCTCGACCTCCTATCCCGTCCTCATATTCTGACCTCCTATCTCGACCTCATTTCCCGTCCTCCTATCTCGACCTCATATCCCGACCTCATATCCCATCCTCACATCCCATCTTCATATCCCGACCTCATATACCGTCCTTATATCCCATCCTCATGTCCCATACTCATATCCTGTCCTCAGTTGGAACTGATTTGTGATGAAGGTATTTTAAGCGAAAAATAGCAGGGGACGTGGCTTTGTGGGACTGGGAGTGATTTGCAAGCCAGACTGATGCACAAAAAGGATAGATAATGAAAGGGGTGGGGCATAAAATGTGGGCGTTTCTTTGTGAGATGGGGTGTGGCTTGCAAGCCAGACTGACACATTCACCAGGAGATGAAGAGCGGAGCTTATGGAGTAAGGTAGTGGAAGTCCCATATACTTGCATGGGACTTGAAACCAAAAACTTATATTTTATATAAGGGTGTAGGTAAGGGTTAATTTAACTATCATATCTTTTTATTTGACATATAAGTAATATGTGTACCAGGTATGATTGAAATATCTCCAGCCGTACGGAAGTTATGTGGGAACATACATTTCATGTTGATTTGAATGGGACTTTAAACAAACACCCTGACCCTCCCAAATGGGGGTAGTTAAGGGTTAAACTAACTATCCTATATTTTAAGTGGACATATAAGTAACATGTGGTCAAGTATTATCGAAATATCTCCAGCCGTTTGGAAGTTATGCAGTAACATATATTTCCCATAGACTTGTATGGGACTTTAAACAAAAACCCTGACCCTGTCAAATGGGGGTGAGTAAGGGTCAAATTACCTATCCTATGTTTGTTGTTAATATCTTTAGCCGTTTAGACGTGATGTGGGAACATACACACACACATACATACACACACACACACAGACACACACATTGGCCCTTATTTACTAAGAGTGGAGTGTAGGTTTCTTTGTGGGTTTTCATTCCCTACATTTTATTTTCCACGGTATTTACTAAGGTTTTCCTACATTTTCCACTTTCCCTACACTTTGCTTTTTTTACACATGCTCTGATCTGTCGGGTTTTCCTCAGCTCAAATCCACCACATTTTATGTGGAAACCTTAAGTAAATATGTTGGGTTTTTGTGAAAATGTCGGGAACACGCCCCTTTTCGGGGACCACGCCTCTTTCCCCCAGTGTCCACGCCCCTTTTTCGGGTTTTCTCAGCAAAATGGAGAGTTAGTCGGGTTTTTTCAATTCTGGCACAAATTCTGGCTCAAAATCTGGCGCAGACAGAATTTCTGGCGCAATGTGATAGAATCTGGTGCACAACCCGACAAAACATGTTGGGTTTGCAACAGTAAATGAGGGCCATTGAGTTATATAGATTTATTTACAGTGTATTGGTCTAGTGGACCAGTTTTACCATCGTTTGATAGATTTCATTTATACCAGATGGTTTATTCTGGTTGGTGCAATTTTTGTAGGCTCCATCATATAAGTAAACATCAGAAACATACATAACCTAACTGAGGTTTTATATCACTCTTGATTACAAGTTTAGAATATACTAGCTGAGTACCCGGTGTTGCCTGGTTTTTCCTTCCTCATCCTTGTTGGGGATGAAAATCAATAAAGGAGGAAGCTTTTGACTTCATATCCCATCCCCATATATTGTTGTCATATCCCAACCTCATATCCCGTCCCCATATCCCATCCTCATAAGTCAACCTCATATCCTGACCACAAATCCCGTCCTCATATCCCGTCCTCCAATCCCGACCTCCTATCCCGACCTCCTATCCAGTCCTCCTATCCAGTCCTCCTATCCCATCCTCCTATACCGTCCTCATATCCCGACCTCCTATCCCGTCCTCATATCTTGATCTCATATCCCGACCTCCAATCCTGTCCTCATATCTCAACCTCATATCCTGTTCTCATATCTCCACCTCATATCTTGTCCTCATATCCCGTTGTCATATCCCTACCTCATATCCCGTCATCATATCCCGACCTTATATCCCGACCACCTATCCTGACAACCTATCCCGTCCTCCTATCTCAACTTCTTATCCTGTCCTCATATCCTGACCTCATATCTCGACCTCCTATCCCGACCTCCTTTACCGACCTCATATCCTGTCTTCATATCCTGATCTCCTATCCCGTCCTCCTATCTTGACCTCATATCCCATCCTCCTATCTCAACCTCCTATCCCGACCTCCTCTCTTTGTGAGATGGCGTGTTGCTTGCAATTCGGATTGACACATTCACCAGGAGATGCAGAGCGGAGCTTGTGGAGTAAGGTACTGGAAGTCCCATATACTCGCATGGGACTTGAAACAAAAGCCCATCTTTTATGTAAGGGGGTAATGGTTAATTTAACTATCATATCTTTTTATTTGACATATAAGTAATATGTGTACCAAGTATTTAAATATCTCCAGCCATACGGAAGTTATGTGGGAACATACATTTCCCATTGATTTGCATGGGACTTTAAACAAAAACCCAGACCCTCACAAATGGGGGTAGTTAAGGGTTAAATTACCTATCCTATATTTTAAGTGGACATATAAGTAACATGTAACCAAGTATTATCGAAATATCTTCAATCTTCAGCCATTTGGAAGTTATGCAGTAACACATTTCCCATTGACTTGTATGAGACTTTAACCCCTTAAGGACGCAGGGTTTTTCAGTTTTTGCACTTTTGTTTTTTCCTCCTTACCTTTTAAAAATCATAACCATTTCAATTTTCCACCTAAAAATCCATATCATGGCTTATTTTTTGCGTCACCAATTCTACTTTGCAGTGACATTAGTCAGGACGTAAATATACGTACTTCGTCATTAATGGGTTAAACATAAACCCCGCCCCTGGCAAATGGGGGTGAGTAAGGGTTAAATCACCTATCCTATGTTTGTTGTTGACATATAAGTAACATGTGTACCAAGTTTCATGTTAATATCTTTAGCCGTTTGGACATGATGCTGGAACATACACACATACATACACACACACATATACACATATTTAGACATATTTATGGACATTTATCAACGGGTTTAGTCAGGTTTTCTTTACTATAATTGTCGCTAAATTGTCGCAACTGCGACTACGCGATTTTTCGTGCGACATTTTGACTGGAAAGCGAGAAAAGCAAGTTTTCCAAAAATTTACTGCATAGTAATAATTTTAAAATGGACTACGGGTAGTCAGGTATTTATTAACTGCGACAGTCGCAACTGCGCAAAAAAAAGGGTTAAAAACTGACTAAATTTACTCCAGCTCAAACATGAAGCAGAAAAAGCTACTACCAAAGTAAAAAAGAAAAAATTGCTTATGTGAAAGAAAATTATCAACAGGCTGAAACCAGTTGATAAATAAGTCACAAATAAGCAAAAAAAAAAACTAAGGAAAAAATTACTAAAAAAAAAGAATACATAAGCAAACATTGATAAATGTCCCTCATTGAGTTTTATATATATATATATATATACCGCATTTATCGGGGTATACCACGCACCGGCCTATAACACGCACCCTCATTTTACCAAGGATATTTGGGTAAAAAAAGTTTTTTAACCCAAATATCCATGGTAAAATGAGGGTGCGTGTGTGCGCGTGTATACCCCGATATACCCCCAGGAAAGGCAGGGGGAGAGAGGCCGTCGCTGCCCGCTTCTCTCCCCCTGCCTTTCCTGGGGTCTAGAGCGCTGCTGTCGGCCCTTCTCACCCGATAGCCAGGGGGAGAGAAGCGGCACCGACAGCCAGGGGGAGAGAAGGGGCAGCGGCACCCATTGCCGGCGCCGCTGCCCCGTTGCCTCCCCCCATCCCCGGTGGCATAATTACCTGAGTCGGGTCCGCGCTGCTGCAGGCCTCCGGCGTGCGTCCCCTGCGTCGTTGCTATGCGCTGAACGGCGCGGCGCATGACGTCAGTGCGCCGCGCCGTTCAGCGCATAGCAACGACGCCGGGGACGCACGCCGGAGGCCTGCAGCAGCGCGGACCCGACTCAGGTAATTATGCCACCGGGGATGGGGGGAGGCAACGGGGCAGCGGCGCCGGCAATGGGTGCCGCTGCCCCTTCTCTCCCCCTGGCCAGGGGGTGAGAAGGGCCAGCAGAAGGGCTCTAGACCCCAGGGAAGGCAGGGGGAGAGAAGCGGGCAGCGACGGCCTCTCTCCCCCTGCCTTTCCTGGGGCGGTATCGGCGTATAACACGCACATAGACTTTAGGCTAAAAATTTTAGCCTAAAAAGTGCGTGTTATACGCCGATAAATACGGTATATATATATATATATATATATATATATACACACATAGATTAAAGAAGCACATAAGTTTTATTGGCATTATGGGTGCATAGTAATATAAGTTTTTTTTTTACTTCAAGATCATTTGTTGGTTATATATTTAGACCTTACTTTGCACTTTGGGGTATATTTGTGGGTGTTGCAGTACTTCAGGTGTATTCACACACCCCATATCCGCTGTGGAATTGATGTTGTGGATTCGCATTTCCAAAATCCACAGTTGCAGATTTTACAAGGCAATTGCTTTATCGAAATAGCTGTGCAATGTTGCAGGGGCTTCATGACAGCACCATGCCAAAGTCCAACACCACAAGACTTATTGCTCTCTATGTAAGTAATAGTCACAGAACCTTCATAGGTATCAGCTCCAGTGCACATTACAGAGCCCAATAAGTACCAAGCATAGTGCCCCATCTTTAAAATACTCCGTACAGTGCCAGCAACAATGCTCAAATGAATACACAATACCACACTCTATTCACTGCTTTAGTAACTTTCTTATAGCAATAGACATTCAGATCTTTTGAACAAAAGTAATGCATGAGCTCCACTATTGATAATGTTGGTGAGCAGGCCATTGTGATGCCCTTCTTTAAAGTGTCCCTTGTGACCTTAGTGGCCAACTACCTTCCTCTAACTGTGCTGTATTTAAAAATACATACTTCTCATGTGAATTTGCACTTAAAACTATGATGCCTCACATCACTGTTGTTTTTTGTAGGTTTCCTAAAGAGGTCCTGTGGCCTTTCCCAAAAACTTAATGTAATACATATTTTAAATATCTTAGGGTGCCCTGATCACACACCTTTTTCTAGTTTCATGATACACCCTTCCGTTACCGAGATATGAGGGTTTATAGTTTGTCTGACAATTAAAGAAATCAGTCAGATGGAGGTGAACATAATTTTAATAATGGGGTGACTGGGCGGGGTTATACAAGCAGGGGGTGAGAATGTTGTACAGTGGTGGGCATGTATGCCTATTAAACACCCCCTGACTGTATAATCCTACAAAATACCTGATATTACTCCCATTATTAAATGTAAGTTCACTCCCATCTAACAGATTCCTTGATTTTTGAGACACACTATGAACCCACATATCTGGGGAATGGAAGGGCCTATCAAAATACTGTAAAAAGCTGTGTGATCAGGGCACCCCAAGCTATTTAATAATAGTGAAAGCTCATGTTTTTGGTTTGGCCAAAAGGTCCTCTTAAAAAGGGAATGCATTGTTACTTTCTTGACACCTGAACTACAAGTATAAGTCATCGAATTGGTCCCAATGGCTTCTGCCTTTCCCACTGAGCTTCATTGATAGATCTCTCCCTATACCCAAACAATGAGAGATCTATCAATCAAGGCTGGTGAGGTGGGGAGAAGACACTGAGGACTTGTTTGAGCACCATGTGATGAGAGGTTCCCTTTAAAAAAAAATGGGTAGAATGTGCCTATGCTATTGCAATGCATTAAAATCTAACCGAAATTTTCACAGCTGTCGGTGATTTTTTCATAATTTCTCCTCCCAGAAAATCTGGTTAGCAACCCTGATGTGGACAGAAGCTGAATAGTAGAAAGCAAGTTACAGATGGCATGAGGTAAAACAGAACACCGCTATAATGTAGTCTAGGTTATGAGGTGATATCTTGTGTGCTGGAAGTTATAAGTGAAGCTTTACTGTAAGTATTCAAGAGAAGATTAGTACAAAGAATTTATGTTATGTAGGAGGTGACCCTCATTCACCTTCCCTAGCATTCCCAAATAACCTATAATTAAGGATTAGCGGCAAAAAGACACAAATGCAGGATGACCTTTTCTCCAAGGCATTTTTTTCATCATGCCATTTCAAATGTGATACCTATGTAGTCAATCACAGTACCACTTACCGTCTGTCAGTACCACATCTCGTAGCTTTTCAAGCCGTTCAGCAAACCTTGCTACATCTCCGAGAAGCTGTGAGATATCCTCCACTTCAGTGAAGGGTCCTTCTCCACTTTCAGGAGGACTTGGTGCTCCTGCTGGTTTAATGGCTTTAGTTCTGGGAGAAGACAAGGGAATTCCAGCAGCACTAGCATGACGACTTAAACTCGTCGGTCTCTTTAGGGTTCCACATGGGAGAGGGCTACTGAGAGCAGGATTACTGGATCCATCAGTAGAGGACTCAATAACATCCTTTCGTGGAGCATCCTAGAAATAAATCATAATGTATTATAGTCTGAGTGGAAAAACATGACATTTACTAATTATTAGCATTTTCTTTTTCTTGTTGTAGCATAAATAAAAACATAAAAAATATAAACATATTTATAATGCATAGGCTAAAGCATGCATAAAATTCTCTAGTAATTAAGATAAACCTCACTTCTTTTACACACTAATACTATATGTTGTGAAATTACAGGTATTATTTTATTTTCTATAGTGACGCATAAAAAGAAACACATACATCTATAAATATATATATATATATATATATATATATATATATTATGCATACGTTACTATTGTCTAATAAACAAAATAAGCCTAATTTCCTTTACACTTTTCAACTATGTTGTGAAATAACAGATCAACAACAACTGTATACAGTTGTATAAAGGCCTGTACACAATTTTGACTATGTTAATATTTCTGAAAAGCATAAAGAGAACTCTACAGATTAAACTATACAGACCATTTATTACTTGTGTTACATATGAAACTATTTAAACGTGACCTCTTTAAGTCAGGCCAGATGTAGGAGGACTGGCACTGAATGACCCTGTAATAATAATAATAATCATAATACTTTATTTATATAGCGCACACAAATTCTGCAGTGCTGTACACTCCAATTGGTCCTTGTCCCCATTGGGGCTTACAATCTAGCCCATCAGTATGTTTTTTGAATTGTGGGAGGAAATTGGAGTACCCGGAGGAAACCCATGCAAACACGGAGAGAACATACAAACTCTTTGCAGATGTTGTCCTTGGTGGGAGCCTAATCAGAGTATTCCCAGCATCACAACATGTATAAAACACAGTTTTTCCCATATCATAAGTTCTGAAAACACACACTTACATTTCTTTTGTCAGATGCCATCAGCTGCTCTTATTCATGCTCTATACATTAGTGATACATGGGTACCATCTATGCTGTGGCTTATGTTGGCCCAGTACCTAAGAACGTCAGGCTGTTAGCTCAGAAGGTCCAACCATTAATATTCTAGGCCAAACAGAATGCGCTTACACAACCTGCCAGTTTGATCCGACAGCTAGGTACCTAGGGGACAGTGTGTCTCCAAACTGGCCTATGGAGTCTTGTAATCCATGCAATGCAATGTATTTTTGGATTGTTTATCTGCACATATCAATTAATTCCAAAGTAAAATTAGATTGGATAAGAGACATTTACAGACTAGACATTTTCAACCGATCGCCATAATATCTGCAATACACAATTGCCTCTTGGTGGAAGCAGACATGTAAGTGGAATGCATTGCCCTAGGTTAGCTAGGGCAGAAATAATCAAAGAAAACAAAACTATGACCGTACTTTGTGTGGAGAAGCATTTTGCTTGTGTTTATTATGACACGTAAGGCTTTGTATAGGAATCTACTGGAGATATAGAAACTGGTATGGTGCTAGTATGTACTAAAAGCATGCCACTATTTATCCGTTCAGCAGTGCTACAGCAAAACTTTCTGTCTACTGCAATATAGATGATAATATTTACCAAAGTCAAATATACTATCCATACTGTAGGCAATATATACATATATATATATATACACACACACATTTTTGCTTGAATTTATGCAAATAATGTGAAAGCCATGCAAGGTATGACAGACATAAAGGAACAAGCTGTTAGTTAGTAGCCATGAGTGAGATCACTATGCGTATAGGTTCCATGGAGACTCACACTTTGTGGTGCTGGGCTTCCTGCTCTGCTTTTCTTTGATAAGGACGGAGTTTTCATCAGCTCCCGCTTCTTCCTTGAAAACATCCTGAGTATGGGTCGCTTTTGCCAGTTGTGTTAATGGTGTTGCCACTTCTGTTAAACACCTTGGCAGACCTGATGTTTCGTTCACCCCTGCGACCCCAGCTGGGGGGCAGACTCTAGGGGTACTAAGAAAGCTGGTGATGTGTGCCCAACACAACCCCTGTCATCTGCCATGTGATGTTGAGGCGTTTCCTGATTGGACGATTGTAGTCCCAAAACTGACACAGACAGGAAGAGGTAAAGGGCGTTAACCCTGTAAGTGCTGGGACCACAGCAGCATCCTGTCCCCTCCCAAAGCTTTGTGTGCATGTCATGTGTCTCTATGTAAAAGCTTTGTATTTGTATGTGACAGAGGAACAATAGAGGAAGTTATAGGGAGAGGTTATATGGAGTTACAGAACATCTAAAAAAGATTATACAGAGTAAAATACAAAGCTAAGCGTGGAGCGTGGCCCCTGGCCAGACAAGGATACATTTTATTTTTAACTTTTATAATATTAGTTCCTCATAGACTAACTATTTTTATATAAATATCTATATTATATTGCAGCAAGAACTCTAAAGGGATGAGGTTTGGCCCAATGCCCAGAAAGGCCTCAAAAAGTTCTGGGCCAACCATACAGAAGAACCTACTTGACCAAATTAATGACTAGGCGTAAGCAGAGTGTAGTCTCCCACATGTGCATCCCTCTTTCACTGTAAATAGCAAAAGGAAAAATAAGTGTGTGTGTGTGGGGGGGGGGGGGGGGGGGGGGTTGTATTCGGTTATTAATGCACCATTGTGAGAGGATGCTCCAGCCCCACACAGAAAAGTAATTAAAACTTCACAACTTTGTTTTGGATTTGAGGTGAAAAAAGGACTATGTACACACCAACACATTTCAAACACTTAGGTTCTTAAAGGGGTACTCCGGTGAAATTTTTAATCAACTGGTGCCAGAAAGTTAAACAGATTTGTAAATTACTTCTATTAAACAAGTTCCTTCCAGTACTTACTGGCTGCTGAATACTACAGAGGAAATTCTTTTCTTTTTGGAACACAGAGCTCTCGGCTGACATCACGAGCACAGTGCTCTCTGCTGACATCTCTGTCCATTTTAGGAAGCGTCCAGAGTAGGAGAAAATCCCCATAGCAAACATATGCTGCTCTGGTCAGTTCCTAAAATGGACAGAGATGTCAGCAGAGAGCACTGTAGTCATGATGTCAGCAGAGAGCACTGTGTTTGTGATTCAGCAGAGAGCACTGTGTTCCAAAAAGAAAGACATGTCCTCTGTAGTATTCAGCAGCTAATAAGTACTGGGAGGATGAAGATTTTTTTATAGAAGTAATTTACAAATCTGTTTAACTTTCTGGCACCAGTTGATTAAAAAAAAAAAAAGTTTTCCTCCGAAGTACCCCTTTCTGGCTCCAGAAAGTTAAACAGATTTGTAAATTATAGAAAAAGAAGTATGGAGAGGCTCTAAAGTGCTCTGGACAGCAATTAAGACCTGGGCTATCCAACAGACACCTATACCTCAGGTGTCACAAAATATCTAGACAATAAAATATAAAAAATGGGGCTCAAGGTCATGGATATATGGAGTAATGGTTATTTATTAGAATAAATGGTATAAAATGTATCAAATATTAGTTGATGCCTGGCTACCCACAGGGCCCTTGCAGGTGTACAGGAATCATATATAAAATGTTAGACAATCATAATATAAAAAGTATTATAAAAAACATAAATGCATATATTGGTCTATATTTTATGCTGCTGAGGAAAGAACCTAGGAGGTTCTGAAACGCGTCCAGCCCACTATGCTACACTCTTGGGATCACTATCTTCTGTACTCCTGCCTCCAATATCTAAGTTTTACAGTGACTGCAACCTGTCAATCTTAATTGCTCCCAGCGCGCGCTGGAGAGACACAAGGAGAGCACCGGGAACCCCCATCCAAGCGGTGCAGCGCTGCAGTCCCCCGATTCCAGGCCCACTACAATATTCACCGCTTGTACCGGGAGACGGCCGAGTCTCCGAACGGTGAGCTCTCCTGCTAAGAGAGCCGGCACAGAGACTGCCAGGAGGAGCCGCTCGGGGATCTTATACACGTACCGGAGACATCACTGCATTAACAGGAGAGTCCATCACGGCACCGGTGTAGCAGACGCCCGGACCGGTGAGCATACCTTACCCATTCATATCACGCAGAGATGTGCATTATTGCAGAACATTCCATTTTAACTGATACAAAGTAGCTCGATCTGATTTGTTACTTTGGAGAACTTGTTACATAAAGCTGCTGAGAATAATTGATTGGTATTGCTATCTCTTGCTCGAGATACATACGAGAGACTGAATCTTCTGCTATACTATTTTCATTGCTAGAGGCTGGAGTTTTTTGTCCATCGATTCTCACCATAAATTTGTGTTCCAAGTATTTTTATTGGATTTTCCAGAGTTTTAAAAACAATTACAATAAGGGGAAAATTCTGGATTATGATTCCTAAATTTTGCTTTATACAAATCTCACCATAAATTTGGATGAACTTTTGTGAACTTTATGACAATTTTTGGTGTTGATCCACACCGACAATATTTATTTCTATTATTTATTGGAGTGATCCCAGAGGTTTTTCTTTACCCCTTAAGGACCAGGCGTTTTTCGTTTTTTGCACTTTCGTTTTTTCCTCCTTACCTTTAAAAAATCATAACTCTTTTGCACCAAAAAAATCGGTATTATGGCGTATTTTTTGCGCCACCAATTCTACTTTGTAATGACATCAGTCATTGTACCCAAAAATCTACGGCAAAACGGAAAAAAAAATCATTGTGCGACAAAATTGAAAAAAAAATGCCATATTGTAACTTTTGGGGGCTTCCGTTTCTACATAGTACATTTTTCGTTAGAAATGACACCTTTTATTTATTCTCTAGGTCCATACAGTTAAAGTGATACCCTACTTGTATAGGTTTGATTTTGTATTACTACTGAAAAAAAATCATAAATACATGCAGGAAAATGTATACGTTTAAAATGGTCATCTTCTGAGCCCTATAACTTTTTTATTTTTCCATGTTCAGGGGGTTATGAGGGTTATTTTTTTTTGGCGGTACCATTTTTGCATTGATCGGACTTTTTGATCGCTTTTTATTCATCTTTTCGTGATATAAAAAGTGACCAAAAATATGCTATTTTGGACTTTTTAGCGTGTACGCCATTGAACGTGCGGTTTAAAAAGCGGTATATTTTTATAATTCGGACATTTCCGCACACGGCGATACCACATGTTTATTTTTATTTACACTGATTTTTTTTTATTCTTGGAAATGCCAGGTGATTCAAACTTTTATTAGGGGAAGGGATAATTGAAAGGGTTAATGATTTTTTTACACTTTTCTTATGCAATATTATAGCTCCTATAGGGGGGCTATAACATTACATTAACTGATCTTTTACACTGATTGATTCATCTCCATAGGAATGGACAGCACAGGAGAAGGTAAGAGACCTCCTCCTGTGCTACAGCTGTTCGGGATGCCGCGATTATACCGCGGCGATCCCGAACAGCTCCCTGAGCTAGCTGTGCACTTTTACTTTAGTTTTTAGCCACGCGGCTCAGCTTTGAGCGCGCGGCTAAAGGGTTAATAGCTGATCGCAGTGCCTCACGCTATTAGAGGCGGGTCCCGGCTTCACTATGATGCCGGGCCGGCCGCGATATGATGCAGAGTTACCGTGTAACCCCGCATTATATCACGGGAGCGGGACTAGGGGCGTAAGTTTACGCCCTTGGTCCTTAACAGGTTAATATATGCATTTATGTTTTTTATGATACTTTTTATATTATGATTGTCTAACATTTTATATATGATTCCTGTACACCTGCAAGGGCCCTGTGGGTAGCCAGGCATCAACTAATATTTCATAAATTTATACCATTTATTCTAATAAATAACCATTACTCCATATATCCATGACCTTGAGCCACATTTTTTATATTTTATTGTCTAGATTTGTAAATTACTTCTATTAAAAAATCTTAATCCTTCCAATAATTATCAGCTGCTAAGTGAGTTGTTCTTTTCTGTCTGTCAACAGTGCTCTCTGCTGACATCTCTGCTTGTCTTGGGAACTGCACAGAGTAGAAGAGGTTTGCTATGGGGATTTGCTTCTACTCTGGACAGTTCACGAGACAGGTGTCATCAGAGAGCACTTAGACAACTCAATTTCAGCAGCTCATAAGTACTGAAAGGATTAAGATTTTTTAATAAAGGTAATTAACAAATCTGTTTAAATGGGCACTGTCATGAAAACCAAAAATTGATATGTTGTAGTACTTAAGTACTGCGCGGCGGGGAGCGGTATGTGCTCCGGTGTTCACCTATACAGGGTGCCTCCAGTTGTTTCCCCACTACAACTCCCAGCATGCCCTGACAGCCAATAGATGTCAGGGCAAGCTGGGAGTTGCAGTGGGGAAACAGCTGGAGGCACCCTGTATAGTTGAACTACGGGCGGAAGTGCCGGCCCCAGCAGGCATCAGTGACGTGGTGCCTGCTGGGGAAGTCTGCCTGGTAGTGAACACGCTACCAGGCAGACAAAAAAGCATTTTTAATACGTAAAAAAAAAAATTAAAGGCAGGGAGGGGGTTAGGGATAGATGGGTAATAGGCAGGGACAGGAAAAAAAAAGTGATGGTGGGAGCTACCCTTTAACTTTCTGGAGCCAGTTGATTTATATAAAAAAAGTTTTTTCCTGGATAACCCCTTTAATCATGGCATAAATTCATGTTACCACTTGTGAACATTAGAGTAACATCTCTCTTAGCGGACACCTCCCAATAGGGGACACCTCCAAATAGCAGTAATTTCTTGGTCCATAAAGCCATAAGACTTAATGTATTTGCACCCACTGAAAAGGGGACACTCCTAATAGCGACTGACACACCCAATAGGGGACAAAACACTCCCAAGAGGGGACAAAAGATTCTCCGTAAGGGACAAAACACACCCAATAGGGGACAAAACACACCCAATAGGGGACAAAACACTTTCAATAGGGGACAACCAGGCTTATGTGCTGGCCCTACCTTGTACACAGGGCCAGCATCAGGGGTTACAGCCAATACCCCAGTAAGGGGCCCAGGCTCTGAGGGAGCCCTGGACCCTGCTTTACTTCCTTGCAGCAGCCCCAGTACAGAAGCAGAAGACTGCTGTTTAAACAATGGTCTCCTGCTTCTGTATGTCCACTGACCACATCATTCACCCCCCTGTGCCACTTTATTCCTTTGTGCAAATTCATAGCCCCCTCTTTACCACCCCCTGTGCCATTTATTTCCCCCTTTATCCCAACTGTCCTCTGCGCTGCACTGAGAGGCTGTGAGCAGCAGTGGCTGTGGGCAGTGACGAGTGAAGCTCCTGACATCACCTGTCAGTGCCTGCTGTTCTCAGTAAGTGCAGCGCAGAGGACCTAAGGAAAACTTCAATCCCGCTAAGAGACCCTGCACCTGAGCCTGCTGGCCAGGTAAGAAGAACAACAGGGGGAGGAGAGAAGGGGAAAAGTAATGTGGCACAAGGGGTAAGGGGGGATGAAATGGCACAGGGGGTGGGAAAACAGTGGGTGATGAGTTTGCACAGAAGGTAATAAAGGGGGAATGAAATGGCACAGGCGGGAATCAAGGGGAAATGATGTGGCACAGGGGGTAAGGGGGGATGATTGGGCACAGGGGGAATAAAGTGGCACAGAGTAAAAAGGGGGGATGAAATAGTATAAAGGGTTGATAAGGGGTAATTTAAAGGGGTTATCCAGGAATCAAAAAACAGACCTAATTTCTTTCAAAGACTGCTCCCTGTCTTTCTCCAGTTTGGGTGTGGTATTACAACTTGGCTCCTTTCACTTCAAAGGAATGGAGCTGCAGAACCACACCCAACCTGGAGACAGAAAGGAAGCGGTCTTTAAAAATAAATTAGGTCTGTTTTTTTATTCCTGGATAACCCCGTTAAAGGGGTAGTCCAGTGGTGAAAAACGTTTACCTTATCCTAAGGATAGGGGATCAATTTGAGATCGCAGGGTTCTGACCGCTGGGGCCCCCTGCGATCTCTCTGTACGGGGGCCAGGCTCTCCGGCCAGATATCGGGTGTCGATCCCCGCACGAAGCGGCGGCTGACACGCCCCCTCAATACATCGCTATGGCAGAGCCGGAGATTGCCGAAGGCAGCGCTCCGGCTCTGCCATAGAGTTGTATTGAGGGGGCGTGTCGGCCACCGCTTCGTGCGGGGGTCGACACGCCCCCTTCGCGCGGGCTGTCGGGGGCCCGTACAGGAGATCACGGGGGGCCCCAGCGGTCGGACCCCCCGCGATCTGCAACTTATCCCCTATCCTTAGGATAGGGGATAAGTTGTTCACCACTTGTTCACTACTGGACTACTCCTTTAACTGCACTGCTAGATTCTACTGTAATATTGCCTTTCATCATGTTTTATAAGTAATTACACTCTGGAATGAATACAGTACAGTATTCGATCCTTTAGAAAGATTTTTGAGCCATTTTTCCCCAATAGGGCACATCTCTCAATAGCGGACACTTTTTTTTATTCCTCGTGAGTGTCCGCTATTGAGAGATTATACTGTATATACCTACGAAGGACTAAGCCCATGAACACAGGAAACGCCCTCCAACCGTACCGGAATTATAACACATGGGGGGAGCAGCCAGATAAGTCCACAAGTCCGAAAAACTAGTACGTACAAATCATCAGTGACTAACAAAACATACATGATTAAATCATTTATTAATTGTGAAACAACACATGTTTATTTAGCAAAATGTAAACAATGCAATATCCAATATGTCAGATGGACAGCTTGAAAATGTAAAAAACGCATCTATGAACACCTATATTCCAGCGCTGCGTTTCCGTCATCAATAAGGGAGGGAATTAGTCTTGGGCTTTGTTCATGAAAGTGGTATTTTGGATATTGTGCCGGAAACACGCTTTCCTTTAGGTATGAATTATAGAAATGATTTAGCCTATATCGATTAGTCTCTAATATAATGTCATATACTTTCATATATTCCATATTTTGATATCAAACATGTAAAATTGTCTGTGTGAACTTATCTGGCTTCTCCCCCAGGCATTGTAATTCTGGCGCGGGTTTCCTGTGTTCATGGGCTTAGTCATTCATAAGTTTATAATGTTCACAAGTGCAACGCCGAGCACTCCGGGCTCTGCTTCCCCTCCGGAGCACTCGCGGCGTCACTTCCCTGCTTGCAGCGCCCCGGTCAGTGAGTCTGACCGGGAGCGCTGCTCTGTGTCCCTCGGCGGGGATGCGATCCCCGCGGGTCGCATCCCGTGCCACTCACCGGCCCCGTCCTTCTGCTCAGTCCCGGGACGTGTGGCCCCGCTCTCTAGGGCACGCGCGCGCCGGGTCTCTCAGATTTACAGGACCAGTGCACCATTAATTGGTGCCTGGCCCAATTAGTTCCTAACACTCCCTACACTATATAAACCCACTTCCCCTTCCTGTCCCTGCTGGATCTTGTTGCCTTGTGCCCTGAGAAAGCGTTTCTGTGTGTTCCATTGCCTGTGTATCCAGACCCTTGCCATTGCCCCTGACTACGAACCGTTGCTGCCTGCCCAGACCTTCTGCTACGTCCGACCTTGCTCTTGCCTTGTCCTTCTGTACCGCGCCTGTCTCAGCTGTCAGTGAGGTTGAGTCGCTATCGAGTGGAACGACCTGGGGGTTACCTGCCGCTGCAAGTCCATTCCGCTTTGCGGCGGGCTCTGGTGAAAACCAGTAACCCCTTAGATTCCGTTCCCCTGGTACGGCCCACGTCATCACCTCACTGACACAGAGGATCCACCACCCGTGTCCTCCCCGCTTACCAGCCCGGATCCTGACAGTAGATCCGGCCATGGATCCCGCTGAGGTCCCGCTGCACAGTGTCGCTGACCTAACCTCCGTGGTCGCCCAGCAATCACAGCAGATCGCGCAACAAGGACAACAGCTGACTCAGTTGACCGCTATGCTGCAACAGCTTCTGCCGCAACAACAGCAACCATCTCCTCCGCCAGCTCCTGCATCTCCTCTGCAGCGAGTGGCTGCTCCCAGTTACCGCCTGTCTCTTCCAGACAAGTTTGATGGGGACTCTAAACTGTGCTGTGGATTCCTGTCCCAGTGTTCCCTACACCTGGAGATGATGTCAGACCAATTTCCTACAGAACGGTCTAAGGTGGCTTTCGTGGTCAGCCTCCTGTCTGGAAAGGCCTTGTCATGGGCCACACCGCTTTGGGACCGCAACGATCCTGCCACTGCTACAATCCAGTCCTTCTTCTCAGAAGTACGTAGTGTCTTTGAGGAGCCAGCCCGGGCTTCCTCAGCCAAGACTGCTTTGCTGAATCTTGTCCAAGGGAGTTCTTCAGTGGGTGAATACGCCATCCTGTTCCGCACCCTCGCCTCTGAGCTTTCGTGGAATAATGAGGCCCTCTGCGCAACCTTCAAGAAAGGCTTATCCAGTCACATCAAAGATGTCCTGGCCGCACAAGAAATTCCTGCTAACCTTTCTGAACTCATCCATTTGGCCACCCGCATCGACATGCGTTTCTCGGAAAGACGCCAGGAGCTTCATCAGGAAAAGGATCTTGTTCACACCAGGCGGTTTTCCTCCCATGCTCCTCTCCTCCAACGTCCTTTGCAGTCTGTTCCTGTGCCTCCTGCCGAGGAGGCTATGCAAGTGGATCGGTCTCGCCTAACCCAACAAGAGAGGACTCGCCGTAGGAATGAAAACCTGTGTCTATATTGTGCTAGCACCGAACATTTCCTAAAAGACTGTCCTATTCGTCCTCCGCGTCTGAGAAACGCACCCACTCACCTAGTCAACGTAGGAGAGTCGTTGCTAGGAGTGGATTCTACCTCTCCACGATTGACTTTACCTGTGCGGATTGCTATACCCGCTAATGCTACTTCCTTCTCCGCTGTGGCCTTCTTGGACTCGGGTTCAGCAGGAAGTTTCATTGAAGCCTCCCTAGAAAACAGATTCAACATTCCAGTCACCCGTCTAGTCAAACCTTTCTTCATTTCATCCGTCAATGGAGAGAGACTGGTCTGCACCGTGCGTTACCGCACTCAACCGCTACTCATGTCTGTTGGAGTTCACCATCATGAACATATTGAATTTTTTGTGCTACCCAACTGCACTTCTGAAATTCTTCTGGGCTTGCCCTGGCTCCAACGTCATTTACCTAGCCTCGACTGGGTCACTGGGGACATTAAGAGCTGGGGATCTTCTTGCCACAAGCGATGTCTCCACCCAGTTTCTTCCTGCCAAGTCTCCATGGCTAGTCCATTGCCAGGTTATCCTAAGGCCTATCTGGACTTTTCGGACGTCTTTTGTAAAATAGAAGCAGAGGTCTTACCTCCGCATAGACCCTATGACTGCCCTATCGACCTACTCCCTGGTACCACACCGCCCCGTGGTAGGATTTACCCATTTTCTGTCCCGGAATCACAAGCTATGTCTGAGTACATACAAGAAAACCTCAAAAGAGATTTCATCCGGAAATTCTCTTCCCCAGCTGGAGCTGAATTTTTCTTTGTCGCTAAAAAAGATGGATCTCTCCGCCCTTGTATTGATTACCGCGGCCTCAATAAAATTACCGTAAAAAATCGCTATCCTCTGCCTCTCATCTCCGAACTCTTTGACCGACTGCGAGGTGCCAAGATTTTCACCAAACTTGATTTAAGGGGCGCATATAACCTCATCCGTATTCGAGCAGGCGATGAATCGAAAACCGCCTTCAATACCAGAGATGATCACTTTGAATACCTAGTCATGTCTTTGGTCTATGCAACGCCCCAGCAGTCTTTCAGGACTTTGTTAATGAGATTTTTCGGGACATGCTGTACTCCTGTGTGGTAGTCTACCTTGACGACATCCTCATTTTTTCCTCCAACCTAGAGGAACATCGCCTTCATGTTCATCAAGAGCTCCAACGATTACGTCAAAATCAACTTTACGCTAAAATTGAGAAGTGTCTATTTGAACGCAGCAGTCTTCCCTTCCTGGGATACATTGTGTCCGGACAATGTCTTCAAATGGACCCTGATAAACTTTCTGCTGTAATGGATTGGCCTCGTCCCACTGGTCTGCGAGCAATCCAAAGATTTCTCGGATTTGCAAATTATTATCGTCAATTCATTCCCCACTTCTCCACCATCGTTGCTCCTATTGTAGCACTGACTAAGAAAAATGCTAATTCGAAGTCCTGGCCGCCACAGGCGGAGAAAGCCTTTAACCACCTCAAAGCCGCCTTCTCCTCTGCTCCTGTCTTGTCCAGACCAGATCCTCAGAAGCCCTTCTTCCTCTAGGTTGACACCTCCTCTGTTGGAGCATGAGCTGTTCTCCTTCAAAAATCCGCTAAAGGAAAAAATGTCACTTGCGGATTTTTCTCCAAAACTTTTTCTCCTCCAGAAAAAAACGATTCCATTGGAGACCGTGAACTATTGGCGATTAAGTTGGCCCTTGAGGAGTGGAGACATCTTCTGGAAGGATCCCTTCACCCTATCACCATTTATACTGATCACAAAAATCTGTCTTATCTCCAATCCGCCCAGTGGCTAAATCCTCGCCAGGCTAGGTGGTCGTTGTTTTTTGCCAGTTTTAACTTTCAGATCCATTTTCGTCCCGCAGACAAGAATGTCAGAGCTGATGCTCTATCTCGTACCACCGATGCCTCTGAAGCCGAGACCCTTCCTCAGCACATCTTTCCCCCTGAGTGTCTGATCTCTTCTGCTCCTGCTCCTCTGGTGCGTACCCCTCCAGGAAAGACTTATGTTCCTCCCCGTCTTTGCCTCCGGATCCTCAAATGGGGCCATTCCTCCCTTCTGGCTGGTCACGCTGGAATCAAAAAGACTTTACAGTTGATTGCCAGACACTATTGGTGGTCCTCCTTGGAAAAGGATGTGACCGATTTCGTACGAGCCTGTACAGTATGTGCACGTGACAAGACCCCTCGTCAGAAGGCTTCTGGTCTTCTCCATCCACTGCCAGTGCCTGAACAGCCTTGGTCCCACATAGCCATGGACTTCATCACTGATCTTCCTGTATCCCATGGCAACACTGTTATCTGGGTGGTCGTTGATCGTTTTTCCAAAATGGCTCACTTTATTCCGCTTCCAGGCCTTCCTTCTGCGCCACAGTTGGTGAAGCAATTTTTTCTGCAGATTTTCCATCTTCACTGGCTTCCCACGCATATCGTCTCGGATAGAGACGTTCAATTTGTGTCTAAATTTTGGAGAGCTCTCTGTAATCAATTAAAGATCAAATTAAATTTCTCGTCCTCCTACCACCCACAGTCCAATGGACAAGTGGAGAGAGTGAACCAGATCCTTGGTGACTACCTGCGACATTTTGTCTCCTCCCGCCAAGATGATTGGGTCGACCTGTTACCCTGGGCTGAATTCTCGTACAATTTCAAAAACTCTGAGTCATCCGCCAAATCTCCATTCTTTGTGGTGTACGGCAGTCACCCGCTTCCCCCTCTCCCCATCCCCACTTCATCTGGAGTTCCTGCCATAGATGAATTGACTCGGGACTTCTCCACTATCTGGAAGGAGACTCAAAAGTCGCTGTCACTGGCCTCTTCTCGCATGAAGAAACATGCGGATAAGAAGAGAAGAACTCCTCCTGTCTTTGCCCCTGGTGACAAAGTGCCAAATGTATTCGGTTTCATGAAGCTACAAGCTGGGTCCTCGTTACCTCGGGCCATTTAGAGTCAAAAGTCAAATCAACCCTGTCTCCTACAAGCTCCATCTTCCTCCTTCTCTTCGTATTCCTAACTCCTTTCATGTATCCATTCTCAAACCTCTCATTCTTAACCGCTTTTCCCCCAAGGTCACCGTTCCTGCTCCTGTCACTGGGTCCTCTGACGTCTTCTTGGTAAAAAAAATCCTCGCCTCCAAAGTAGTCAGAGGTAAAAAAAAAATTCTTGTTGACTGGGAGAATTGTGGCCCCGAAGAGAGGTCTTGGGAGCCCGAGGACAATATCCTCGACAAAGAGCTCATCCATAGGTTCCTGGGCTCCAAAAAGAGCGGGAGACCAAAGGGGGGGTACTGTAACACCGAGCACTCCGGGCTCCGCTTCCCCTCCGGAGTGCTCGCTGCATCACTTCCCTGCTTGCAGCGCCCCGGTCAGCGAGTCTGACCGGGAGCGCTGCTCTGTGTCCCTCGGCGGGGATGCGATCCCCGTGGCGGGACGTGCCCGCCCGCAGGTCGCATCCCGTGTCACTCACCGGCCCCATCCTTCTGCTCAGTCCCGGCGCGCGCGGCTCCGCTCTCTAGGGTGCGCGCGCCGGGTCTCTCAGATTTAAAGGGCCAGTGCACCATTAATTGGTGCCTGGCCCAATTAGTTCCTAACACTCCCTACACTATATAAACCCACTTCCCCTTCCTGTCCCTGCCAGATCTTGTTGCCTTGTACCCTGAGAAAGCGTTTCTGTGTGTTCCATTGCCTGTGTATCCAGACCCTTGCCGTTGCCCCTGACTACGAACTGGTTGCTGCCTGCCCAGACCTTCTGCTACGTCCGACCTTGCTCTTGCCTTGTCCTTCTGTACCGCGCCTGTCTCAGCTGTCAGTGAGGTTGAGTCGCTTTTGAGTGGAACGACCTGGGGGTTACCTGCCGCTGCAAGTCCATCCCGCTTTGCGGCGGGCTCTGGTGAAAACCAGTAACCCCTTAGATTCCGTTCCCCTGGTACGGCCCACGTCACCACCTCACTGACACAGAGGATCCACCACCCGTGTCCTCCAAGCTTACCAGCCCGGATCCTGACAACAAGTGGTAACTGTATGTAAGCCATGATCAAGGACCTTGGTGTTTGAAACGCGTTGGCGTCTACATAGTCCTTTTTTGTCTCACTTGAGCAAATTTTTCATTCACCATGTTTTAACGAAGCCAAAATAAAGTAATGAAGTGTAATCATTTTTTCTCTACGGAGCTGAATTATCCTCTCACAATGGTGCCTGCTTAAAGGGGTACTCCGCCCCTAGACATCTTATCCCCTATCCAAAGGATGGGGGATAAGATGTCAGATCGCCGGGGTCCCGCTGCTGGGGACCCCGGGGATCGCTGCTGCAGCACCCCGCTATCATTACTATGCTGAGCGAGATCGCTCTACACGTAATGACGGGCAATACAGGGGCCGGAGCATCGTTACGTCACGGCTCCACCCCTCGTGACGTCACGGCCCCGCCCCTCGTGACGTCACGGGCCGCCCCCGTCAATACAAGTCTATGGGAGGGGGCGTGGTGGTCGTCACGCCCCCTGCCATAGACTTGCATTAAGGGGACGGGCCGTGATGTCATGAGGGGCGGAGCCATGACGTCACGCTGCTCCGGCCCCTGTATCACCCGTCATTACGCACAGAGCGAACTCGCTCTGTGCAGTAATGATAGCGCGGTGCCGCAGCGCCGATCCCCGGGGTAAGATGCCAGGGGCGGAGTACCCCTTTAACCGAGGATATGGCTCAGTGTCTCCTCTCGTGCTCCCTGCTATGCAAGTGTCTCCTATGAAAAATCTACAAATGGTGAGCTGGTGCAATTTCTTTCTTTTTTTTTTGATGAATGTACCGGTATATCTAAAAAAATTCTGCCAAAGAGCTTACCACCCTCAAGGCAAAGCTTACCACCCTCAATCCAATGGTTAGGCCGAAAGGGTGAATCAGGTCCTCGGAGACTATCTTTGCCATTTTGTCTCTGCTCGCCAAGACGACTGGGCTGATTTACTACCCTGGGCCAAATTTTCTTACAACCATAGGGATTCTGAATCCACTGGGACTTCACCCTTTTTTGTGGTCTATGGGCTTCATCCTCGTCCTCCTCTTCCCTTGTCTTCTTCTTCCTCCGGAGTACCTATGGCTGAGGAACTGGTGCGGAATTTCACCTCCATCTGGCAGAAGAGTTGTCACTCCCTTCTTCATGACACGACCCGTATGAAGTTGCAAGCTGACAGGAAAAGACACCCTCCTCTCAAGTTCTCCCCTGGGGACAAGGTGTGGTTGTCCTCCAGATACATCCGCTTTAAGGTGCCCTCCTAGAAACTGGGTCCACGCTTTTTTGGGTCCCTATAAAGTAAAAAAACGACTTAATCCGGTGGCTTATTCCCTCCATCTGCCCTCCTCTCTTTGGATCCCAAATTCTTTCCATGTCACCATTGAAGCCTGTCATCCACAACCGCTTTTCTCAAAAGGACATCTCGCCTTCGGACACCAGTTGATTAAAAAAAAAAAAGTTTTCCACCGGAGTACCCCTTTAAGGTAATTGCGGGCGGGATCCTTTGAGATTAAACTTTTACACCTGTGTGATCGAGCCATGTCGGGGGTAGCGACCTGTGTGTTGCCAGCCGCAGAAAGCCCATCGTGCCTTGCGGCGGGCTCTGGTGAAGACCAGCGGCACCTTAGACTCCGCTCCCCGATATGGTCCATGTCATCAGCCCCATAGGTTAGAGGATCCACATCCAGCTCCGTTACAGCCTGGAATTGGGGATTTTCTGTGACTCTTCTCTGCAGATCCTCTCAAACTCTTGTTAAATGGGGATGACAGGTGGACAGCTATTTTCCGGGCTCTCTTTACATATGTTCAATTGGATTAAAATCAGCGCTCTGTCTGGGCCACTTAAAGGCATTCACAGAGATGTCTCTAAGCCCCTTATGTGTTGTCTTGGCTGTGTGCTTAGGGTTATTGTCTTGTTGGAAGGTGAACCATCAGCCTAGGTCCGGGCACTCTGGATGAAGTTTTCATTAAAAGTGAGGAATATCAGTAATCTCAGTGTTGGATGATAGGTATGCTCGCTATTGCCACCTGCTTTTCAACCTAGAGAGAGAGCCCTTCTCTAGACTATTGGTGACCGAATCAGGCATTTAAAGGGGCACTCCGGTGAAAAACTTTTTTTTTTTTTTTAAATCAACTGGTGCCAGAAAGTTAAACAGATTTGTAAATGACTTTTATTAAAAAAATCTTAATCCTTCCTGTACTTATTAGCTGCTGAATACTACAGCGGAAATTCTTTTCTTTTTGAAACACAGAGCTGTCTGCTGACATCATGAGCACAGTGCTCTCTGCTGACATCTCTGTCCATTTTAGGAACTTACCAGAACAGCATATGTTTGCTATGGGGATTTCCTTTTACTCTGGCAGTTCCTAAAATGGACAGAGATGTCAGCAGAGAGCACTGTGCTCGTGATGTCAGCAGACAGCTCTGTGTTTCAAACGGAAAATAATTTCCACTGTAGTATTCAGCAGCTAATAAGTAAAGGAAGGATTAAGATTTTTTAATAGAAGTAATTTACAAATCTGTTTAACTTTCTGGCACCAGTTGATTAAAAAAAAAAAAAAAAAAAAGTTTTTCACCAGAGTACCCCTTTAAAGTATGCCTATTGATAGATCCTCTGTCTCCCATGCCTTATTTGCAGATGACTTACTCTTTTTAGCCAACCCAGTACAGGACTGTACAATAAATTACCAAGTGGACAATGGATGTAAAGCAATGGGCCCTCAGCACCCAACGTTTCGCCAGGGTTTGACACCCTGGAAGAAGCCAACCCCTGGCGAAATGTTGGGTGCTGAGGGCCCATTGCTTTACATCCATTGTCCACTTGGTAATTTATTGTTCTTATTTTTGCTCTTCTATTTGTATGTATTGAGCTTGCTGCTAAGTTATTGTACACTTGTACTTTCTTGTTAGACACAATGATAATGTCTGTTATTTACCTTATGTGAGCCCTCACTATGGTTCCAGTCCTTGGATCTGTCTCTTTTCCCATATTTATGGGTTTGTATGTCTATGTGATTTTTAACACCATTTAATAAAGTTTTTTTTATTTTAAATCCTATCAAACGCTTTCTCTCCTTGTTGTATTCATATCTTACCCTGCGTGGGATTTGTTACCTGCATATAGGGGGCTATCCTTTTGTTGTTAATTATAGTTTTCATCAGAGCCCGCCGCAAACACTTGCTGCAGACAGTGGCACCCAGGTCGCTACCCCTGGCACAGGTCAACCACACAGGTGGCTGAGGAGATGCGAGGTACAGGAGGGATAAGGCAGCTCGTAGTCAGGGCAGGTAGTCAGGACATAGCAGGAGGTCAGTAGTCAGGTGGCAGAGGAGCAAGGTCAGGTCACAGAGCAAAGGATCAGATACACGGCAAGGCAACTCTCAGGAATGCTTTCTCTCAGGTACAAGGCAACAAAGATCTGTCAGGGAAGTGTGGGAGGAGGAGGAATTTATCAATGAGCCACAGGTGTACTACACTAACGGGCGCACTGGCCCTTTAAATCTTAAAGCTCACACGCACCCTAGGGGACGTGTACATGCACGCCGGAGCAGAGAGGCAGAGGCGGGGGCATAAGAAGCACCCGGTGAGTGACAGACTGGGGATTTGCATGCGGGCGCTGCAAATCCCAGCCCTGCCAGCAGCAGGTAATGGGACCATGTTCTCACGGCCAGCATGTGCGGCCGGAGCGCATAACGTAACAGTACCCCCCCTTTGGTCACCCCTTCCTTTTACAACTCAGAAAACTCCTGAGAAGGTCACGGTCCAGGATATTCTCCTTAAGCTCCCAAGATCTCTCCTCAGGACCATAATCCTCCCAGTCAACCAGAATTTTTTTTCTCTCTCACATTTTTAGTGGCAAGAATCTGTTTAACTTTGTAGACTTCAGAAGAACCAGAGACAGGTGTGGGGACAAGATTCTTTTAAAAAAAACGGTTTATGACAAGAGGCTTGAGGAGAGAGACTCGGAAGGAATTGGGAATTTGTAACGTAGCAGGTAGACGGAGATTGTAGGAGACAGGATACATTTTTTGTAGAATCTGGAAGGGACCAAGCTAGCAAGGACCAAGCTTGTAACAGGGTATCCTGTAGCGGATGTACTTGGGTGAAAGCCACACCATGTCACCAGGAGAGGACGGAGGAGATCTTCTACTCTTATCAGCTTGCACCTTCAATCGTGAAGAAGTCTGGGATAACAACTGTCGGGTCTGTTGCCAGATGGTGGAGAAGTCACGGACCAGCTCATCAACAGCAGGCACACCGAAGGACACTGGGAGAGGAAAAGGAGAGCGGAGATGGAGTCCGTAGACAACAAAAAAGGGAGACGACCTTGTGGACTCAGAATCCTTATGATTATATGAGAATTCAGCCCAGGGGAGAAGGTCGACCCAATCGTCTTGGCGAGCTGAAACAAAATCCCAAAGATAAGTCTCAAAAATTTGATTAACCCTCTCCACCTGACCGTTGGACTGAGGTTGGTAGGCTGAGGAGAAGTCCAGACTGATGTCCAGACGGATACAAAGGGCTCTCCAAAACTTAGAGACAAACTGCACACCACAATCCAAAGCGATATGCTGAGGAAGACTATGTAAAAGAAAGATATGCAGCAAGAAGTACTTCGCCAGCTGTGGAGCAGAAGGAAGACCTGTTAGAGGAATGAAATGAGCCATCTTGGAAAACCAATCTACAATGACTCAAATGACAGTGTTATTATGAGATGGAGGCAAATCGGTGATGAAATCCATGGCGATATGGGAACAGGGAGTCTCCGGAATGGTTAAAGGCTATAAGAGTTCTGCAGGTCTCTGTCGAGGAGTTTTGTCACGGGAACAAGTTTCACAGGAACAAACAAAATCTGAAACATCACGTTCAAGATGGGGCCACCAGTAGTGCCGGGAGATTAGAAGTAGAGTCTTGCGTATTCCAGGATGTCCTGCTGTCAAGGAAGAATGGAGCCATTTCAGTGCCTTGCGTCTCAATCTGGCAGACACAAAGGATTTTCCCAGAGGAACTTGCTGAATTACGGCAGGAGCGGCAAGAATCAAATGGCAAGGAGGAATAATATGCCTAGGCGTGGAGTCCAAACCAATGACGTCAGAGGACCTGGAGAGAGCATCTGCTCTGATGTTCTTGTCTGATGGACAGAAGTGGATGAAGAAGTTGAACCTGGAAAAGAACAGTGACTAACTTGCCTGGCGGGGGTTCAAATGCTGAGCAGACTGAAGGTATAGAAGGTTCTGATGGTCGGAATAGATGCTGACTGGATGAGAAGAACCTTCCAATAAATGTTGCCATTCCTCCAATGTTAGCTTGGTGGCAAGGAGTTCACAATCTCGAATGGAGTAATTCCTTTCAGCAGGAGAGAAGGTCTTGGAGAAGAACCCACAAGTTACAGTCTTGCCCTTGGCGTTTTTCTGAGTAAGAACGGCACCCAAACCAATAGATGAGGCATCAACCTCCAAAGCAAAGGGCCTCTCCAGATAAGGTCTTGTAAGTACGGGAGCAGAAACAAACACAGACTTTAAACGGGAGAAGGCCTCTTCAGCCTCTTGAGGCCAAGATTTAGGATTAGAAGCCTTCTTAGTGAGAGCCACAATAGGAGCAACCAAGGACAAAAAATGTAGGATAAATTGACAATAATAGTCAGCGAATCCCAGAAACCATTGAATAGCACGTAGGTCCGAAGGACGAGGCCAATCCAACACTGCAGACAATTTATCTGGATCCATCTGCAGGCCCCGATGAGAGACAATTTATCTGGATCCATCTGCAGGCCCCGATGAGAGACAATGTAGCCAAGAAACTATGAGGAAGACTATGTAAAAGAAAGATATGCAGCAAGAAGTACTTCGCCAGCTGTGGAGCAGAAGGAATACCTGTTAGAGGAATGAAATGAGCCATCTTGGAAAACCAATCTACAATGACTCAAATGACAGTGTTATTATGAGATGGAGGCAAATCGGTGATGAAATCCATGGCGATATGGGAACAGGGAGTTTCCGGAATGGTTAAAGGCTATAAGAGTTCTGCAGGTCTCTGTTGAGGAGTTTTGTCACGGAAACAAGTTTCACAGGAACAAACAAAATCTGAAACATCACGTTCAAGATGGGGCCACCAGTAGTGCCGGGAGATTAGAAGTAGAGTCTTGCGTATTCCAGGATGTCCTGCTGTCAAGGAAGAATGGAGCCATTTCAGTGCCTTGCGTCTCAATCTGGCAGACACAAAGGATTTTCCCAGAGGAACTTGCTGAATTACGGCAGGAGCGGCAAGAATCAAATGGCAAGGAGGAATAATATGCCTAGGCGTTGAGTCCAAACCAATGACGTCAGAGGACCTGGAGAGAGCATCTGCTCTGATGTTCTTGTCTGATGGACAGAAGTGGATGAAGAAGTTGAACCTGGAAAAGAACAGTGACTAACTTGCCTGGCGGGGGTTCAAATGCTGAGCAGACTGAAGGTATAGAAGGTTCTGATGGTCGGAATAGATGCTGACTGGATGAGAAGAACCTTCCAATAAATGTTGCCATTCCTCCAATGTTAGCTTGGTGGCAAGGAGTTCACAATCTCGAATGGAGTAATTCCTCTCAGCAGGAGAGAAGGTCTTGGAGAAGAACCCACAAGTTACAGTCTTGCCCTTGGCGTTTTTCTGAGTAAGAACGGCACCCACACCAATAGATGAGGCATCAACCTCCAAAGCAAAGGGCCTCTCCAGATAAGGTCTTGTAAGTACGGGAGCAGAAACAAACACAGACTTTAAACGGGAGAAGGCCTCTTCAGCCTCTTGAGGCCAAGATTTAGGATTAGAAGCCTTCTTAGTGAGAGCCACAATAGGAGCAACCAAGGACGAAAAATGTAGGATAAATTGACAATAATAGTCAGCGAATCCCAGAAACCATTGAATAGCACGTAGGTCCGAAGGACGAGGCCAATCCAACACTGCAGACAATTTATCTGGATCCATCTGCAGGCCCCGATGAGAGACAATGTAGCCAAGAAACGGAAGACTAGACTTCTCGAACAGACAGTACCAGGAATGGTACCAGGCAGAAAAACTATAGGGCATGTGGAGGCAGAGACTCAGCCTGTTTCTTGCAGAATACATCAGAGAAATCTTGGTAAGGTGGTGGCAGACCAGGTAAAGGAGGAGGACGAGAAACAACTTCAGACTGTTACGCCGAGCGCTCCGGGTCCCCGCTCCTCCCCGGAGCGCTCGCTTCACTCTCCCCGCTGCAGCGCTCCGGTCACATCCTCTGACCCGGGGCGCTGCGATTCCGCTGCCAGCCGGGATGCGATTCGCGATGCGGGTAGCGCCCGCTCGCGATGCGCACCCCGGCTCCCGTACCTGACTCGCTCTCCGTCTGTTCTGTCCCGGCGCGCGCGGCCCCGCTCCCTAGGGCGCGCGCGCGCCGGGTCTCTGCGATTTAAAGGGCCACTGCGCCGCTGATTGGCGCAGTGGTTCCAATTAGTGTGTTCACCTGTGCACTTCCCTATATCACCTCACTTCCCCTGCACTCCCTTGCCGGATCTTGTTGCCATTGTGCCAGTGAAAGCGTTCCTTGTGTGTTCCTAGCCTGTGTTCCAGACCTTCTGCCGTTGCCCCTGACTACGATCCTTGCTGCCTGCCCCGACCTTCTGCTACGTCCGACCTTGCTTCTGCCTACTCCCTTGTACCGCGCCTATCTTCAGCAGCCAGAGAGGTGAGCCGTTGCTAGTGGATACGACCTGGTCACTACCGCCGCAGCAAGACCATCCCGCTTTGCGGCGGGCTCTGGTGAAAACCAGTAGTGGCTTAGAACCGGTCCACTAGCACGGTCCACGCCAATCCCTCTCTGGCACAGAGGATCCACTACCTGCCAGCCGGCATCGTGACAGTAGATCCGGCCATGGATCCCGCTGAAGTTCCTCTGCCAGTTGTCGCTGACCTCACCACGGTGGTCGCCCAGCAGTCACAACAGATAGCGCAACAAGGCCAACAGCTGTCTCAACTGACCGTTATGCTACAACAGTTACTACCACAGCTTCAGCAGTCATCTCCTCCGCCAGCTCCTGCACCTCCTCCGCAGCGAGTGGCCGCTCCTGGGCTACGCCTATCCTTGCCGGATAAATTTGATGGGGACTCTAAGTTTTGCCGTGGCTTTCTTTCCCAATGTTCCCTGCATCTGGAGATGATGTCGGACCTGTTTCCCACTGAAAGGTCTAAGGTGGCTTTCGTAGTCAGCCTTCTGTCCGGAAAAGCCCTGTCATGGGCCACACCGCTCTGGGACCGCAATGACCCCGTCACTGCCTCTGTACACTCCTTCTTCTCGGAAATCCGAAGTGTCTTTGAGGAACCTGCCCGAGCCTCTTCTGCTGAGACTGCCCTGTTGAACCTGGTCCAGGGTAATTCTTCCGTTGGCGAGTATGCCGTACAATTCCGTACTCTTGCTTCAGAATTGTCCTGGAATAATGAGGCCCTCTGCGCGACCTTCAAAAAAGGCCTATCCAGCAACATTAAAGATGTTCTGGCCGCACGAGAAATTCCTGCTAATCTACATGAACTTATTCACCTAGCCACTCGCATTGACATGCGTTTTTCCGAAAGGCGTCAGGAACTCCGCCAAGATATGGACTCTGTTCGCACGAGGCGTTTCTTCTCCTCGGCTCCTCTCTCCTCTGGTCCCCTGCAATCTGTTCCTGTGCCTCCCGCCGTGGAGGCTATGCAGGTCGACCGGTCTCGCCTGACACCTCAAGAGAGGACACGACGCCGTATGGAGAACCTCTGCCTGTACTGTGCTAGTACCGAACACTTCCTGAGGGATTGTCCTATCCGTCCTCCCCGCCTGGAAAGACGTACGCTGACTCCGCACAAAGGTGAGACAGTCCTTGATGTCTACTCTGCTTCTCCACGTCTTACTGTGCCTGTGCGGATGTCTGCCTCTGCCTTCTCCTTCTCTACTGTGGCCTTCTTGGACTCTGGATCTGCAGGAAATTTTATTTTGGCCTCTCTCGTCAACAGGTTCAACATCCCGGTGACCAGTCTCGCCAGACCCCTCTACATCAATTGTGTAAATAATGAAAGATTGGACTGTACCATACGTTTCCGCACGGAGCCCCTTCTTATGAGCATCGGATCTCATCACGAGAGGATTGAACTTTTGGTCCTTCCCAATTGCACCTCGGAAATTCTCCTTGGACTTCCCTGGCTTCAACTTCATTCCCCAACCCTGGATTGGTCCACTGGGGAGATCAAGAGTTGGGGGTCCTCTTGTTCCAAGAACTGTCTAAAACCGGTTCCCAGTAACCCTTGCCGTAACTCTGTGGTTCCTCCAGTAACCGGTCTCCCTAAGGCCTATATGGACTTCGCGGATGTTTTCTGCAAAAAACAAGCTGAGACTCTACCTCCTCACAGGCCTTATGATTGTCCTATCGACCTCCTCCCGGGCACTACTCCACCCCGGGGCAGAATTTATCCTCTCTCTGCCCCAGAGACTCTTGCCATGTCTGAATACGTCCAGGAGAATCTAAAAAAGGGCTTTATCCGTAAATCCTCCTCTCCTGCCGGAGCCGGATTTTTCTTTGTGTCCAAAAAAGATGGCTCCCTACGTCCTTGCATTGACTACCGCGGTCTTAATAAAATCACGGTTAAGAACCGCTATCCCTTACCCCTCATCTCTGAACTCTTTGATCGCCTCCAAGGTGCCCACATCTTTACTAAATTGGACTTAAGAGGCGCCTATAACCTCATCCGCATCAGAGAGGGGGATGAGTGGAAAACGGCATTTAACACCAGAGATGGACACTTTGAGTATCTGGTCATGCCCTTTGGCCTGTGCAACGCCCCTGCCGTCTTCCAAGACTTTGTCAATGAAATTTTTCGTGATCTGTTATACTCCTGTGTTGTTGTATATCTGGACGATATCCTAATTTTTTCTGCCAATCTAGAAGAACACCGCCAGCATGTCCGTATGGTTCTTCAGAGACTTCGTGACAATCAACTCTATGCCAAAATTGAGAAATGTCTGTTTGAATGCCAATCTCTTCCTTTTCTAGGATATTTGGTCTCTGGCCAGGGACTACGGATGGATCCAGACAAACTCTCTGCCGTCTTAGATTGGCCACGCCCCTCCGGACTCCGTGCTATCCAACGCTTTTTGGGGTTCGCCAATTATTACAGGCAATTTATTCCACATTTTTCTACCATTGTGGCTTCTATCGTGGCTTTAACCAAAAAAAATGCTGATCCCAAGTCCTGGCCTCCTCAAGCAGAAGACGCCTTTAAACGACTCAAGTCTGCCTTTTCTTCGGCTCCCGTCCTCTCCAGACCTGACCCTTCCAAACCCTTCCTATTGGAGGTTGATGCCTCCTCAGTGGGAGCTGGAGCTGTTCTTCTACAAAAAAATTCTTCCGGGCATGCTGTCACTTGTGGTTTTTTCTCTAGGACCTTCTCTCCAGCGGAGAGGAACTACTCCATCGGGGATCGAGAGCTTCTAGCCATTAAATTAGCACTTGAGGAATGGAGGCATCTGCTGGAGGGATCAAGTTTTCCTGTTATTATCTACACCGACCACAAGAACCTCTCCTACCTCCAGTCTGCCCAACGGCTGAATCCTCGCCAGGCCCGGTGGTCTCTGTTCTTTGCCCGATTTAATTTTGAGATTCACTTTCGTCCTGCCGATAAGAACATTAGGGCCGATGCTCTCTCTCGTTCCTCGGATGCCTCAGAAGTTGAACTCTCTCCGCAACACATCATTCCACCTGACTGCCTGATCTCCACTTCTCCTGCCTCCATCAGGCAGACTCCTCCAGGAAAGACCTTTGTTTCTCCACGCCAACGCCTCGGAATCCTCAAATGGGGTCACTCCTCCCATCTCGCAGGTCATGCGGGCATCAAGAAATCTGTGCAACTCATCTCCCGCTTCTATTGGTGGCCGACTCTGGAGACGGATGTTGTGGACTTTGTGCGAGCCTGCACTATCTGTGCCCGGGATAAGACTCCTCGCCAGAAGCCCGCTGGTTTTCTTCATCCTCTGCCTGTCCCCGAACAGCCTTGGTCTCTGATTGGTATGGATTTTATTACTGATTTACCCCCTTCCCGTGGCAACACTGTTATTTGGGTGGTCGTTGATCGATTCTCCAAAATGGCACATTTCATCCCTCTTCCTGGTCTTCCTTCTGCGCCTCAGTTGGCTAAACAATTTTTTGTACACATTTTTCGTCTTCACGGGTTGCCTACGCAGATTGTCTCGGATAGAGGCGTCCAATTCGTGTCTAAATTCTGGAGGGCTCTCTGTAAACAACTCAAGATTAAATTAAATTTTTCTTCTGCATATCATCCCCAGTCCAATGGACAAGTAGAAAGAATTAACCAGATCTTGGGTGATTATTTGCGACATTTTGTTTCCTCCCGCCAGGATGACTGGGCAGATCTCCTCCCATGGGCCGAATTCTCGTATAACTTCAGGGTCTCTGAATCTTCCTCCAAATCCCCATTTTTCGTGGTGTACGGCCGTCACCCTCTTCCCCCCCTCCCTACTCCCTTGCCCTCTGGTCTGCCCGCTGTGGATGAAATTTCTCGTGACCTTTCCATCATATGGAGAGAGACCCAAAATTCTCTCTTACAGGCTTCATCACGCATGAAGAAGTTCGCGGATAAGAAAAGAAGAGCTCCTCCCGTTTTTTCCCCTGGAGACAAGGTATGGCTCTCCGCTAAATATGTCCGCTTCCGTGTCCCTAGCTACAAGTTGGGACCACGCTATCTTGGTCCTTTCAAAATTTTGTGTCAAATTAATCCTGTCTCTTATAAACTTCTTCTTCCTCCTTCTCTTCGTATCCCTAATGCCTTTCACGTCTCTCTTCTCAAACCACTCATCCTCAACCGTTTTTCTCCCAAATCTGTTCCTCCCACTCCTGTTTCCGGCTCCTCGGACATCTTCTCTGTCAAAGAGATCTTAGCTTCCAAAAAGGTCAGAGGGAAAACTTTTTTTCTAGTGGACTGGGAGGGTTGTGGTCCTGAAGAGAGATCCTGGGAACCTGAGGACAACATCCTAGACAAAAGTCTGCTCCTCAGGTTCTCAGGCTCTAAGAAGAGGGGGAGACCCAAGGGGGGGGGGTACTGTTACGCCGAGCGCTCCGGGTCCCCGCTCCTCCCCGGAGCGCTCGCTTCACTCTCCCCGCTGCAGCGCTCCGGTCACATCCTCTGACCCGGGGCGCTGCGATTCCGCTGCCAGCCGGGATGCGATTCGCGATGCGGGTAGCGCCCGCTCGCGATGCGCACCCCGGCTCCCGTACCTGACTCGCTCTCCGTCTGTTCTGTCCCGGCGCGCGCGGCCCCGCTCCCTAGGGCGCGCGCGCGCCGGGTCTCTGCGATTTAAAGGGCCACTGCGCCGCTGATTGGCGCAGTGGTTCCAATTAGTGTGTTCACCTGTGCACTTCCCTATATCACCTCACTTCCCCTGCACTCCCTTGCCGGATCTTGTTGCCATTGTGCCAGTGAAAGCGTTCCTTGTGTGTTCCTAGCCTGTGTTCCAGACCTTCTGCCGTTGCCCCTGACTACGATCCTTGCTGCCTGCCCCGACCTTCTGCTACGTCCGACCTTGCTTCTGCCTACTCCCTTGTACCGCGCCTATCTTCAGCAGCCAGAGAGGTGAGCCGTTGCTAGTGGATACGACCTGGTCACTACCGCCGCAGCAAGACCATCCCGCTTTGCGGCGGGCTCTGGTGAAAACCAGTAGTGGCTTAGAACCGGTCCACTAGCACGGTCCACGCCAATCCCTCTCTGGCACAGAGGATCCACTACCTGCCAGCCGGCATCGTGACACAGACTGAACTGGTTGGAAGCAAAAATTTTGACAGGATTGTCCCTCGCAAATTATTTCTCCAGTTCTCCAATCCAGTTGCGGAGAATGGCGTTGCAGCCAAGGAAGGCCAAGAAGAATCTCTGAAGTACAGTGTGGCAGAACATAGAATTCAATCTTTTCTTTATGCAATACACCCACTTGCAAGAAGAGAGACACTAACAGAATAATTCCCTTGACAGAGATTCAGGCCGTCTCAGCAGAAAAGGCAAGTGTGGGTTCCTCAAAGACACAGTGAAATTCTGCCAAGAAAGCTGACAAATTGGAGGATACCGGATCACCTTGATCCCAAAGCCCAGGCCAGAGCTTTTCCGGACAGTAGACTAATGACAAAGGCCACCTTCACACGTTTCATCGGAAACTGTTCAGACATGAGCTCCAAGTGCATGGAGCACTGTATAACAAAGCCTCTGCATAACTTGAAATCCCCATCATACTTAGAAGGTAGAGGCAGACTGGTGGTGGAAGTGGGCCAGGTTGAGGTACCTGCTGCAGTTGTTGCTGTAAGGCCAAGTGGCATCCATGGCCAGATCTTACTGTAACACTCACGTTTCAGAAGACAGGAACACCGTTGGATGTGGATCCGCTGGACCTGTATGCCAGATGACTCGGACCGAACCAGGGAGCGGAGTCTAAGGTGCCGCTGGTTTTCACCAGAGCCTGCCTCAAAGGGGGATGGACTTGCTGCGGCTGGCGACACCCAGGTCACTACCCCTGGCACGGCTCTACCACACAGGTGGCTGAGGAGATGTGATGCACAGGAGGCATAAAGCAGCACATAGTCAGGATAGCAGAAGGTCAGGGCAGGTGGCACAGTAGCGTAGTCAGAACGTAGCAGGAGATCAGTGGGCAGGCGGCAGAGGAGCAAGGTCAGGTCACAGAGCAAAGGATTAGCTACACGGCAAGGAAACTCTCAGGAATGCTTTCTCTCAGGCACAAGGCAACAAAGATCCGGCAGGGAAGTGTGGGGGAATTTATCAATGAGCCACAGGTGTACTACACTAATGGGGAAACTGGCCCTTTAAATCTTAAAGCTCTGGCACGCGCGTGCCCCCTAGGGGACAGTGACCTGCGCGCCGGAGCAGAGAGGCAGATGCGGGGGCAGAAGAAGCACCGGTGAGTGACAGACTGGGATTCGCATGTGGGTGCGTCCGCGATGTGAATCCCAGCCCCACCAGCAGCAGGTAACGGGACCATGCGCTCACGGCCAGCGTGTGCAGCCGGAGCGCATAACGTAACACTTACCCACTGACTAGCAGATTCTGGATTGACTTATTTGCCCTCTTATGCAATAAATTACGCATTCACCTATCTGTTGACTCAAAGCTCATTCTGCTCCTTATTGAACAGGACAACACTCCTATCAAGGGGTTTTTCCCAAAAATGGCAGACCTTTATTGTTTCCTATTATGTTTCCTTTCTTCATGATGCTGAAATAGTCCAAGTGGTGGGTCCTTCCCGTGACATGGTATCTGACTAGGAGTTTGGAGGGACCCCTAGTACATCGTCAGATTCCTTACCTCTGTCACACGATACTACTAGGGAGCCTAGCCACCCTTTATCATGGTGGGGACCTCGTTCCTAAAAGCTCTCAAACATACACTCACACAGAGAGTGAGAAGTATATCTTTGTACTTCGCTCCATTTAGATTTCTCTCAAACCTGACCAGTCTCCCTGTCCCAGATGCTAAAAAAACACCCCCACGGCATGATGTTGTCACCACATGTAGGATGGCATTGGGTAGGTGATGGGCAGTTCCTCCTGATATGACAATTAGAATTAGGACCAAAAATGTAATCTTGGTTTCATCAGACTAGAAACTAAACTAAAGACTTTCCAAATGCACCATATTACTGCACTAAGCAATATCCATGCTCTTCCTAATTCTAGTCAGAAAAAGTTTAAACACATATAACTTACTATTATATCAAATAACGTGCTGTTAATTCTGTGAATGGTCATCAGGATTCTTAGACCTCTATGAAAACAGAAACAGTAAGGAATCGGTAGCTCTGGTAGGGTGGATATTGCATGAGATTAAAACTTTGTCAAAAATCATCACGGCTACATGTCAATGACCCAAAGTACTGTATTTGTTTTCAGACGGCAACAATTAAATACTGACATGACTGAAATTACTGTAAAATATCACAAAATCTCTTATTTAGTATTAACCTCTGATCTGGGCTATGAGTGATTGGATGAGGTAAGGAACTGCACTGCACCAATATACAGCATATATTAATCAAAATTCATATCAAGTTCATATACTCTGCTGTATGGCTGTATGTATGTACACAATCATCGCCTCCCTGACACTCTTATGAACAACACTTTAACAGGGCCGGACTGGGGATGAAAACCAGTCCAGGATATAATTGCAGACCAGCCCCACAGCATTTTGTCAGCCATGCACAGATTTATCACTTTTTACAATACACTATATATACAATTGTCATTGTATTTCACTATATTGGAGCCATTTTACTTTTAATATATGTGCATTATCAAACTGTATACCTCTAAATAAGTCATACATTTACCAAGCAACAATAGTATAAGGAAGGAAATATTATATTATATTAACCATAATGTTACAGACCTTCTTAAATGGGCACTTACAGATACGAAAACTTTTTATATGTTGCACATCTTGGCAAAAGATTAACCTTTCCAATATAATTCGTAAGATAATTTTCTTCCTTTTTGATAGAAATCATGGCTTATAAAATGATGGCTTTGTCCAAGCTGAAATACATGCATGAACAAAGTGCAGTAAGTGAGGGTGGGCTAACACTCCTCTGTGCTCTCTCCTGTCTGATAGTACTCCTCTGTGCTCTCTCCTGTCTAACAGGACTCCTCTGTGCTCTCTCCTGTCTACTAGGACTCTTCCTACTCCTCCTATATTAGATTGCTAGCCCACCCTCACTTACTGGACTTTGTCCATGCCTGTGATTCAGCTTGGACAAAGCCATGATTGTATAAGCCAACATTTCTAAAACATTTTCTTATGAAGTATATTAGAAAGGTTATTGTTTTACCAAGATGTACAACATATAAAAAGTTTCTGACAGTGGCCATTTAAGGCTATGTTCACACATCGGAATGTCCGCTGACATTCCACAGACGACACCATAACATGCTGGGGTTGAATCCGCACAAAGAATGGAAAGAATGTGCACAGCGCAGCAGAATCCCATTGAATACAATGGGACTCTGCTGCTGCGGAATCACCGTGCGGAATTCCACTCGGACATTCTGACGTGTGAACATTGCCTAATACTAAGAATAGTATTACCAATAATACTAGTATATTATCAGGAATATTATCACTATACATATTACCACCATACTGTTACTGACCAATCCTGTATATTGAGCCCAATGTTTTCAATAATACCAGTATACAAGGAGAAAATATTATCACCATAAACATTACAATCATACTATTGCTGCCCAAATTCTGTATAATGAGACCAATATTACCAATAATACTAGTATACAAGGGAAAATTATCCCAATACACCATGACCACTACCACCACACTGCTATTGAATAATTCCACTATACAAAGACCAAAATTTCCCCCATACAGTGACCATATACAGGTAGATACCAACACTACACAGGCACTGCAGACTGTATAAGTGACTAAGTTAGGGACTCACATGTAATGTCTTCTCTAAGTGAACCACATCTGATGTCCTCTTTGTTGAAGTCGTTTACTTTCTTCTCCCTTTGTCCTGAGTATCATGAAGACTTCCGGCCAAAACTTGTCTCTACAGAATCTGTCAGACAAACATTTAGGTTCCTCACTTCAGCACCATCCACCCCTCTATACAAACTTGCCATCAATATTACCTTACATAGCAGTTCCCCTATATAGCGGTTAGGCCCCTCTGTGCTCCATTTAGTAGTAACACCCCCATATTAGCTAGGCCAGTAGACTTCTTTGTGAAAATTATTATTATGGGCCAATAAAAGCAGTTATAGAATCAAAGAATAGGAATAGGTACCTTAGGTTGGTAGGTGGTTTCTCCTCACCCTTAGGTTGGTAGGCAGTTTCTCCTCCCCCTTAGGTATGAAGGTAGTTGGATTCTCCTCCCCCCTTAGGTAGGTGGGTAGGTAGGTGGCTTCTCTATTCCCTAGCGCAACAGGACGTGCTAGCATCATGCACAGCAGTTCCTGGCTGCTATCAAGAGCCAGGGACCTGCCGGTAATGGTGGACATGAACGATCATGCTGATGTCAGCCATTAACCCCTCAGATGCCGTGATCAATACAGATCACGGCATCTGCAGCAGTGCAACGCTTTAAATGGCTGATCTGATTGCCCGCGGCCGGGCCGCAGTGATCAGATTATGCAAGATGTCAGACGGAGATCCCCCTCACCTGCCTCTGGCCATCATCCCGGGGTCTTCTTTGGTCTGCCATCATGCCACGCCCCCTCCATTCATGTCTATGAGACAGCCGTCACGCCCCCTCCCATAAACATGAATGGAAGGCGTGTGGCATCATGTCACAGGGGGGCGGGTGTGGCGTCACGACCACGGCCTCCCAAACAGAACGTTCAGAATGTTGGGTTTCTACATTGAGATCGCGGGAAGGGGGATCCTAGTGGCGGGACCCCCGCGATCAGACATCTTATCCCCTATCCTATGGGTACTCTACTGGAAAAAAAATTTGGAGCCAGAAAGTTAAACAGATTTGTAAATTATTCCTATTTAAAAATCTTAATATTTAGTATTTATCAGCTGCTATATGCTCCACAGCAAGTTCTCTTCTTTTTGAATTTCCTTTCTGTCTGACCACAGTGCTCTCTGCTGACACCTCTGTCAATTTTAGGAACTGTCCAGAGTAGGAGCAAATCCCCATAGCAAACCTCTCCTGCTCCAGACAGTTGCTAAAATGGACAGAGATGCCAGCAGAGAGCACTGTGGTCAGCCAGAAAAGAAATTCAAAAAGAAAAGAACTTCCTGTGGAGCATATAGCAGCTGATAAGTACTGGAAGGATTATGATTTTTAAATAGAAGTAATTACAAATTTCTTTTAACTATCTGGCACCAGTTGATTTAAAAAAAATGTTTTCCAGCAGAGTACCCTTTAAGGGGTTATAGGGGAGGGAGAATAACATCAAAACGAGACTGTTGTGCAGCCCTCCACTCCCTCAAGTACTGAGAGACACACACAGAATGAAGCACCAGCAGCTGTCTGTATGTTAAGTCTGAGTGCAATAGTATCATGTGAGCACTTATAATAACAGTAGAATATCATAGAAAAAAATTGGAAAAGGAAAATAAGAGGGGGGTTTTATACCATTTAAAGTATTATGTTTCCTCACTCTCCAGAGCTCCACTTTGACAATATTATGCGGTCACTGTTCACCGCATGCAGGCATGGTTTTGCATGCATTTGATTACTGCAATTCAGTATGCACCCCCCCAGTGGCGTTGCGACCGGGGTGCGGGGGGTGCGGCCCGCACCGGGTGACACCAGGTACGCCGCCGATCCTCAGTTGCGCTGCCTGTCTCCACACTAGCAGCCCCCCACGGCCCCCACTTGCGCTGCCTCTGTAAGAGCATCCCCCCCCCCCCGGTCCTCACTTGTTGCGACTCCGTACTAGCACCCCCCCCCCCCCCGCGTCACCTGCACAGTGAACCGGCCTGCGCCCCCACGTCTTCTGTTGCGCCGGTCCGACGTCCCTCCGCAGGGCCGGCGCAGGAGGACGTGGCGTCACTCGCAGAGCGACCGGAGAGAAGGAGCGCTGCGCTGGATGGGTGAGTGAGTGTCTGTCTCTCTCTGTCTGTGTGTGACTGTGTGTGTGTGTGTGTCTGTGAGTGTGTGTCTCTCTGTGTGTGTGACTGTGTGTGTCTGTCGCAATCTCTGTCTGTGTGTGACTCTCTGTCTTTGTGTGACTCTGTGTGTGTGTGACTCTGTGTGTGTCTCTCTGACTGTGTGTGTGTGTCTCTCTCTCTATCTATCTGTGTGTGTGTGTCTCTGTGTGTTTTTTTTTGTGTGTGGGGGGAGGGGGGGTTTGTTTGAACCAGCGATCTAATGTGGGGAGACTTTGACCTATTGTGGGTAACATGCAAGGGAACCTGCGGCCTAATGGGGGGGAAACTACTACCAAATGTGGGGAATCTATGCTACCTAATGTGGGGAAACTGCTACCTAATGTTGGAAAATTGCTACCTAATGTGCGAAGGCTGCTACATAATGTGGGAAAACTGCTACCTAATGTGGGGATTCTGTGCTACCTAATGTGGGGAAACTGCTACCTAATGTGTGGAATCTGTGCTACCTAATGTGTGGAATTTGTGCTACCTAATGTGTGGAATCTGTGCTACTTAATGTGGGGAAATTACTACCTAATGTGGGGTAACTGGTACCAAATGTGGGGAATCTATGCTACCTAATGTGGGGAAACTGCTACCTACCTAATATGGGGGAACTGCTACCTACCTAATGTGGAGAACTGCTAAGTACCTAATGTGGGGGAACTGCTACCTACCTTAAGTGGGGGAACTGCTGCCTACCTAATGCTCCCCCCCTGGGAGTAGCACCCTCATCATCCACCAGCAACCCCCCCCCCCAGCAGCAGCACCTCCATCAGCAGATCCTGATGGTGGATGATGGGGGTGCTCCTGCCAGGAGGATGATCCTGCCGATGGACGATGGGGGTGATACTGCAAGGGGGGATGGCCAGTAGCACCCTCATCATCCTCCAGCAACACCTCCCCAGTACTAGCACCCCCATCATCAACTAGCAACACCACCAGATTTATATTCAGAGGGTACAGTATGTGGCAGATTTATATTCAGAGGGCACAGTGTGTGGCGGTATATTCAGAGGGTACAGTATGTGGCAGATTTATATTCAGAGGGTACAGTGTGTGGCGGTATATCCAGAGGGTACAGTATGTGGCAGATTTATATTCAGAGTGTACAGTATGTGTTGGTATTCAGAAGGTACAGTGTGTGGTAGTATTATATTCAGTGGGTATGGTGTATGGAAGGTTTATAATCAAAGAGTATAGTGTATAGTAGTATTATATTTAGAGGATACAGTGTCTGTCAGGTTTATAATAATTATTGTTTTCATATAGAGGATGAGAATGTGCTGACATAGTGAGGAGACGTCTGGGCGTCACATTCTGCAGACAGAAGTTTTAGCTGGACCAGGCGGTATGTACCATCTGAATTAGATAAGGAAAGACTATAGAGAAGACGTCACCTGTAGTCACTGATATCATTGTGTATTCTCCTCTCTATAGAGAAGACGTCACATGTAGTCACTGATATCATTGTGTATTCTCCTCACTATAGAGAAGACGTCACCTGTAGTCACTGATATCATTGTGTATTCTCCTCACTATAGAGAAGACGTCACCTGTAGTCACTGATATCATTGTGTATTCTCCTCACTGTAGAGAAGACGTCACCTGTAGTCACTGATATCATTGTGTATTCTCCTCACTATAGAGAAGACGCCACCTGTAATCACTGATATCATTGTGTATTCTCACTATAGAAAAGATGTCACCTGTGGTCACTGATATCATTGTGTATTCTCCTCACTATAGAGAAGACGTCACCTGTAGTCACTGATATCATTGTGTATTCTCCTTACTATAGAGAAGACGTCACCTGTAGTCACTGATATCATTGTGTATTCTCCTCACTATAGAGAAGACGTCACCTGTAGTCACTGATATCATTGTGTATTCTCCTCACTATAGAGAAGACGTCACCTGTAATCACTGATATCATTGTGTATTCTCCTCACTATAGAGAAGACGTCACCTGTAGTCACTGATATCATTGTGTATTGTCCTCACTATAGAGAAGACGTCACCTGTAGTCACTGATATCATTGTGTATTCTCCTCACTATAGAGAAGACGTCACCTGTAGTCACTGATATCATTGTGTATTCTCCTCTCTATGTCCTATCAGAGCTGGAGTCACTTGTCAGTTCTACAGTTATGATGAGTGAAACTACAACTCCCAGCATAACCTCACCACTGCATAAAGGGGTACTCTACTGGAAAAAAAAAAATTTAATCAACTGGTGCTACAAAGTTAAACAGATTTATAAATTACTTCTACTTAAAAATCTTAATCCTTCCAGTACTTATTAGCTGCTGTATAAGTGATTCACAGGAAGTTCTTTTCTTTTTTAATTTATTTTCTGTCTGACCACAGTGCTCTGTGCTGACACCTCTGTCCATGTCAAGAACTGTCCAGAGTAGGAGCAAATCCCCATTGCAAACCTCTCCTGCTCTGGACAGTTCCTAACATGGACAGACAGAGCACTGTGGACAGACTGGAAAGAACTACACAACTTCCTGTGGAGAATACAACAGCTTATATAAGTACTGTAAGGATTAAGATTTTAAATAGAAGTAATTAAAAAATCTGTTTAACTTTCTGGCACCAGTTGATATAAAAGTAAATGTTTTCCAGTGGAGTACCCCTTTAAGTAATTCTGGGAGCTGTATATTTAAATGGTGAAAACTTCTTTAACACTTTCCCATTCTGTGGCAACTGGTATATCTGATTATTATACTGGAATTTCTCACAATGCGCTACAACAGTGGTGTCTGTCACAACAGGCTAAAAACTTACTGAGGGGGGGGGGGGGGGGAGGTATGGGGTGACACCATTTTCTACCGCACCGGGTGACACCAACCCTAGCAACGCCACTGCACCCCCCTTGTCTCAGAAGTTATATTTCTGATGACAGCGAAGCTGAAGTGGAGCTCCAGAGAGAAAGGAAAGGTAACCCCTTGAACTACAAACTTTCACAACAATAAATTAGTTCTAATAACATGTCTGTTTCGGAGCAGGTTTACTATTAAAATGTGCAAATATTCTGGTACAACTGCATAAAAAATGGCTTACATGACACTTTTAAGCCTCATCCGACAAAGGTGGCATGGATTTGATAAAATGGTGTATGATTTAAGTGTTGTGGGTTTATACCACAATCTAGGTGAAACAAAATATATGCTGCATTTTGGAAAACTGGCACTGATCAAAAAAATTGGCTAAAGGGAGAAAAAAAAACAACAAACAAACAAACCTATTGCAGGTATGATGTTTTATATTTCCCCATTGATTCCCAGCTAATGACTGGATTTTTTTTGTAGAAAACAACAGGTATCATTCATTGAGTTTTATCAGAATTTTTCAGAAAAAAGGGCATGTGCGAAACTACCCTTAAAAGGGGTACTACCATGCTGACAACTTATCCCCTATCTAAAGGATAGGGGATAAGTTGCCTGATCATGCGGGGTCCCACCGCTGGGGACCCCCGCGATCTCGCACGCAGCACCCCACTCTCATCAGGCCCCGGAGCGAACATCCGCTCCGGGTCTGATGACGGGGCCGGTGATTGTGACATCACAGCTCCGCCCCTTTGTGATGTCACGCTCCGCCCCCTCAATGCAAGTCTATGGCAGGGACAAGACAGCTGTCTCGCCCCCTGCCATAGACTTACATTGAGGGGGCGGAGCATGATGTCACATGGGGGCGAAGCCGCGACGTCACTATACTCCGGCCCCGTGATCGGCAGTCATCAGACCCAGAGCGAAGTTCGCTCCAGGGTCTGATGAGAGTGGGGTGCTGCGTGCGAGATCACGGGGGTCCCCAGCGGCGGGACCCCGCGCGATCAGGCAACTTATCCCCTATCCTTTAGATAGGGGATAAGTTGTCAGCATGGTAGTACCCCTTTAAACGGACTATCCAAGATTTAAGGTTGTCACCTATTCACAGGATAAGTGACAACTATCTGATCAATGGGATCGGACTGTAGGGACCCCCCACGAATCACGAGAATGGTAGTTCCTTGTCCCTCAAGTAAATAGAGCAACAGCCCATATACTATCAGACTTTTAAACACATCTGATTACTGTGTGATGTCTTAGTACAGGACATGGTCCTGCACTACACTTAGGCCCTGTCAGGTTGAGTCCCTCAGTGACCTTGGGCTCTCCTGCAGTGTCTCCCCTCCCGTTACTATACTGTCATTTATTGTAATAGAATTGTAGTTGGTGTATTAATGTATAAATAGTATAAAGGACCTGTGAGATGCTGTGAGATGTTGTCTAACGGACCTGTGAGATGTCACATGTTATGTTTATGTTATCACATGTTACCCAGAGGGCACCAGCTTAACACATGACCCCCAGCTTGACCAATGGGTTTGGTTCAGCCCCCCTATATAAGGGGGCAGCCATTACAATTCTCTCTCTTAGCTCTTGTACCATCATCACTTTACTGAGACTAGCAAACACCAGAGATCTCAGTGCTAGTGTCCAGCACCATAAGGGCCTCAAATCTACAGTCATTCCAGTAAGTTAAGTCTATGTCTGCTGTCACTGCATACAGTCTAGCCAAGCCTAAAGTCAAGCATCTAAAGTCTATTACAAGTATAATTGGTCCCAGAAAGCTGGTAGGTCCTCCTGTGTTCCTGGCTACCTCTCTGGGATTCTGGCCTAGCTGTGAAGATAATAACACCTTTCTTAACTCAGTAAAGTCTCCGTTAAATATAACTTGGTTGTGGACTCTCCTTTCACTGCCTAGCCATTGGAATAGTGGAGATACCATTCGTATGGTTCCGGTACCCAAAAACCACTCTGGTGTCACGAACATTAGGGGTTAACAACACCTTGCTTCTGGGGTTAATACCATCTTGCCCCATCCACCTACACCGCTACACCCCGTGGTCCCGCCATCACGTGGGTCACCACAACTGTGCTCAGCTATCTTGGGAAGTCTCATAGAGAGTGAAAGGTGCAGAGGCCAAGCATGCTTGCTGACACTGTATTCATTCATGGTACAAGGAATATCTGTTATCATGATTAGTGGTGGTCCCAAGCTGTCAGACCCCCATAAATCAACTTTAAATCTTAGGATAACTCCTTTGAGATAAGATGTTCCACAATTATTATTTCATAGTGAGAACTGGTAGATCCTCTCTTCTTTTTTTCTATTCACACGTACAGTATTATGTGCAGATTTGATGCACAGGATTTTCTGCTGCAGATTTCAATGTAAACTGAATGACTGAACACAGCTTGCAATCCTGCCCATCAAATCTGCACAGAACACTTTACGCGTGAATAGACCATTAAAGGGAACCTGTCAGGAGTTCTGTCTGGGAACAAGGTTTAAGGTCACCTGGGTTATTCCTGGCAACTTCTCCACACCCCACTATGCCTGACTGATAGATTTGTTCCTATATACCAGTGATGGTGAACCTTTTTGAGCCCAAGTGCCCAAACCTTATTTTCCCTCAAAGTGCCCTCAAATAGAAATCATCCCCAGTCTGTGATGTCCCTCCCCCACTTAATCCCAGCCTGTGCAGTATGTCCCCCTTCACACATAGAAATCATCCCCAGTCTGTGATATCCCCCTCTTATCCCTAGCCCGTGCAGTATGTCCCCTTCACACATAGAAATCATCCCCAGACTGTGATGTCCCTCCCCCACTTAATCCCAGCCTGTGCAGTATGTCCCCCTTCACACATAGAAATCATCCCCAGTCTGTGATGTCCCCCTCTTATCCCTAGCCCGTGCAGTATGTCCCCTTCACACATAGAAATCATCCCCAGACTGTGATGTCCCCCCTCCCCTTATGCCCAGCCCGTGCAGTATGTCCCCTTCACACATAGAAATTATCCCCAGCCCGTGCAGTATGTCCCCTTCACACACAGAAATCATCCTCTGTCTGTGATGTCTCGCACCTTATCCCCAGCCTGTGCAGTATGTCCCCCTTCACACATAGAAATCATCCCCAGACTGTGATGTCCCTCCCCCACTTAATCCCAGCCTGTGCAGTATGTCCCCTTCACACATAGAAATCATCCCCAGACTGTGATGTCCCTCCCCCACTTAATCCCAGCCTGTGCAGTATGTCCCCCTTCACACATAGAAATCATCCCCAGTCTGTGATGTCCCCCTCTTATCCCTAGCCCGTGCAGTATGTCCCCTTCACACATAGAAATCATCCCCAGACTGTGATGTCCCCCCTCCCCTTATGCCCAGCCCGTGCAGTATGTCCCCTTCACACATAGAAATTATCCCCAGCCCGTGCAGTATGTCCCCTTCACACACAGAAATCATCCTCTGTCTGTGATGTCTCGCACCTTATCCCCAGCCTGTGCAGTATGTCCCCCTTCACACATAGAAATCATCCCCAGACTGTGATGTCCCTCCCCCACTTAATCCCAGCCTGTGCAGTATGTCCCCTTCACACATAGAAATCATCCCCAGACTGTGATGTCCCTCCCCCACTTAATCCCAGCCTGTGCAGTATGTTCCCCTTCACACATAGAAATCATCCCCAGTCTGTGATGTCCCCCTCTTATCCCTAGCCCGTGCAGTATGTCCCCTTCACACATAGAAATCATCCCCAGACTGTGATGTCCCCCCTCCCCTTATGCCCAGCCCGTGCAGTATGTCCCCTTCACACATAGAAATTATCCCCAGCCCGTGCAGTATGTCCCCTTCACACACAGAAATCATCCTCTGTCTGTGATGTCTCGCACCTTATCCCCAGCCTGTGCAGTATGTCCCCCTTCACACATAGAAATCATCCCCAGACTGTGATGTCCCCCCTCCCCTCATCCCCAACCCGTGCAGTATGTCCCCTTCACGCACAGAAATCATCCCCAGTCTGTGATGTCTCGCACCTTAACCCCAGCCTGTGCAGTATGTCCCCCTTCACACATAGAAATCATCCCCAGTCTGTGATGTCCCCCCCTTATCCCCAGCCTGTGCAGTATGTCCCTTCACACATAGAAATCATCCCCTTATTCCCAGTCCGTGCAGTATGTCCCCTTCACACATAGAAATCATCCCCAGTTTGTGATGTCCCCCCCTTATCCCTAGCCCGTGCAATATGTCCCCCTTCACACATAGAAATCATCCCGTCTGTGATGTCTCGCACCTTAACCCCAGCCCGTGCAGTATGTCCCCCTTCACACATAGAAATCATCCCCAGTCTGTGATGTCCCCCCCTTATCCCCAGCCTGTGCAGTATGTCCCTTCACACATAGAAATCATCCCCTTATTCCCAGCCCCCCCCTTTTCCCCAGTGCACTATGTCCCCCTTGACACATAGAAATCATCCCGAGCCCGTGCAGTATGTCCTCCCCCTTCACACATAGAAATCATCCCCAGTCTGTGATGTCCCCTCCTTATCCCTAGCCCGTGCAATATGTCCCCCTTCACACATAGAAATCATCCCCAGTCTGAGATGTCCCCCCCTTTTCCCCAGTGCACTATGTCCCCCTTGACACATAGAAGTCATCCCCAGTCTGTGATGTCCCCTCCTTATCCCTAGCCCGTGCAGTATGTCCCCTTCACACATAGAAATCATCCCCAGTCTGAGATGTCCCCCCCCTTTTCCCCAGTGCACTATGTCCCCCTTGACACATAGAAATCATCCCGAGCCCGTGCAGTATGTCCCCTTCACACATAGAAATCATCCCCAGTCTGTGATGTCCCATCCCCCCCTTATCCCCAGCCCGCACAGTATGTCCCCCTTCACACATAGAAATCATCCCCAGTCTGTGATGTCCCCTCCCCCTATCCCTAGCCCGTGCAGTATGTCCCCCTTCACACATAGAAATCATCCCCAGTCTGTGATGTCCCCCCTCCCCTTATCCCCAGCCCGTGCAGTATGTCCCCTTCACACACAGAAATCATCCCCAGTCTGTGATGTCTTGCACCTTAACCCCAACTTGTGCAGTATGTCCCCCTTCACACATAGAAATCATTCCCAGTCTGTGATGTCCCCCCCCCTTATCCCCAAGCCGTGCAATATGTCCCCCTTCACACATAGAAATCATTCCCAGTCTGTGATGTCCCCCCCTTATCCCCAGGCCGTGCAATATGTCCCCCTTCACACATAGAAATCATTCCCAGTCTGTGATGTCCCCCCCACCTCTTATCCCTAGCCCGTGCAGTATGTCCCCTTCACACATAGAAATCATCCCCAGTCTGTGATGTCCCCCCCCTTATCCCTAGCCCGTGCAGTATGTCCCCTTCACACATAGAAATCATCCCCAGTCTGTGATGTCCCCCCTCCCCTTATCCCCAGCCCGTACAGTATGTCCCCTTCACACACAGAAATCATCCCGTCTGTGATGTCTCGCACCTTAACCCCAGCCTGTGCAGTATGTCCCCCTTCACACATAGAAATCATTCCCAGTCTGTGATGTCCCCCCCCCCCTTATCCCCAGGCCGTGCAATATGTCCCCCTTCACACATAGAAATCATTCCCAGTCTGTGATGTCCCCCCCTTATCCCCAGGCCATGCAATATGTCCCCCTTCACACATAGAAATCATTCCCAGTCTGTGATGTCCCCCCCACCTCTTATCCCCAGGCCGTGCAGTATGTCCCCTTCACACATAGAAATCATCTCCAGTCTGTGATGTCCTCTCTCCACTGCTCTTCTTTTCCCCGTGGAAACTTTCGTCCTCTGAAGGGAGAGCAGGGGGAGGGGAGATGAGGAGCCGTGTACATCCTCTCTTCCCTGCTCTGCCTTCTTTCTGCCTTGCAGATCTGCGTCCTCCGGGAGGGGGAGATGAGGGGGGCATAGCTTGGGGCGCGGCTTCTTTCTCCCGTGCAGACCTGCGTCTTCCGGGATGGGGAGATGAGGGGGCATGGCTTATATCTCCCGTGCAGACCTGCGTCCTCTGCTCTGCCTTCGCTCCCCCCCCAGCTCTAGCTATGGAAACCTTCGGAGAGCTGAGGAGAGGAGCGATCGCACGGGTCATATGGCGAACTATGGCCACGTGCCCACAGAGGGGGCTCGGCGTGCCACCTGTGGCACGCAAGCCATAGGTTTGCCATCACTGCTATATTCAAATAGTGAGAGACCGGTGAATCAAGTCTATCATCATAGTTTATTGTAATAAGGAAACCTGCCTATGGTGTAAGCATCAAGAAGCTTTTTTAAGTAATACATAGTTGTGTACAGAATAAGGCTACATTCACACTGCCGGTTGCCTCCGGCAGTGTGAAGCCCATTTTAGGATCGAGAATAGCCAAAGAAAAAATAGTGCTTGCACTGTCTTTTTCTCTGGCTATTCTCTCAGAAAATAACGGCACCCGAAGGACCCCATTGACTATCAATCGGGACCTGCTATTGACCGTTATGACCCATCAAAAAAAAAAGGGAGTTTGATGGCCATATTTGACAGGGCATAACGGCAGTGTGAAAGGGGCCTAAACTAGAACATGATTTCACAACCCTGATACCTGTATGGAAGAATGGAAGAATGGCAATTAGGGGGGTATATAATCATATATACTGTACTTATATCTTTCTTTTTCAAGCATTTTATTTAATTTTCATAGAGACTATTACCAGTTCTGCAGTTCTGTTTTTCTCCTACTTATATTGCTAGCAGAAGCTGTTATTTCTGGGTAACCACAGAGCTTTATTTTCTTTGGTCACTGGAGCCATTTTTTTTGCAGTCATCATTTGTCTGTTTTGTCATAAATAAATGTGTATACAATACAGAACTAAACTCTTTTGTATTAAACCACCCTGATCTAATTCTTATGATGTTCTACATAAAGTCAGTGACTAACATAGCACTACTTTTCATGTGCAGTAACTGAGCTACCACTCTGTTAGATCAACCTAGTGTGCAGAAACCAGAACTAAATGACATGAAACTCAGAGAACCGGAAAAGCCCTGGACGAATGTTGGGGTGTCTGATAGACCTCAATATATCTATCAAGACTGCGCAACAGACGTATCTATGCTTTTTATGGTACACCAGCTCCAATATGCATATGGATGATTTGGCTAGGCAGTCACACAACAGGGGCTGTACAAACTGGTAGAAAGGCATTCAGGAAACTATTTCTGTGATGCTGCAGCAGACATACAATGGACAAAAAGAAACACATTTTCTTTGTACTGAGAGAAAAAAAAGTGTGGTTTTAGAAAAAAAAACAGGCAATGGGCAAATGGGATTTATTCTGAAAGAAATAAGGTTTCCTTACATGCACAACATATCAACAATGCAATACATCTACGCCTAGGTTCACATCCATGGCAAAAGTTCAGAAGGACCCTCTATCGCATATTCTATCAAAAATAGCACATCACTTAGTGCCACTTTGCACAGTAAAATGCTGGACACCTTAAAAGAAGCCCTACAGATTGCATTAAAGTCATTGAGGCCTGTTAAAGGGGTATTCCAAGCCAAAACCTGTTTTTTATATATCAACTGGCTCCGGAAAGTTAAACAGATTTGTAAATTACTTCTATTAAAAAATCTTAATCCTTCCAATAGTTATTAGCTTCTGAAGTTGAGTTATTATTTTCTGTCTAACTGCTCTCTGATGACTCACGTCCCGGGAGCTGTGCAGTTCCTATGGGGATATTCTCCCATCATGCACAGCTCCTGGGACGTGACATCATCATTGAGCAGTTAGACAGAAAACTTCAGAAGCTAATAACTATTGGAAGGATTAAGATTTTTTAATAGAAGTAATTCACAAATCTGTTTAATTTTCCGGAGCCAGTTGATATATATAAAAAAAAGGTTTTGCCTGGAATACCCCTTTAATGCTGTTGTGCAGCAGATCCAGCACTGTTGTTATTTTCGTTGTTCCACTCCTATGTCTGAGCAGAACAGTGGTAGGATAAAGCAGTGATGTCAACCTAGCCTAGGAATAATTTATAGAAAAACAAGGTTCACACTTTGAAGCCAACCAAAGTCTATCGCAATTGCTAATGCACTTTACAAAATGCAAGCAATCATTTGTTACAAGCAGCAGCACATGTAAAAAAAAATAAACCCTGAAGACCACAATGTTTCCTGTATCAAACAGAGGGACATAGCACCTGCCTTGAAAATAAAAAAAACTGTCAATAACCCCTTAAGGACTCAGGGTTTTTCCGTTTTTGCACTTTCGTTTTTTCCTCCTTACCTTTTAAAAATCATAACCCTTTCAATTTTCCACCTAAAAATCCATATTATGGCTTATTTTTTGCGTCGCCAATTCTACTTTGCAGTGACATTAGTCATTTTACCCAAAAATGCACAGCGAAACGGAAAAAAAAATCATTGTGCGACAAAATCGAAAAAAAAACGCCATTTTGTAACTTTTGGGGGCTTTCGTTTCTACGCAGTGCATATTTCGGTAAAAATTACACCTTATCATTATTCTGTAGGTCCATACGGTTAAAATGATACCCTACTTATATAGGTTTGATTTTGTCGCACTTCTGGAAAAAATCATAACTACATGCAGGAAAATTTATACGTTTAAAAATGTCATCTTCTGACCCCTATAACTTTTTTATTTTTCCACGTATGGGGTGGTATGAGGACTCATTTTTTGCGCCGTGATCTGAAGTTTTTATCGGTATGATTTTTGTTTTGATCGGACTTTTTGATCACTTTTTATTCATTTTTTAATGATATAAAAAGTGACCAAAATACGCTTTTTTGGACTTTGGAATTTTTTTGCGCGTACGCCATTGACCGTACGGCTTAATTAATTATATATTTTTATAGTTCGGACATTTACGCACGCGGCGATACCACACATGTTTATTTTTTATTTTTTTTACACTGTTTTATTTTTTTTATGGGAAAAGGGGGGTGATTCAAACTTTTATTAGGGAAGGGGTTAAATGACCTTTATTAACACTTTTTTTTTACATTTTTTTTGCAGTGTTATAGGTCCCATAGGGACCTATAACACTGCACACACTGATCTCTAATGCTGATCACTGGCGTGCATTAACACGCCTGTGATCAGCATTATCGGCGCTTGACTGCTCCTGCCTGGATCTCAGGCACGGAGCAGTCATTCGTCGATCGGACACCGAGGAGGCAGGTAAGAGCCCTCCCGGTGTCCGATCAGCTGTTCGGGACGCCGCGATTTCACCGCGGCGGTCCCGAACAGCCCGACTGAGCAGCCGGGTCACTTTCACTTTCACTTTAGAAGCGGCGGTCAGCTTTGACCGCCGCTTCTAAAGGGTTAATACCGCACATCGCCGCGATCGGCGATGTGTGGTATTAGCCGCGGGTCCCGGCCGTTGATTAGCGCCGGGACCGACGCGATATGATGCGGGATCGCGGCGCGATCCCGCTTCATATCGCGGGAGCCGGCGCAGGACGTAAATATACGTCCTGCGTCGTTAAGGGGATAATACACTGCTCAAAAAAATAAAGGGAACACTTAAACAACACAATGTAACTCCAGGTCAATCACACTGTCCACTCTGGAAGCAACACTGATTGACAATCAATTTCACATGCTGTTGTGCAAATGGAACAGACAACAGGTGGAAATTATAGGCAATTAGCAAGACACCCCCAATAAAGGAGCAGTTCTGCAGGTGGTGACCACAGACCACTTCTCAGTTCCTATGCTTCCTAACTAATTTTTTGGTCACTTTTGAATGATGGTGGTGCTTTCACTCTAGTGGTAGCATGAGGCAGAGTCTACAATCCACACAAGTGGCTCAGCTAGTGCAGCTCATCCAGGATGGCACATCAATGCGAGCTGTGGCAAGAAGGTTTGCTGTGTATGTCAGCATCAGGCCAGTACATTAGGAGACATGGAGGAGGCCATAGAAGGGCAATAACCCAGCAGTAGGACCGCTACTTCCGCCTTTGTGCAAGGAGGAGCACTGCCAGAGCCCTGTAAAATTACCTCCAGCAGGCCACAAATGTGCATGTGTCCACTCAAACGGTAGGAAACAGACTCCATGAGGGTGGTATGAGGGCCCAATGTCCACAGGTGGGGGTTGTGCTTACAGACCAACACCGTGCAGGACATTTGGCATTTGCCAAAGAACACCAAGATTGGCAAATTTGCCACTGGCGCCCTGTGCTCTTCAAAGATGAAAGTAGGTTCACACTGAGAACATGTGACAGACATGACAGAATCTGGAGACGCCGTAGAACGTTCTTCTGCCTGCAACATCCTCCAGCATGACCGGTTTGGCGGTGGGTCAGTAATGGTGTGGGGTGGCCGCACAGCCCTCCATGTATTTGCCAGAGGTAGCCTGACTGCCAATAGGTACTGAGATGACATCCTCAGACTCCTTGTGAGACCATACCCTGGTGCCGTTGTCCCTGGGTTCCTTCAAATGCAAGACAGTGCTAGACCTCATGTGGCTGGAGTGTATGAGCAGTTCCTGCAAGAGGAAGGCATTGATGCTATGGACTGACCCGCCCGTTCCCCAGACGTGAATCCGATTGAGTACATCTGGGACATCATGTCTCGCTCCATCCACCAATGCCACATTGCACCACAGACTGTCCAGGAGTTGGTGGATGCTTTAGTGCAGGTCTGGGAGGACATCCCTCAGGAGATCCTCCACCACCTCATCCGGAGCATGCCCAGGAGTTGTAGGGTGTCATACATGCACGTGGAGGCCCCACACACTACCAAGCCTCATTTTGACTTGTTTTAAGGACATTACATCAAAGTTGGATCAGCCTGTAGTGTGGTTTCCACTTTGAGTTTTCCACATTTTGAGTGTGACTCCATATCCAGACCTCCATGGGTTGATAAATTTGATTTCCATAGATAATTTTTGTGTGATTTTGTTGTCAGCATATTCACCTATGTAAAGATGAAAGTATTTAATATGATTAGTTCATTCATTCAGATCTTCTAGGATGTGTTATCTTAGTGTTCCCTTAATTTTTTTGAGCAGTGTATTTACCTTCAGGCTGGAATTCCACAGAGGTTTTTCATGCAAAAATCCCGTTGAAAAAAATGCCCATTATGCCGCACTGCATTTTTTCTGTAAAAAAATGTCATGGCCAGATGTTAGCTACAATAGTAAACTAGACATGTGCAGAACCCAAAATTTAGTTTTTTTCGTTATGTTCGTTTTCAAAAAATTTTCGGTTCTGTGAATATTCGGAATGCTGTGCATTCGTCATATTCGGTTTTCGGATGCATCCGCGAACATTTTTTTCTTTTTCGAATGCATTTGTTTAAAAAACGGATGCATTCGTTGGAAACAACGAATGCATTCGTTAATTCTAATTTTTGGTTCTGCACATGTCTAGTGATCCCTCAACATACGATGGTAAATCGTATGTTGAGGGATTCGTGCAATGTAAAAAAGTAAAGTCCTACTCACCTGTCCCCGCTGCTCCCGATGGTGTCCCTGGGCCTCCGCTGGGCTCTTCTAGTCCTCTTCGGTACTCCGCTGGGCTCTCCTGGTCTTCTCCCGTCCTCCGTTGTCTGCCGCAAGGCCTTACTGGGCCTCAGTAGCGACGTCATCACGTCGCTGCCGCACGCCGTTCCTATTGGATGACGGGACGGCGTGCGCGAAGGCGTCATGACGACGTCAGAGGGAGACCCATATGAAGGCCCCGGACCAGCCCAGGACCCACCGGAGGAAGGCCCGGAGCAGCGCAGAAAGGTGAGTGAAACTGCCCGGGCTGCTTCAACTGCTATCCGGCAGCAGCTTAAGCATTATGCGCTGCTGGATAGCAGTTGATGCATGGCCCCGACATTTGGTATACTGATAACAAATGCATTCGTTGTTCATTAACATGCATATTCGTTATGCTTTAGTTAACGAAAGCATTCGTTAACTGTATATTCGTATTCGTATGCTTTTTTGGGATTTTGTAATTTTTTTTTTCGTGCATTCTTTTCGTAACGAACACCCGAAAACGGGAAGATTCGTTTCGTTCTGTGTTCGTTACGAAACGATTTGCATGTCTATAGTAAACTGCAAAATGCCAGATCCACATCTACTGCTCAGCAAGAACTTATAGTGAGCCAACAATGTGTATACAGTAGAGTGATCCCTCAACTTACAATGGCCTCAACATACAATATTTTCAACATACAATGGTCTTTCCTGGACCATTGTAACTTGAAACAGACTCAACATACAATGCTATAGACAGTCCAGATCTGCGAAATGTGTCAGTGTCTGGAAAATCTGACCAATTAGAATGGGAATTTACTGGGCATTCCATTTACTGGTAAAACCCCTGTATTCCTAAAGTGCATGCACTGATTGGTGTCTGGTAGAGCCCCCTACAGTACAGGAGGGTACTACATGTTCTGTACTACTCTTTACCTGTGCCAGGGATAGCTGCTCCAGGTAGGGGCAGCTCCATTTTACTTTTTTTGGGACATTGGATGTACTGTACAGGACCCTGAAGAAGCTCCTGTCCTCTACATAGACAGTGATTTACAGCTCCCAGCAGCTGTTTCTTACTTTTATATGTAATGATTTGCTATATCTCCATTAGTTATATACTTATTTTTCTTTAATCCTCACTTTTTCCTATTTTGGGATGACATTTTGGTGGCTTCAGAACCAATTACCAGGTTTCCATAGAGTTATCTTCTCAACATACAATGGTTTCAACATACAATGGTCATCCTGGAACCAATGAATATTGTAACTTGAGGGACCACTGTATACACATTGCTGGCTCACTGAAAGAGCACCTGCCACCAAGTAAAGAGGGATTATGTTCTTCCTTGTCTGTTCCCCTCTTCATCCTGAGTCCCCCGCACTTTTTCTTTTTAAATTTTGCCCCTTAAAACAAATCAAAATGAGGCTCAGTAGTGTGTGTGGCCTCCACGTGCCCGTATGACCTCCCTACAACGCCTGGGCATGCTCCTGATAAGGTGGCGGTCTCCTGAGGGATGTCCCCCCAGACCTGGACTAAAGCATCCGCCAACTCCTGGACAGTCTGTGGTGCAACATGGTGTTGGTGGATGGAGAAAGACATGATGTCCCAGATGTACTCAATCGGATTCAGGTCTGGGGAACGGGCAGGCCAGTCCATAGCATCAAAGCCTTCCTCTTTCATGGACAGAGGTGTAAGCAGAGAGCACTGTGGTCAGATATAAAAAAAAACTATACAACTTCCTCTGAAGCATAGAGCTGCTGATAAGTACTGGAAGGATTAAGATTTTTAAATAGAAGTCATTTACAAATCTATTTAACTTCATGGCACCAGTTGATTTGAAAAAATTTGTTTTCCACCAGAGTACCCCTTTAAGTGGTTAAAGGGGTTATACAGAGAGAGCCTTCGTCTTAAAGAGTACATATCATCAAATAAACTTTCCCTAATCCCCCTCACACTGAGTATGCAATTTCGGACTCAATAGCAGGGCCGGCGTGAGTCCGAAATCACTGAAAAAGCTTGCAGCCAGAGGCTCCTAGGGAGACCCCTAGTGGCCAAATTTTCAAAGCGAAAATAGACATGAAAGAAAATGAAACTTTTTTTTAATATAATCCAATTACAGAGTTCATATCTATATATTAAGATATAAAAAAACTTTTGATGAGAGGTACTCTTTAAACTAGGAGAGGGAGCTGCTTGATTATTGCAGCTGTACCCAGTCTTTTTTCTTGTTCACACTGTTTACTTTAAAAAAAAAAAAAATAAATAAAAAAAAAAAAAAAACTTTCACTTACCTTTCTCAGGTATCAGGGAGCCCTATCTGCAGCCAGTGACATTGCTTTTATCTGAGCAGCAGATCGAGGCATCTGAAGCTTAGGTAACTGACAGTGCTACTTCACCAATCACTGACTGAGACAGGACATACCTGTGGTCAGTTTTGGCACAGCAGTACTGTGACCTCCACAGCTCTGGGAAGCAGACTCTTAGCGTAAACCTGGCCATAGACGGGGCGCCTTGATACCGGAGGCTAAGAGGGAGTGAGGAAAGTGAGGTTAAGCTTTTATCTATTGTTTTTTTTGGGCAGTCTGGAAAAATTAGTTAAATGAATGGACAACCCTTTAAATATTTTCAAATATTTGACTTCTGCCTCTATGTTTCCTGTATCAATCAAGATGTAGAATGCTATTTACTGCCAAATCCAACAGAAAGCTCATCTGACAGCTCAATCTGCAGTCACTGCTGTCCTCTCCTTAGTGATCACCTAGGCTCATGATCAAATCTTCCCAACTGGCACAGATGGTACTGGCTACAGCTGCCCATGAGATGAATCATGGGTTTGATAGCAGATTTAAACGTTAGTGGATGTCGTTTTAAATATGAATCAAGATGGTGCCTGATGAAAAGTCACATGACCCATGTACAATAATAAATGTATGCAAAAGAGTTGGGGTGAAACAGATTATACTGCAGGAATAGTGGCAGTGAGTGTGCAAAAAATAAGTCTGGGAGTGCTTCTTTAACCCCTAAGGTAGACAGCCCACTTTGGCCTTTTGGACACAGCCAATTTTTATTTTAGCATTTTCCTTTTTTCCTTGTCACGTTTTAACCCCTTCCCGCCCAAAGACATATGCATAGGTCCAAGTTTCTAGCTAGGTAGCGCAACTGGACGTTTGTATACGCCCCAGCAATTTCCTTCACAGCGCGATGCGCTGCAGGAGATCACCAGCGGGACCAGGCTGTCAATCACAGATCGGGATTGAGCCGGTCTAAGCAGCATTAACCCCATAGATGCCATGATCAGTCCTGATCACGGCATCTGTGGGGTTGATACGGGAGGGGGCTCCGTCCTTCCACCAATGGCGATCGCGGGATACCGTTGGTTGCCATGGCAGCAGGTGGCCAGCTGATGGCTTCCTGTCTGCCTACTATGCCAGCCTGTAGGCTGGATCATACAGGCTGTTAGTCAGTATAGTACTGGCTGTTATACTGTACTGCAGTACAGATGTACTGCAGCATAGTATAACCTGTAAAAAGTGAAAAGTAAAAAAATAAACGGTTTTTAAATAAATTAATAAAGTGTAAACATTTTTTTTTTTTTAGAAATGCCCCTTTCCCAATAAAACCGTATATTATCACCCAAAAATTTAAATTTGTGTCCAATACGTGGGAAAAAAAAAAGATAAAAAGGTTGCATGAATCACAAAAATGGTACTAATAAAAAGAACCGCTTGTCTCACAAAAAAATAAGCCCTCACACAATGGTATAGGATGGAAAAAAAAAAGCTATATAAATTGGGTATCACCATAATCATACCGACCCACAGAATAAAAACTACATAATTTTTACCATACAGTGAATGCCATAAAAAAAGATTTAAAAAAAACGCCTGAATTTTTTAAATTTTTCACCATATTGTAGTTTTTCTCAAAAAATGCTGCATGAATCAACAAAGATTTACCACTAATATAAAGTACAATATGTCACGAAAAATTTCAGAATCGCGTCACTGAGTAAAAGCAAGTCAGAGGTATTATCACTTAAAGAGAGACATACCAGATTTGTAAAATTGCGCTTGGTCATTAAGGTAAAAACAGGCGGTGTCCTTAACCTGTTGGGGACGGAGGGCGTACTTGTACGCCCTCAGCCCCCTCTCTGTCTATAACACGGGCCACGGCGTGGCCCCACATCATAGCGGGTCGGGCCCGGCACCTGGCAACGGCCAGGACCCATGGATAATAGCGCGCGGCACTAATCGTGGATAAATATCAACAATCTCAAGGTTACAAGTCTATCTCCAGAGATCTAGATTTGCCTTTGTCCACAGTGCGCAACATTATCAAGAAGTTTGCAACCCATGGCTCTGTAGCTAATCTCCCTGGGCGTGGATGGAAGAGAAAAATGTATGAAAGGTGTCAACGCACGATAGTCTGTATGGTGGATAAGCAGCCCCAAACAAGTTCCAAAGATATTCAAGCTGTCCGGCAGGCTCAGGGAGCATCAGTGTCAGCGCGAACTGTCAACATTTAAATGAAATGAAACACTATAGCAGGAGACCCAAGAGGACCCCACTGCTGACACAGACATAAAAAAAGCAAGATTACATTTTGCCAAAATGAACCTGAGTAAGCCAAAATCCTTCTGGGAAAGCATCTTGTGGACAGATGAGACCAAGATAGAGCTTTTTGGTAAAGCACATCATTCTACTGTTTACCAAAACGGAATGAGGCACAGTACCTACAGTGAAATATGGTGGAGATTCAATGTTTTGGGGTTGTTTTGTTGCCTCTGGCACTGGGTGCCTTGAATGTGTACAAGGCATTATGAAATCTGAGGATTACCAACGGATTTTGGGTCGCACTGTACAGCCCAGTGTCAGAAAGCTGGGTTTGCATCCGAGATCTTGGGTCTTCCAGCAGGACAATGGACCACAAACATATGTCAAAAAGCACCCAGAAATGGATGGCAACAAAGTGGAGGAGAGTTCTGAAGTGGCCAGCAATAAGTCCAGACCTATATCCCATTGAACACCTGTTGAGAGATCTTAAAATTGCTGTTGGGAAAAGGAGCCTTCCAATAAGAGAGACCTGGAGCAGTTTACAAAGGAAGAGTGGTGCAACATTCCAGCTGAGAGGTGTAAGAAGCTTATTAATGGTTATAGGAAGCGACTGATTTCGGTAATTTTTTCCAATGGGTGTGCAAATATTAAGTTAAGGGTGTCAATAATTTTATCCAGCCCATTTTTGGAGTTTTGTAGGGACATTATGTCCAATTTGCATTTTTTCCTCCCTTTTTTGGTTTAGTTACAATACACACAAAGGGGGGAATTTATCATAGTATTTAGAGCTATTTTGTGTCTATTTTTTTGCGCAAAAAAAAAACGCAAGTGAGCATTTTCTACTGTAGAATCAATTTACTAACTGCGTTTTTTTTTTTTTTTTTTGCGGAAAAAAAATGCGCAAACAGCATTTTCTTGCGCAAATATACACCACCTCGGAGGACACGTACCAAAAGTGTCTATTTTGGCACACTAAGGACTGCTACTCCCATCATGGGACAGGCTCTGCCTATGATGGGAGTTGTAGTCCAGGGGCTGAGGTGCAGATCGCACCGGGTCATTCTCCAGAGACCCGCTGCAATCCGCATTTATTAACTATAGAAGTCGGCGGTACAAGTGGCTACCACGCGCTGCCACCGGCTTCTATATACAGCTGTCATAATTCATAATCGCCGCCGCAGGGAGAGGAGAGCTCTGATTGGTCAATAGCTATTCACCAATCAGAGCTCCCGTCTCCCGGCGGGGATTATGAATTATGACAGTGTACTGTATATAGGAGCCGGTGGCAGCGTGATGTAGACGCATGTACCACAGGCTTTTTAATTTAAATGCGGATCGCAGCAAATCATTCTGGAGATCTGCTGCGATCCGCGTTTATAAACGGCATTCAGTTAACCCGGCGATGCGCAGCATCGCATGGGTTAACTGGCAGAAGCCCCGCTGTTTCCAGCAGGGGACAACTTCTGCAACACCCCCCAGGACCATCTGTCGATGGTCCTGGTCAGCGATCACTGTGATTGGTCCCTGTGGACCAATCACAGTGAATGAGCTGACTGGGGGGGTAAAGTTCATTTCCCCTGCTCTGCCCGCCGCTAGAAGTCCGGGCACAGCAGGGGAAGATGACGCCGAGACCTGCGGCGGGGAACGCGGCACTTACCGAACAGCTGGAGGCACACGGGTTGGCGGGTAAGTGGAGGCGGCGGCTGCGGCATCTGCATCAGAGGCAGCAGTGAAGCTCTTCACTGCTGCTTCTGGTAGTTTAAAAACTACAAATCCCAGCATGCCCAGACAGCCTTTGGCTGTCTGGGCATGCTGGGAGTTGTAGTTTTGCAACATCTGGAGGGCCGCAGTTTGGAGACCACTGTACAGTGGTCTCCAATCTGTGCTCTTCCAGATGTTGCAAAACTACAACTCCCAGCATGCCCAGACAGTCCAGGCATGCTGGGAGTTGTAGTTTTGTAACATTGGTCCTTCAGATGTTGCCGAACTACAATTCCCAGCATGCCTTGGCAGTGTGGACATGCTGAGAGTTGTAGTTTTGCAACTTCTGGAGGACTACGGTTTGGACACCACTACACAGTGTTCTCCAAACGGTTCTCCTCCAGTTGTTGCAAAACTACAACTCTCAGCATGCCCTTCGGCTGCCTGGACATGCTGAGAGTTGTAGTTTTGCAACTTCTGGAGGACTACGGTTTGGACACCACTACACAGTGCTCTCCAAACTGTTCTCCTCCAGTTGTTGCAAAACTACAACTCTCAGCATGCCCTTCGGCTGCCTGGGCATGCTGGGAGTTGTAGTTTTGCAACAACTGGAGGCACACTGGTTGGGAAACATTGTCTGTTTCCTAACTCAGTGTTTCCCTACCTGTGCGCCTCCAGCTGTTGCAAAACTATAACTCCCAGCATGCACTGACAAACTGTACATTTTGGGAGTTGTAGTTTTGCAACAGCTGGAGGTGAACGGGTTGGGAAACAACTCTCAGTGTTTTGCAACCAGTGTGCCTCCAGCTGTTGCTTAACTACAGCCCCCCATGAAGGGAGTTGTAGTTTAGCAACAATTGGAGGCTCCCTGTTTAGGAACATGCTGCATTATGTGCGCTCTTCCCAGGGGAGAGCGCAAATAATGTACTAACCCATATTTCTTGTTTTTCTTCTCTTCTCATTTCAGATACGTGAATGCGGAGGACTACGTCGGTTTCGGTGGACTGCGACAATGACCAGCGTTTTTTGTTTTTTTTTTCAATAAAATGGTTAATGAGGGCTGTGGGGGAGTGTTTTTTTAAATACATTTTTTTTTCAATGTGTCCGTGTTTTTTATAATTGAATTTTTAGGGTTAGTAGTGGGAGCTGTCTTATAGACGGAATCCATTACTAGGCCGGGGCTTAGCGTTAAGCCCCAAAAACAGCTAGCGCTAACCCCCAATTATTACCCCGGTACCCACCGCCACAGGGGTGCTGGGAAGAGCCGATACCAACAGGCCCGGAGCGTCAAAAATGGACCTAGGCGGTAACAGGCTGGCGTTATTTAGGCTGGGGAGGGCCAGTAACAATGGTCCTCGCCCACCCTGGTAACGTCAGGCTGTTGCTGCTTGGTTGGTATCTGGCTGATACTGAAAATAGGGGGAACCCTATGCGTTTTTTTTTTTTTTTAAATAAATAAATGAAAAAAGGGTGTGGTTTCCTCATTTTAACAGTATCCGCCAGATACCAACCAAGCAGCAACAGCCTGACGTTACCAGGGTGGGCGACCATTGTTACTGGCCCTCCCCAGCCTAAATAACGCCAGCCTGTTACCACCATTTTTGACGCTCCGGGCCTGTTGGTACCAGCTCTTCCTGGCACCCCTGTGGTGGTGGGTACCGGGGTAAAATTTGGAGGTTAGTGCTAGCTGTTTTGGGGGCTGACGCTAAGCCCCGGCTAGGTAATGGATTCTGTCTACTAGACACCTTCCACTACTAAGCCTGAAAATTCAATTATAAAAGACACAACACATTGAAAAACATTTTTTATAAAAAAAATAAAAACACTCCCCCCCCCCGCAATCCACCACATCTGACATAGTCCTCCGCATTCACGTATCTAGATTTCAAAGAAAAAAAAAAAAGTTTAGTACATTTTTTTGTTTCCACACACCAGCAAAAACGCTAGTAAAAAACACAAGAAAAACTGACAAAACACAGGAAAAAGCTGGGACAGTTTTTCTGGCATTTTTGCTGATGGACAAAAAACCTCAATGGAATCCGACCTCAAAGCAATAGAACAAAATCCCTGTGTCCACTTTTCCTGTGAGGTAGAGAAGGAGTGTACGGTAGAGCGAGGGGAGGCGATTCTATATTTGCACAAGATTTATCAAAGGAGTGTACAGCCTTAGTAAATTCTGAGCAAGAGTGTACAATAGACAGCAGTGTAAAGGGGTAGAACTGTGTCTACAATAGACAAATAATGATAAATTCCCCCCAAAGTGAATAAACATGTGTATAGCAAAACATGTGTTACTGCAATCCTTTTCTGTGAGAAATACTACATTTTCTTGAAAAATTTCAGGGGTGCCAACATTTACGGCCATGACTGTATATATGTCAGTGCAGGGGACCATAGAAGAGCGGCCTCCCGCATCTATACATTCACAGAGGATCACGGCAGGTGTCAGGAGTGACATCAGCTGTGATCTTTCCTTAACTGCATGTACTGCTGCTCCCAACATGGAGCACACTCTGCTCAATGCTGGGAGCTGTAGTACCTGCATTAATAGACAGACCACAACAGGTGTCAGAAGTTACACTCACTGCAATCTGTCTATTAATGAAGGTACTATAGCTCCCAGCATGGAGCAAAGTGTGCTCCATGTTGGGAGTAGTAGTACCTACAATTAAGGACAGATCACGGCGAGTATCACTCCTGACACCCAACATGATCGTCCTATTTATTGCAGAGATGCGGAGCTGCTTTCTCCTGCGCTCTGCCTGTACTATACTCCGGCCGGCTAGTGATATGAATAGAACATCACTCATTCGTATTTCCTGCTGAGAGCTGTGATTGGCTGCCACCATCCGGCCAACCCCCACTCTGGGCAGAAAATATGAATGAGAGATGTTCTATTGACATCACTGGCCGGAGTACAGAGAAGATGGGAGCGCTGTATAGAGCCGCTCCGGATCTCTGCTATATTATGGAAGATCGAATTGGGTGTCAGCAGTAACACCCGGGGCGATCTGTCTATTAGTACAGGTACTACTACTCCCATCATGGAATGGGTGTCGTAGTACTACCTAAAAAATGTAAAAAATAGAGGGGAAAAAGTGGAACACATGCACACACACACACTTTATTAAAAATGTATAAAAATAAAAAAAATTTGCATCACTATTGCATCTTTTTTTTTTTTTTTGGTACCCAAAAATGCCAAATGGGTTAAAAAGGTAATTTCCACTCAAATGCAAGAAAACGCCTGAAAAAACGCCTGAAAAAAACGCCAAACACAGGAAAATGCTGTGGCGTTTTTTCTGGCGGAACTGTATGCACTTTTAAAAACAGTTTACAGTTTAAAAACGCATACAGTTTACTTTTTCCCATACTGTTCCATCCGTTATTTTGCCATACGGTTTTCTTTAGAAAAACTGATTGAAAACAGTATGGCAAAAACGTGATGTGAAACCAGCCTTACAGACACAAACAATGCTAGTTACTCAAAGGCAAGCTCTCTCACTGGCAACTAAAAACAGAGTGAGGGTGGGTTCCCACTATGTTTTCTCCCATACGGGAGCGCATACGGCAGGGGGGAGCTAAAACCTCGCGCTCCCGTATGCCTTCGTATGCGCTCCCATGTGTCATTCATTTCAATGAGCCGGCCGGAGTGAAACGTTCGGTCCGGTCGGCTCATTTTTGCGCCGTATGCGCTTTTACGACCGGACCTCAAACCGTGGTTGACCACAGTTTTAGGTCCGGGGGAAAAGCGCATACGGCGCAAAAATGAGCCGACCGAACGTTTCACTCCGGCCGGCTCATTGAAATGAATTACACACGGGAGCGCATACGAAGGCATACGGGAGCGCGAGGTTTTAGCTCCCCCTTGCCGTATGCGCTCCCGTATGGGAGAAAACGTAGTGTGAACCCAGCCTGAGCTGGATTTAAAGATGTACTCCGGTGGAAAACAATTTTATTTAAATCAACTGGTGCCAGAAAGTTAGACAGATTTGTAAATTATTTGTATTTAAAAATCTTAACCCTATGTCATGTCTGTATTGGCCTGTGTTCACACACAGCTATTGGTTTGCTTGTGTGTGAACAGTTTTATGTTCCCTGGCCAGGGACTAGTTAAAAGCCTTGGGCTTCCTAGCCAATAGCTCCTAGGGTGTGTCTATTTAAAGTAAGCTCAGTCTAGCCTCTGGGCTGGTGATACTTCATTATATCCTGACTTTTCTGGGTTTAGCCAATGTTATGTGGCATGTTCTTAGTAGATTTTAAGCTGTGTTTGTTTAGTCTGTTTTAGGATTTGTATGTTCTTTTTTGCTATGTGTCTTTTCACGCTGTGTTTTCTCTTGTATCCGTTTTGATGAAGTTCTGTGTTTTATATTTCTGTTTTCCCACTGAGTCAGCTTCTGACCACACTGGAGTGTACCACTGGCCAGTAGTTTATTGGGATTTATTATTATGGCTACTCCTTTAGTGGAGTGTCCAGTTTGTGTGTTCAATGTGAACAGTGTCCTATGTTAGATCCCTTTTACCGCTCCATTGGGACTCTGTATCTACTGGAGGTGTTCAGAGGGATTGCTATTCCTGTCTTGTGTTCAGTGTGAACAGTGTTCTATAATTATATCCTGTGTATTTAGGCATCCCTGTTACCTGTCCATGGGGACTCAGAGGGTATTGTTGTTCCTGCATCTACTGGAGGTGTTCTGAAAGGATTGTGTTTATTTCTGTCTTGTGTTGTGTGAACAGTGTTCTATAAATATATCATGTGTATCTAGGCATCCCTGCTACCTGTCCATGGGGACTCCATGTCTACTGGAGGTGTTTGGAGGGATTGCGATAATTCCTGTTTAGCGATGGATCCCGTATACCTGTCTGTGGGGACTCGGAGGGTATTGTTATGCCTGTGTCTACCGAAGGTTTTTCTAAGGGATTAAGCTTATTCCTGTTTTGTTCTGGAGTATGTTCAGACTTATCCTTTTTCCTGTCTGGTGTTTTTAACTCTATAGGTTTATTAGTTCTTTATTCAAATCTTTGGAGTTCTGTTCATGACCGCTTATCTATAGTGTCCTCTGTTCATGACCACTGAGTCCTCTGTTCATGTCTGCTGATATAGTGTGCTCTGTACTAACTCTGATCTGTGTCCTCTGAACTTTATACTATAGAGTTTTATGTTTCTGGTATGTGACCGACTATTTATTAGTATGTGTTTTTATTAGGCCCCTGCACTTTAGCTCAGGGAGGGACCGGCACCCAGTTGTCGATCCACTGTTTAGAGTGGATGGGCAAGTAGGCAGGGAAAGTGGTTTTAGGGTCAGTTTAGGGCTCACTCTCCCTGTCCCCTGGTCAGTTCCTGACACCCTACCAGTACTTATCAGCTACTGTATACTACAGAGAAAGTTCTTTTCTTTTTGAATTTCTTTTCTGTCTGACCACAGTGCTCTCTAATGACACCTCTGTCCATGTCAGGAACTGTCCAGAGAAGGAGCAAATCTCCATAGCAAACCCCTCCAGCTCTGGACAGTTCCTGATGTGGACAGAGGTGCCAGCAGAGAGCACTGTGGTAAGACAGAAAATAAATTTAAAAAGAAAAGAACTTCCACTGTAGCATACAGCAGCTAAGTGCTGGAAGGATTAAGATTTTTAAATAGAAGTAATTTACAAATCTGTTTAACTTTCTGCCACTGGTTGATTAGAATTTTTTATTTTTTTTGCCACCAGAGTACCCCGTTAAGGACATGGCTATTCCAGGATTTTTTTTTATTTGACTATGCTACAGGGGTTGTAAAATTAGTGTAGTTTACTTTCCGGCACCAGTTGATTTAAAAAGAATTGTTTTCCACCGGAGTACCCCCTTTAAATGCTCACCAGACAGGTGCAGGCTTATCCTGATTAGCTGCTACAACCCAGAATGGCTAGGGCGTAACCAAGCAACCAGGCCAAGCCAAATCTCAGAGAGGGTACAGATGTCAAGTTAACTGGCCTGTAGTTGCTAGCTTCTGCTCTACTATCCTTCTTGTTGATGGCCAAAACATTGGTCATTCTCCAATCATCAGGAACAGGAATTGCTTACACAGATCAGTCAAGGGGTGTCATCATTCATAAAGCTTAAGCCTTTAAAGGGGTACTCCGGCGCTTAGACATCTTATCCCCTATCCAAAGGATAGGGGATAAGATGCCTGATCGCGGGGGTCCCGCCGCTGGGGACCCCCGTGATCTTGCACGCCGCACCCCATTAAAATCAGTCCCCGGAGAGTGTTCGCTCCGGGTCTGATTACTGTTGATCAAGGGGACGGAGCGTTGTGACGTCACGGCACCGCCCCTGGGTGACATCACGGCTCCGCCCCTCAACGCAAACCTATGGGAGGGGACGTGACAGCTGTCACGCCCCCTCCCATAGGCTTGCATTGAGGGGGCAGAGCATGACGTCACACGGGGGCGGAGACGTAACGTCACAACGCTCCGTCCCCGTGATCGACAGTAATCAGACCCGGAGCGAACACTCTCCGGGGACTGATTTTAATGGGGTGCGGCGTGCAAGATCATGGGGGTCCCCTCCAAAGGATAGGGATAAGATGTCTGATCGCGGGGGTCCTGCCGCTGGCAACCCCTGCAGTCTCTCCTGCAGCATCCCCTGTCATCTGGTGCACGAAGCAGTGATGTCACTATCCCCCGGGCCCTGCATCGCCAGTCATCAGGCATGGAGCGAAGCTTGCTCCGTGCCCAAGATGACAGAAGGTGCTGCCGGAGAGATCGTGGGGGTTCCCAGCAGCGGGACCCCTGCCATGTGACATCTTATCCCTTATTCTTCGGATAGGGGATAAGATGTATAAGGGCGGAGTAGCCCTTTATGGCTGCCCTATTAAAGGGGTTCTCCAGTGCTTAGACATCTTTTCCCCTATCCAAAGGATAGGGGATAAGATGCCTGATTGCTGGGGACCCCCGGGATCATGCATGCGGCACCCCGTTTGTAATCAGTCCCCGGAGCGTGTTCGCAGGCGTCCACCGGGCCGGCGGCGTGTGACATCACGCCTCTGCCCCTTTGTGACGTCACGCTCCGCCCCTCAAGGCAAGCCTACGGGAGGGGGCGTGGTAGCTGTCACGCCCCCTCCCGTTGGCTTGCTTTGAGGGGCGTAGCGTGACGTCACACGCCGCTGGCCCGGTGGTCGCCTGTAATCCTTCCCGGAGCGAACACGTTCGGGGGACTCATTACAAACTGGGTGCCACGTGCATGATCCCGGGGGTCCTCAGGGCCGGGACTCCCGAGATCAGGCATCTTATCCCCTATCCTTTGGATAGGGGAAAAGATGTGTAAGCACCGGAGAACTCCTTTAAATAGTGGCTTCCTTTCATTTGCTGTATGGAATAGTGCAAGCTGCTGTTTTTTTTCCCCATTTTGTTATGTTGCTGCTTTGTGCCAAAAAAAAATAAAAAATAAATCTAGATTTCCCCGTCATTCTGCAATCAAGTTTTCTTTTAAGAGAATGGGAAAACAGAGCTTTAGAAGTTTGCAAACAGATCCTTTGCTGTGACATAGACCTGATGCTCTGAAGCCACATGGATTTTGAGAAAAAGCACCTAATGGACTCTCAAACAAGATTCTCTGATCTGATGAAACCAAAATTGTATCTTATGGTCTCATTTCTAAGTGTTGTTTCTGGAGGAAATCAGGCACTGCTTATCACCTATCCAATACCATCCCTACAGGGAAGCAAGGTGGTGGCAACATCACACTGTGGGGTGTTTTTCAGTGGCTGGGACAGGGAGACTGGTCAGGGCTGAGGAAAAGCTGAATGGAGTACAGAAATATTTTTAATGAAAACCTGAACCAGAGTGCACTGAACCTCAGACTGGGCCGAAGGTTCACCTTCCAACAAGATGGTGGTCCCCTCTATATTAAAACCTGTATAGAGGAAGAGTGGGGCAGTTGCCCATAGCAACCAATTAGATTCCAGCTTTCATTTTTCAAAGGCCTTATTAACCCCTTAAGGACCAAGGACGTAGCGGTACGTCCTTGGTCCTGCTCCCGTGATATAACGCGGGGTTACACGGTAACCCCGCATCATATCACGGCGGGCCCGGTGTCATAGTGAAGCCAGGACCCGCCGCTAATAGCGCGCAGCGCCGATCGCGGCACCACGCACTATTAACCCTTTAGCCGCACGCTCAGAGCTGAGCCGCGCGGCTAAAAACGAAAGTGAAACCATGCCGGTTAACTCAGTGGGCTGTTTGGGATAGCCGCGGCGAAATCGCGGCATCCCGAACAGCTTACAGGACAGCGGGAGGGCCCCTACCTGCCTCCTCGCTATCCGATCGCCAAATGACTGCTCAGTGCCTGAGATCCAGGCATGAGCAGTCAAGTGGCAGAATCATCGATAATTGGTTTCCTATGAGAAACCAGTGATCAATGATAAAGATCAGTGTGTGTAGTGTTATAGGTCCCTATGGGAGCTATAACACTGCAAAAAAAAAGTGAAAAAAAAAAGTGAATGAATATCATTTAACCCCTCCCCTATTAAAAGTTTGAATCACCCCCCCTTTTCCCATAAAAAAAAAAAGTGTAAATAAAAATAAACATATGGTATCGCCGCGTGCGGAAATGTCCGAATTCTAAAAATATATCATTAATTAAACCGCTCGGTCAATGGCGTGCACGCAAAAAAATTCTAAAGTCCAAAATAGTGCATTTTTGGTCACTTTCAATAAGTCCTATCAATGCAAAAATGGTACCGTTAAAAACTTCAGATCACGGCGCAAAAAATGAGCCCTCATACCGCCCCATACACGGAAAAATAAAAAAGTTATAGGGGTCAGAAGATGACAATTTTAAACGTATAAATTTTCCTGTATGTAGTTATGATTTTTTCCAGAAGTATGACAAAATCAAACCTATATAAGTAGGGTATCATATTAATCGTATGGAGCTACAGAATAAAGATAAGGTGTCATTTTTACCGAAAAATGTACTACGTAGAAACGGAAGCCCCCAAAAGTTACAAAACTGCGTTTTTTTTTCAATTTTGTCTCACAATGATTTTTTTTTCCGTTTCACCGTAGATTTTTGGGCAAAATGACTGACTTCATTACAAAGTAGAATTGGTGGTGCAAAAAATAAGCAATCATATGAATTTTTAGGTGCAAAATTGAAAGAGTTATGATTTTTTAAAGGCAAGGAGCAAAAAAAGGAAATGCAAAAACGGAAAAACCCCCGGTCCTTAAGGGGTTAAAAATGAAAGCAGCAGGCTGGTTGCTATGGACAATTGCACCACTGTTCCTCTATACAGGTTTTGAAAAATCTCCCCAAATGACCCTAAACACACAGCTAGAACAACACAGGATTGGCAACTATGGGAATGTCCTTAAGTGGCCCAGCCAGAGCCCTGACTTGAACACAATGGAACATCTCTGGATAAACCTGAAAATGGCTGACAAAGCTGGAAAGCTTTTTTTTTTTACCTATTGAAGTCAATCGGTAGCAATATACAGTGATCTTTCAACTTACAATGGCCTCAACATAAAATAGTTTCAACATACAATGGTCTTTTCTGGACCATTGTAATTTGAAACCAGACTCAACATACAATGCTACAGAAAGTCCAGATCTGTGAAACGTGTCAATGGCTGGAAGAACCGACCAATTAGAATTCACTGGTAAAACCCCTGTATTACTGAAGTGCATGCACTGACTGGCTGTCTGGTAATGCCCCCTACCGTACAGGAAGGTATTACATGTGCTGTACTCTTTACCAGTGCCACAGTTAGCTGCTCCTTTGGACACCAAGTAAGGGCGGCTCAATTACTTTTTTTTTTAGGACACTGTATGAACTGTACAGGACCCTGAAGAAGCTTCTGTCCTCTATATAGACAGTGATTTACAGCTCCCAGCAGCTCTATCTTACTTTTATATGTAAGGACTTGCTTTATCTATATTATATATCAACTTATTTTTGTTTAATCCTCACTTTTTCCTATTTTTGGATGACACTGTGGGGCTTCAGAACCAATTACCAGGTTTCCATAGAGTTCTGTCCTCAACATACAATGGTTTCAACATACAATGGTCGTCCTAGAACCAATTAATATTGTAACTTGAGGGACCACTATACACTGCTGATTTTTCTACCCATTGACTTCAGTGTGTAGCAAAATACGGCACGTGTGACCCTACCCTAAGGCTTTTTTCAACTGTATTGTGCAGTGACTATCAAGCGTATATGTTGGAGTAATTCCTTAGCGCTCGCTTCCAATTTATGGCAATGACGTATGGTACTTAATGGCATCCATTCGTACACTTTATTTTGCTGTATATAGCGCTACGGCAAAGCACAGCATCCTGCACTATGCCCCCTAGTAAATAATTGAATGACTCTCTTTTGGTGTATTGGGTAATAGGGGTCTATGGGTATGTTTGCTGTAAACGCTGGGAGGTTTTCAACAAACATGGTGTAAGTCTATGTATAATGGATGCCACTAAATAGCATGTACACTTTCAGCTGACAAAGCATGAAGCAGTGTGACTAGAGCTTCATAGCTGTAGGACCCCTGGTATGGTAATGGGGGTCTGTACTTTTTCTGGTGACACTGTCAGGCCATATTCACATGCAGTATACTGCACCAAAATCTGTGTCCAGTACAGTATCATACTGACAGAGCTCTATGATCAGAATGTCAAGATCTGAAGCGATGATGTGCAGCCTTATCTTCTGTAGTGTGTCTTCTTGCATCACAGTCTGTGGTCTGCACAGGAAGCTACAAGCCAGAAACCTCTTCCTGTCAGTACCCACAAGCAGGGTGGCATCAAGGACAGGTACATAAATACAGCTGCTAAACTACAAGTGTTATGTTTAAAACTAATAGGGCATGGCGGCTGGTACTCATGTAAGCACTGTGATATGATAAACAGAATATACATAAGGGGACATAGGGGAAGGCGCTATCCGGAACCTAGAACCAATCCTTTTATATCCGCATTATTATAAGGGGACTGGACATGCATTGCCAGCACTGCTTGGCATGACCGTAGCACCCATAATGAGAGTGAGGCATTTGGCTTAGGCACTGCTGCAGGGTGACCTGGCATTCCTGCAGCTGGCAGGGCCAGACTGGCTTCCTGGGATACTGGGAGAATTACCTTCCTACTGAGGGTTTCTCGTTAATTGGAGGATTCCCTTCCTTCCTGCTGGGGGCTTCTACCTAATGGGGGGATTACCTACCACACACTGGGGGGTTTCTACCAGGGGATTCCTTACATTTCTACTGGGGGCTTCTACCTAATGAGGGGAGGGGATTACCTACCTACCACCCACCCACTGGATGTTTCTACCCAAATCTACCCTTTCCCCCAACGTACTTACCTACTCATACATGGTATGCAGGGCACCAAGGGAGGCATTATTTCTGGCAATGAGGGTAGGAGAAGATGGAAAATGTTTTAGAAAAGTAACTTGTCTGGCAGATTCTACCGAAAGGAGTCATGGTTGGAAGAAGTGTTTATGACGTTCTGAGCCAGATAAAGAAGACCCTGCTATACGTGGCTAAAGGGAGGGCATGTCTTAAATGGGAACTGTCATTAAGACACATTTTTGCTATTGGTGCATACTTTGGTGCAATACTTTGTTTTAAAAAAATTTAGTTTTCCATGTTTTATTTGTGTTTAAAAAAGCTGCCACTTGGTGTCTCCCAACTTGTCAGAACAGCTGTAAAATCAGCCACCTCTGTGAAAATCACCAATTTAGGCCTCAAATGTACATAGTGCACTCTCACTCCAGAGCCTTGTTGTGCGCCCGCAGTGCATTTTATGCCCACATATGGGGTATTTCCGTACTCAGGAGAAATTGCGCTACAAATTTTGGGGGTCTTTTTTTCCTTTTACTCCTTCCCTTCTGAGCCCTCTACTGCACCCATGGAGCACTTTACATCCACATATGAGGTATTTCCTTAATCGAGAGAAATGGGGTTACAAGTTTTGGGGGGATTTCCCTCCTTTTACCCCTTGTAAAAATAAAAAAAAATGGCTCAACAAGAACATGTTAGTGTAAAAAAAAATGAAGATTTTGAATTTTCTCCTTCACTTTGCTGCTATTCCTGTGAAACACCTAAAGGGTTAACACACTTTCTGAATGTCATTTTGAATACTTTGAGGAGTGCAGTTTTATAATGGGGTCATTTATGGGGTATTTATAACAAGAAAGACCCTCAAATCCACTTCAAAACTGAACTGGTCCCTGAAAAATTCAGATTTAGAAATTTTTGTGAAAAATTGGAAAATTGCTGCTGAACTTTTGAAGCCCTCTGATGTCTTCCAAAAGACTCACATAAACATATGATGATTGCATCATAAAGTTGACATGTTTTTACTTTTGGAAGACATCAGAGGGCTTCAAATTTCAGCAGCAATTTTCTAATTTTTCACACAATTTTCTAAATCGGAATTTTTCAGGGACCAGTTCAGTTTTGACGTGGATTTGAAGGGCCTTCATATTAGAAATACCCCATAAAGGACCCCATTATAAAAACTGCACCCTCAATGTATTCAAAATGACAATCAGTAAGTTTGTTAACCCTTTAGGTATTTCACAGGAATAGCAGCAAAGTGAAGGAGAAAATTCTAAATCTGCATTTTTTACACTCGCATGTTCTTGTAGACCCAGTTTTTGAATCTTTTTAAGGGGTAAAAGTAGAGAAATCCCCCCTAAATTTGTAACCCAATTTCTCTCGAGTAAGGAAATACCTCATATGTGTATGTCAAGTGTTCGGCGGGCGCAGTAGAGGGCTCAGAAGGGAAGGAGCGACTATGGGATTTTGGAGAGTGAATTTTTCTGAAATGGTTTTTGGGGGGCATGTCACATTTAGGAAGCCCCTATGGTGCCAGAACAGCAAAAAAAAACAACTCACATGGCATACTATTTTGGAAACTACACCCCTCAAGGAATGTAACAAGGGGTCCAGTGAGCCTTAACACCCCACAGGTGTTTGACGACTTTTCGTTAAAGTCGGATGTGTAAAGGAAAACATTTTTTTTTCACTGAAATGCTGTTTTTTTCCCAAACTTACCATTTTTACAAGAGGTAATAGGAGACAATGCCCCCCAAAATTTGTAACCCCGTTTCTTCTGTGTTTGGAAATACCCCATATGTGGATGTAAAGTGCTCTGTGGGCGAACTACAATGCTCAGAAGAGAAGGAGCGCCATTGGGATTTTGGAGAGAGAATTTGTTTGGAAAGAAGGTTGGGGGTCATGTGCTTTACAAATCCCCCCGTGGTGCCAGAACAGTGGACCCCCCCACATGTGACCCTATTTCGGAAACTACACCCTTCAAGGAATGTAATAAGGGGTGCAGTGAGCATTTACACCCCACTTGCCTTTGACAGATCTTTGGAACAGTGGGCTGTGCAAATGAAAAATTAGATTTTTCATTTTTGCGGACAACTGTTCAAAAAAATCTGTCAGACACCTGTGGGGCGTAAATGCTCAATGTACCCCTTATTACATTACGTGAGTGGTGTAGTTTTCAAAATGGGGTCACATGTGGGTGGTTTTTTTTTTGTGTTTATGTCAGAACCGCTGTAACGATCAGCCACCCCTGTGCAAATCACCTCAAATGTACATGGCACTCACTCCTGAGCCTTGTTGTGCGCCCGCAGTGCATTTTATGTGCACATATGGGGTATTTCCATACTCAGGAGAAATTGCGTTACAAATTTTTACAATGGCAGCTGGTAAAGATCCCAACTTCACCTTTTCATAAGGGGTACAAGGAGAAAAAGCCCCCCAAAATTTGTTAGGCAATTTCTCCTGAGTACGAAAATGTCCCATATGTGGCCCTAAACTGTTGCCTTGAAATACGACAGGGCTCCGAAGTGAGAGAGCGCCATGCGCATTTGAGGACTAAATAAGGGATTTGCATAAGGACGGAACCGGATGCAAGAATTACACTTGCCTCCGATACCAAAAATGCCCTATGGCAGGGTTTCCCAAACAGGGTGCCTCCAGTGGTTGCAAAACTTCCAGCATGCCTGGAAAGTCAATCGCTGTCTGGCAATACTGTGAGTTGTCTTGCAACAGCTGGATTCTCCGTTTTGGAAACAGTGTCATACGAGAAATTTTTTATTCTTATTGGGGGGGGGGTGAAGGGGGGCTGTGTAGGGGTATGTGTATATGTAGTGTTTTATATTTTATTTTGTGTAATGTAGTATAGTGTGGCGTTTTTAGGGTACACTCACACGGCCGGGGTCTACAGTGAGCTTTCCGCTGAGAGTTTGAGCTGCGGCGGAAAACTTGCTGCATCTCAAACTTGTATCATGAAGTTCGCTGTAGACCCCCGCCCGTGTGAATGTACCCTGTACTAGGGATCGACCGATTATCGGTATGGCCGATATTATCGGCCGATAATCACGATTTTGGGCATTATCGGTATCGGCAATTATCTTGCCGATAAGCCGATAATGCCCCGCACCGCCCCCACCTCACCGCGACCCCCTCGACCCACCGCACCGCATCGCACCCCCCACCATGATACTAGGCGGTATACCGGTATGGATTTTTTCCCATACCGCTATACCGGTCGGGCCCCTCCCCCACCCTCCCAGTCAATAAAAAAATTAAACTTACCCGTAATGGGGGTGGTCCGGGCCAGCCATCCATCGTTCCTGTAGTGTCCGGGGGCATTCCGGGTGGTCCGGTCCGGGCTGTCCTTCTTCTCCCACGGTCTTCTTCTCCACTCCGGGCAGGCTCCGGCCTAGTACACTGCATAGACGCCGCTACGTCGTGACGTCAGGTGCGTCGCTGCGCACGGGCGTCACTGCGCAGCGGCGTCTATGCAGCGTACTAGGCCGGAGCCTGCCCGGAGTGGAGAAGATGACCGCCGGAGAAGAAGGACAGCCCGGACCGGACAACCCTCCCCCGGACACTACATGAACGATGGATGGATGGCCCGGAGCACCCTGGCAGGTAGGGGAGAGAAGCGGGTGGCGGCGGCGATCTATGGCCCCGCAAAAGCCACTGCAGATCATTGATTTAAAGCGCCCGCTTTAAATCAATGATCTGCAGCGGTGTCGCAGGGGGTTAAATAGCCGATAACTTATACCGGAATATCGGTATAAGTTATCGGCTATCGGCCCTAACCTGCACCGATTATCGGTATCGGCTATAAAAAAACGATATAGGTCGATCCCTACCCTGTACATTCACGTGGGGGGGGGGGGGGGGGGGGGGAAGGGGGGGTGTCAAACCTTCAGCTGTTGCAAAACTACCACAACCAGCATGCCCTTTGGCTGTCCGTGCATGCTGGGGGTTGAAGTTATGCAACAGCTGAAGGAACACTGGTTGCAAAACACAGTTTGTTACTTAACTCAGTGTTTTGCAACCAGTGTGCCTCCAGCTGTTGCAGAACTACAACTCCCTGCATGTGCAGTCTATCAGTGCATGCTGGGAGTTGTAGTTTGAAACAGCTGGAGACACACTGGTTGCGAAACACTGAGTTAGGTAACAAACTTCGCAACCAGTGATCCTTCAGCAGTTGCAAAAACTACAACTCTCAGCATGCAGTGACAACTGAGGTCATGCTGGGACTTGTAGTTATGCAACAGCTGGAGGCATACTACTAACACTCCCAGCATGCCCTCTGGCTGTCCGTGCATGCTGGGGGTTGTAGTTATGCAACAGCTGGAGGCACACTGGTTGCAAAACACTGAGTTTGTTACTTAACTCAGTGTTTCCCAAAAAGGGTGCCTCCAGCTGTTGCAAAACTACAACTCCCAGCATGCCCAGACCGCCAAAAGACATGTTGGGAGTTAGTTTTGCAACATCTGGAGGGTCACAGTTTGGTCACAGCCCTCCAAATGCTGCAAAACTTCAACTCAAAGCATGCCCAGACTGTCCAGCCATGCTGGGAGTTGTAGTGCTGCAAAATCTGAAGGGCCACATGTTACAGAACTACAACTCCCAGCATGCCTGGACTGTCTGGGCATGCTGGGAGTTGTAGTTTTGCAACATCTGTAAGAGCACAGTTTGGACACCACTACAAAGTGGTCTCCAAACTGTGGGCCTTGCTGAAAGTTGTAGTTTGGCAACTCCTGGAACGCAGCAGTGAAGATCACTTACCGCTGATCTTCACAGCTCCGTCCGCCGCTGCCTCCGCCGGTCCCGCGCTGTCTGTCCGGTACCGCCGCGGGTCCCGCTGCGATCACTGGCCCCAGGACATGATCGCTGGTCCCGGGACCATCCGCCATCTTCCCCCCCCGCTCTGCCCCGACATCCAGGGGCGGGGCAGAGCGGGGATTTCACCTTTAACCTCCCGTCCCCCTCCTGCCATTGGTCGCTAGTCCAAACGACCAATGGCAGGGGTTTAGGAGCGAGGTGTCAGCTGCCACCTCGGTACTATCCCTTCAAGATGATCGGAGCGGTCTCTGACTGCTCCGATCATCGTTATTTTCCGGGCGATCGGGTCACCAGAGACCCGATCAGCCCGGTCCCCGCCAAGTAATTGTCATTAGTCAGTCACTAACTGACTGACTAATGACAATGATCTGCAGCAGGGGACCAGTCTGATTGGTCCCCTGCTGCATAGTGTCATCGGTCAGCTGAGATGATGTTTCTATCACCATGCCAACAGACATGGTGATAGAAAATGTATTGGACGTGTATACACTTCCATTTGCGGGAAGGGCTCCTCCGGTGGAAAACTAAAACTTTTTTTTTTAATGAACTGGTGCCAGAAAGTTAAACAGATTTGTAAATTACTTCTATTAAAAAATCTTAATCCTTTCAGTACTTTTTAGCAGCTGTTTGCTACAGAGGAAAATCTTTATTTTTTAATTTCTTTTTTGTGTTGTCCATAGTGCTCTCTGTTGACACCTGATGCCCGTATCATGAACTGTCCAGAGCAGGAGAAAATCCCCATAACAAACCTATGCTGCTCTGGACAGTTCCTGACATGGACAGAGGTGTCAGCAGAGAGCACTGTGGACAACACAAAAAAGAAATTTTACAAGTAAAGAATTTCCTCTGTAGCATACAGCTGCTAAAAAGTACCAAAAGGATTAAGATTTTTTAATAGAAGTAATTTCCAAATCTGTTTAGCTTTCTGGCACCAGTTCATTTAAAAAAAAAAAAAAAAAAAGTTTTCCACCAGAAACTGCAAACTTTTTTTTTAAACAAAATTCATATGCATAAAACTGTCCTTTTCTGACCCCTTTACAGAGAATTAAAAAAGTTAAACGGGATGTATGGGGCTAATTTTTTGTGCCATGATCTGTAGTTTTTATCGATACCATTTTTGCTTTGATGGGACAATTTTGATCACTTTTTATCATTTTTTTTATATATATGATGTGACCAGTATTTTTGGTGTTTGATTTTTTTTTACATTTACACTGTTTACCGTGCGAGATCATAAACATTATGGCCCAGATTTATCAAACTGTGAGAGAAAAAATAGAGACATTTTCCCACAGCAACCAATCACAGCTCAGTTAACAAGCTCTGGTAAAGTGAAACCTGGGCAGTGATTGGTTGGTTATTTTTGCTCTGACACAGTTTGATCAATCTGGGCCTTTATTTTAACCCCTTAAGGATGCAGGGTTTTTCAGTTTTTTCACTTTCACTTTTTCCTCTTCACCTTTTAAAAATCATGACTCTTTAAATTCTGCACCTACAGACCCATATGAGGGCTTGTTTTTTTCACCACCAATTTTACTTTGTAATGACATCAGTCATTTTACCACCCAATCTATGGCGAAAATGGAAAAAATATATTCTTGGGACAAAATTGAAAACTTTTGGGGGCTTCTGTTTCCACGTAGTACATTTTTCGGTAAAAATGACACCTTATCTTTATTCTGTAGGTCCATACGGGTAAAATGATACCCTACTTATGTAGGTTTGATTTTGTTTTACTTCTGGTAAAAATCAAAACTACATGCAGGAAAATGTATACATTTAAAAATATCCTATTCTGACCCCTATAACTTTTTTACTTTTCCGCATACATAGTGGTATGAGGGCTCATTTTTTGCGCCATGATCTGAAGTTTTTATTGGTACCATTTTTGTTTTGATCAGACTTTTTGATCGCTTTTTATTCATTTTTTATGGTATGAAAAGTGACCAAAAATACGCAATTTTGGACTTTTTTTTTGTATTGTTATAGCCCCCAAAGGGAACTATAACAAGCAGTGCATTGATTGCAGACACTGATCAATGCTATGCCATAGCATTGCATGGATCAGTGTTATCGGTGGTCGATTGCACAAGCCTGGATCTCAGGCTTGGAGCAATCAAGCGCCGATTAGACAGCTGGGACAAAGGTAAGGAGACTCCCGCTGTCCTCTCAGCTGTTCGGGATGCTGCGATACTTTTCTCCCGTTTTAGAAGCTGCGATCAACTTTGATGGTGGCGTTTAAAGGGTTAATAACGGACATCAGCATGATCGGCGATGTCCGGTATTAACCGCGGGTCCTGGCTGCTGATAGCAACCGGGACCTGCCGGGTATGAAGCGCACTCAGCTCAAGCCTGGAGCCTGCACAGAGCCCTGCTGGTCCTGCCCTCACTTCCTGTATTTGGACTCACAGGCAATAGCTGCAGGGACAGCATTTTTTTCACCCAAAAAATATAAAAAAAAAGTTAACCAACGTATGTTACAAATCTACAAATATATAGGACAGGTACACTTTAAGGGGGGAAATTATCCTTAGTGGTAGAAGCTTTTTCTATATGTAGCGCAAATTTTTGCGCAGTGAGTTATTTTGCCTCAGGGGCTGATCGCACAGGGTCATTCTGCTGAGATCCGCCTTTATTAACTTTACAAGCCGGTGGCACATGCGGCTACACTGCTCTCCCTGTCGACTCCTGTATACAGCTGTCACATTTCATAATCCCCGCCGCCGGGAGACCAGAGCTCTGATTGGTGAATAGCTATTCACCAATCAGAGCTCCTGTCTCCCGGCGGGGGGGATTATGAATTATGACGACAGATGTATACAGGAGCTTGGAGCCGGCGGGGAGCGCAGTGTAGCCACATGTGCTGCCGGCTTGTTAAATTCATAAATGCAGATTGCAGCGGGTCTCTGGAGAAAGACCTGCTGCGATCTGCTCCTGGACTATAACTCCAATCATGGGCAGAGTCAGTCCATGATGGGAGTAGTAGTCCTAATAGTCCAACAAAAAGTCCTGCAGCCGGGGGATGTGTAAGTGCCATCCCTCAGCGCTGCAGTACTAAAACTACTCCCATCATGGGACACAGAATGTCCCATGATGGGAGTAGTAATCCAAGTTCATAGGGACAGTTCGCAGGGGGGGGTCTCACTCCTGAGACTCCCTGCGGCCTTTATTGCTCTGCCCCCTAGTGATGATTTACTTAGGGGCGGAGCTACACAGTCCAGGCCTGAAGCCAGGGTGGTAAGTATGGCTCTGTTCTCAGTATGCGTTTTGCATAATGGGAACAGAGCCTTTCTGGCAGTGTGTTCCCAAACAGGGAGACTCCAGCTGTTGCTTAAATGGGCACTGTCATGAACTTTTTTTTTTATATGTTGTAGTACATATGTACTACAACATATCTCTAATACATTTTCATTATTTTTTTTTTATTAAAATGCTTTAATTAACGTTTGGAAACCGGCCACTAGAGGTCTCCCTCCTAGTGGCCGGCTGCACGGCTGAATTCGGACTGATGCCAGCCGGGCATCGGTCCTAATTCATTCAGCCTGCGCTCGCTCCCTTCCTGTCAATCAGACAGGCAGGGAGCGAGCGCATTGGCTCCCTGGCCGGCCGGCCACTCCTCTTGCACATGATGCCGCCGCTGCTGCTGCTGCCCCTGCACGTCGGACTGTCTGGCAGTATGTATGGATCTATTTTAGGGGAGAACAGGGGTTGGGGGAGAGCGGGGTTCGGCATTTTAAACAGGGGGGGGGATCGGTGAACAGAGGGAGGGAACGGGGTAGTGCCGCGCCCATGGCCCTAACTAATTGTTTTCTGCACAGGGTGCCTCCAGCTGTTTCAACACTACAAGTTCCAGCTTGCCCTGACAGCCAATAGATGTCAGGGCAAGCTGGGAGTTGTAGTGGTGAAACAGCTGGAGGCACCCTTTATAGATGAACTAAGGGCGGAAGTTGCCCTCCCCAGCAGGCATCAGTGACGTGGTGCCTGCTGGGGAAGTCTGCCTGGTAGTGAGCACACTACCTGGCAGACAAAAAGTAATTTTTAACATAGTAAAAAAAAAAAAAAATTAAAAGCAGGGAGGGGGTTAGGGATGGATGGGTAATAGGCAGGGATAGAAAAAAAAAAAAAAGGATGTGGGAGCTACCCTTTAATGACAGCCACCATGATGGGAGTTGTAGTTTAGCAACAATTGAAGTCTCCCTGTTTAGGAACACGCTGAATTATGTGCGCTCTCCCTCAGGGGAGAGCGTAAAAAATATACTAACCCATTTTTTGTGTTTTTCTTTTCTTCTCATTTCAGATACGCCAATGCAGATGATTAAATCAGATTCGGTGGACTGTGACGATGAACAGCATTTTTTTTATGTCAAAAAAGGGTTAACGAGGGCTGTGGGGGAGTGCTTTTTTTTTTTTTTTTAAATAAAAATTATTTTTCAATGTGTCGTGTTTTTTAGAATTGAATTTTCAGGCTTAGTAGTGGAAGCCGTCTTATTGACAGAATCCATTACTAAGAGAGGGCTTCGCGCTAGCCCCAAAAACAGCTAGCGCTAACCCACAATTATTACCCCGTTACCCACCTCCACAGGTGTACAGGGAAGAGCCAGTGCCAACAGGCCCATAACGTCATATATGGCGCTCCTGGGCCTAGACGGTAACAGGCTGACGTTATTTGGGCTGGGGAGTGCCAGTAACAATGGTCCTCGCCCACCCTGGTAACGTCAGGCTGTTGCTGCTTGGTTGGTATCTGGCTGATACCAAAAATAGGGGGAACCCTATGCGTTTTTTTTCCCAATATGAATTTATAAAAAAATTTGTGTGGTTCTCCTATTTTCAGTATCAGCCACATACTAAATAAGCAGCAACAGCATGACATTACCAGGGTGGGCAAGGTCCATTGTTACTAGCCCTCCCCAGCCTAAATAACGCCAGCCTGTTACCGCCATATTTGACGCTCCTTGTCACGATTCGGCTGGCTGGAGGTGGATCCTCTGTGCCAGAGAGGGATTGGCGTGGACCGTGCTGGTGGACCGGTTCTAAGTTGCTACTGGTATTCACCAGAGCCCACCGCAAAGCGGGATGGTCTTGCAGCGGCGGTAGCAACCAGGTCGTATCCACCAGCAACGGCTCAACCTCTCTGACTGCTGAAGATAGGCGCGGTACAAGGGAGTAGACAAGAGCAAGGTCGGACGAAGCAGAAGGTCAGGGCAGGCAGCAAGGATCGTAGTCAGGGGCAACGGCAGGAGGTCTGGAACACAGGCTAGGAACACACAAGGAAACGCTTTCACTGGCACAATGGCAACAAGATCCGGCGAGGGAGTGCAGGGGAAGTGAGGTATAAATAGGGAGTGCACAGGTGAACACACTAATTAAGCCAGCTGCGCCAATCAGTGGCGCAGTGGCCCTTTAAATTGCAGAGACCCGGCGCGCGCGCGCCCTAAGGAGCGGGGCCGCGCGCGCCGGGACAAGACCGACGGAGAGCGAGTCAGGTACGGGAGCCGGGATGCGCATCGTGAGCGGGCGCCTCCCGCATCGCGAATCGCATCTCGGCTGACAGAGGTATTGCAGCGCACCCGGTCAGCAGGTCTGACCGGGGCGCTGCAAATGCGAGGATGTTGCGAGCGCTCCGGGGAGGAGCGGGGACCCGGAGCGCTCGGCGTAACAGTACCCCCCCCCCCTTGGGTCTCCCCCTCTTCTTGGAGCCTGAGAACCTGAGGACAAGACTTTTGTCTAGGATGTTGTCCTCAGGTTCCCAGGATCTCTCTTCTGGACCACAGCCTTCCCAATCCACCAAGAAAATTTTTTTCCCTCTGACCGTCTTGGAGGCCAGAATCTCCTTCACGGAGAAGACGTCAGAAGAACCGGAAACAGGAGTGGGAGAAACAAGTTTGGGAGAGAAGCGGTTAATGATGAGTGGTTTAAGGAGAGAGACATGGAAGGCATTGGGAATACGAAGAGAAGGAGGAAGAAGGAGTTTGTAAGAGACAGGGTTAATCTGGCACAAGACTTTGAAAGGACCAAGATAGCGTGGTCCCAGTTTGTAACTGGGGACACGAAAGCGGACATATTTAGCGGAGAGCCATACCTTGTCTCCGGGAGCAAAAATGGGGGGAGTTCTTCTTTTCTTATCGGCAAACCTTTTCATGCGGGATGAAGCCTGTAAAAGAGAATTTTGGGTCTCTTTCCATATGGTGGAAAGATCACGAGTCACTTCATCCACAGCGGGCAAACCAGAGGGCAAGGGAGTAGGGAGGGGGGGAAGAGGGTGACGGCCGTACACCACGAAAAATGGGGACTTAGCAGAAGATTCTGAGACTCTGAAGTTGTATGAGAATTCGGCCCATGGTAGAAGATCTGCCCAGTCATCCTGGCGGGAGGAAACAAAATGCCGTAAATAGTCACCCAGGACCTGGTTAATTCTTTCTACTTGCCCATTGGATTGGGGATGATAAGAAGAAGAGAAGTTTAATTTAATCTTGAGCTGTTTACAGAGGGCCCTCCAGAATTTAGACACGAATTGGACGCCTCTATCCAAGACGATCTGCGTGGGCAAACCGTGAAGACGAAAAATGTGTACAAAAAATTGTTTTGCCAACTGAGGCGCTGAAGGAAGACCAGGAAGAGGAATAAAATGTGCCATCTTGGAAAATCGATCAACGACCACCCAAACAACAGTGTTGCCACGGGATGGGGGTAAGTCTGTAATAAAGTCCATACCAATCAGTGACCAAGGCTGTTCGGGGACAGGCAGAGGATGAAGGAGACCAGCAGGCTTCTGGCGAGGAGTCTTATCCCGGGCACAGACAGTACAGGCCCGCACAAAATCAACAACATCCGTCTCCAGAGTCGGCCACCAATAGAAACGAGAGATGAGTTGCAAGGATTTTTTGATGCCCGCATGGCCTGCGAGGTGGGAGGAGTGTCCCCATTTGAGAATCCCGAGACGCTGGCGTGGAGAAACGAAGGTCTTCCCTGGAGGAGTTTGCCTGATGGAGGCTGGAGAAGTGGAGATCAGACAGTCAGGAGGAATGATGTGTTGCGGAGAGAGCTCTACTTCCGAGGCATCCGAGGAACGAGAGAGGGCATCGGCCCTAATGTTCTTGTCGGCAGGGCGAAAATGAATTTCAAAGTTAAAACGGGCAAAGAACAACGACCACCTGGCCTGGCGAGGGTTCAGCCGTTGGGCAGACTGGAGATAGGAGAGATTCTTGTGATCGGTGTATATGATAACTGGAAATTTTGATCCCTCCAGCAGATGCCTCCATTCCTCAAGCGCCAATTTAATGGCCAGTAGTTCTCGATCCCCGATGGAGTAGTTTCTCTCCGCCGGAGAGAAGGTCCTAGAAAAAAAAACCACAAGTAACAGCATGCCCGGAAGAATTTTTTTGTAGAAGGACAGGTCCAGCTCCCACTGAGGAGGCATCTACCTCCAATAGGAAGGGTTTAGATGGGTCAGGTCTGGAGAGCACGGGAGCAGAAGAAAAGGCAGACTTGAGACGTTTAAATGCGTCTTCCGCTTGGGGAGACCAGGACTTGGGATTGGCATTTTTCTTGGTTAAAGCCACGATAGGAGCCACAATAGTGGAAAAGTGTGGAATAAATTGTCTGTAATAATTGGCGAACCCCAAAAAACGTTGGATAGCACGGAGTCCGGAGGGGCGTGGCCAATCTAAGACGGCAGAGAGTTTATCTGGGTCCATTTGTAATCCCTGGCCAGAGACCAAGTATCCTAGGAAAGGAAGAGATTGACATTCAAACAGACATTTCTCCATTTTGGCATAAAGTTGATTGTCTCGAAGTCTCTGATGAACCATGCGCGCAGGCTGGCGGTGTTCTTCTAAGTTGGCAGAAAAAATCTGAATATCGTCCAGATAAACCACAACACAGGAATATAAGAGATCACGAAAAATTTCATTAACAAAGTCTTGGAAGACGGCAGGGGCGTTGCACAGGCCAAAGGGCATGACCAGATACTCAAAGTGTCCATCTCTGGTGTTAAATGCAGTCTTCCATTCGTCCCCCTCCCTGATGCGGATGAGATTATAAGCACCTCTTAAGTCCAGTTTGGTAAAGATGTGGGCACCTTGTAGGCGATCAAAGAGTTCCGAGATAAGAGGTAGGGGGTAGCGGTTCTTTACCGTGATTTTATTAAGTCCGCGGTAATCAATGCAAGGACGTAGGGAGCCATCTTTTTTGGACACAAAAAAAAATCCAGCTCCGGCAGGAGAGGAGGATTTGCGGATAAACCCCTTTTTTAAATTTTCCTGGATGTACTCTGACATGGCAAGAGTCTCTGGAGCAGACAGAGGATAAATTCTGCCCCGGGGTGGAGTAGTACCCGGGAGGAGGTCAAAAGGACAGTCATAAGGCCTGTGAGGAGGTAAAGTCTCAGCTTGCTTTTTGCAAAACACGTCAGCATAGTCCATATAAGCCTTAGGAAGACCAGTTACAGGGGGAACCACAGGGTCACGGCAGGGAGTACTGGGAACCGGTTTAAGACAGTCCTTGAAACAAGAAGTACCCCAGCTCTTGATTTCTCCTGTGGACCAATCAAGGGTTGGGGAATGGCGTTGAAGCCACGGTAATCCAAGAAGAATTTCGGAAGTGCAGTTGGAGAGGACCAAAAATTCAATTTTTTCGTGATGAGGTCCGGTGCACATTAGGAGAGGTTCCGTGCGGTAACGCACGGTACAGTCCAATCTTTCATTGTTAACAGAATTGATGTAGAGGGGTCTGGCGAGACTGGTCACCGGGATGTTGAACCTGTTGATGAGAGAGGCCAAAATAAAATTTCCTGCAGATCCGGAATCCAAGAAGGCCATAGTAGAGAAGGAGAAGGTAGAGGAAGATATCCGCACAGGCACAGTAAGGCGTGGAGAAGCAGAGTTGACATCAAGAACTGTCTCACCTTTGTGCGGAGTCAGCGTACGACTTTCCAGGCGGGGAGGACGGATAGGACAATCCTTCAAGAAGTGTTCGGTACCGGCACAGTACAGGCACAGATTCTCCATGCGGCGTCGTGTCCTCTCTTGAGGTGTCAAGCGAGACCGGTCAACTTGCATAGCCTCCACGGCGGGAGGCACAGGAACGGATTGCAGAGGACCAGAGGAGAGAGGAGCCGGGGAGAAAAAACGCCTCGTGCGGACAAAGTCCATATCCTGGCGGAGCTCCTGACGCCTTTCGGAAAAACGCATGTCAATGCGGGTGGCCAGATGAATAAGTTCATGCAGGTTAGCAGGAATTTCTCGTGCGGCCAGCACATCTTTAATGTTGCTGGATAGGCCTTTTTTAAAGGTCGCGCAGAGGGCCTCATTATTCCAGGATAATTCGGAGGCAAGAGTACGGAATTGGATGGCGTACTCGCCAACAGAAGAATTACCCTGGACCAGGTTCAGCAGGGCAGTCTCAGCAGAAGAGGCTCGGGCAGGTTCCTCAAAGACACTTCGAATCTCCGTGAAGAATGAGTGTACAGAGGCAGTGACGGGGTCATTGCGGTCCCAGAGCGGTGTGGCCCATGACAGAGCTTTCCCAGACAGAAGGCTGACTACGAAAGCCACCTTAGACCTTTCAGTAGGAAACTGGTCCGACATCATCTCCAAGTGCAGGGAACATTGCGAAAGAAAGCCACGGCAAAACTTAGAGTCCCCATCAAATTTATCCGGCAAGGATAATCGTAGGCCGGAAGCGGCCACTCGCTGCGGAGGAGGTGCAGGAGCTGGCGGAGGAGATGATTGCTGAAGCTGTGGTAGTAGCTGCTGTAGCATCACGGTCAGTTGAGACAGCTGGTGGCCTTGTTGCGCTATCTGTTGCGACTGCTGGGCGACCACCGTGGTGAGGTCGGCGACAACTGGCAGTGGGACTTCAGCGGGATCCATGGCCGGATCTACTGTCACGATTCGGCTGGCTGGAGGTGGATCCTCTGTGCCAGAGAGGGATTGGCGTGGACCGTGCCGGTTCTAAGTTGCTACTGGTATTCACCAGAGCCCGCCGCAAAGCGGGATGGTCTTGCAGCGGCGGTAGCAACCAGGTCGTATCCACCAGCAACGGCTCAACCTCTCTGACTGCTGAAGATAGGCGCGGTACAAGGGAGTAGACAAGAGCAAGGTCGGACGAAGCAGAAGGTCAGGGCAGGCAGCAAGGATCGTAGTCAGGGGCAACGGCAGGAGGTCTGGAACACAGGCTAGGAACACACAAGGAAACGCTTTCACTGGCACAATGGCAACAAGATCCGGCGAGGGAGTGCAGGGGAAGTGAGGTATAAATAGGGAGTGCACAGGTGAACACACTAATTAAGCCAGCTGCGCCAATCAGTGGCGCAGTGGCCCTTTAAATTGCAGAGACCCGGCGCGCGCGCGCCCTAAGGAGCGGGGCCGCGCGCGCCGGGACAAGACCGACGGAGAGGGAGTCAGGTACGGGAGCCGGGATGCGCATCGCGAGCGGGCGCCTCCCGCATCGCGAATCGCATCCCGGCTGAGAAAGGTATTGCAGCGCACCCGGTCAGCAGGTCTGACCGGGGCGCTGCAAATGCGAGGATGTTGCGAGCGCTCCGGGGAGGAGCGGGGACCCGGAGCGCTCGGCGTAACACTCCTGGCCTGTTGGTACTGGGGTAATAATTAGAGGTTAGCGCTAGCTGTTTTTGGGGCTAACGCTAAGCCCCGGCTTAGTAATTGACTCTGTCTACAAGACGGCTTCCACTACTAAGCCTAAAAATTGAATTATTAAAAATATGACACATTGAAAAATAAATGTAGTTAAAAAACTCCCCCACAGCCCTCTTTAACCCTTTTAGTGAAATTAAAAAATGCTGGTCATTGTCGCAATCCTCCGAATCTGAAGTAGTCCTCCGCATTAAAGGGGTTCTCCGGTGCTTAGACATCTTATCCCCTATCCAAAGGATAGGGGATAAGATGCCTGATCGCGGGAGTCCCGCCGCTGGCGACGCCCGTGATCTTGCACGCGGCAACTCGTTTATAATCAGTCCCCGGAGGGTGTTTGCTCTGGGTCTGATTACCGGCGACCACAGGGCCGACGGCGTGTGACGTCACGCCTCCGCCCCCCGTGTGACGTCACGCTCCGCCCCTCAATGCAAGCCTACGGGAGGGGGCGTGATAGCTGTCACGCCCCCTTCCATAGGCTTGCATTGAGGGGCGGAAGCGTGATGTCACACGGGGGCGGAGGCGTGATGTCACACGCTGTCGGCCCAGTGATCGACAGTAATCACACCCGGAGCAAACACGTTCCGGGGACTGATTACAAACGGGGTGCCGCGTGCAAGATCACGGGGGCCCCCAGCGGTGGGACTCCAGTGATCAGGCATCTTATCCCCTATCCTTTTGATAGGGGATAAGATGTCTAAGCACCGGAGAACCCCTTTAACGTATCTGAAATGAGAAGAAAAGAAAAAACTAAAATAAGGTTAGTATATTTTTTATGCTCTTGCCTGGGGGTGCGCCCATACTGCAGTGTGTTCCTGAACATGGAGCCTCCAATTGTTGACGTCTCCCTACTGTATACTGTATATACAGTCATCTATAGACATCTGTTTATACAGGATAGCGCACAAACACTTAACCCAGAACTGCTCAGCAGCAGCGTGGGTTAACACTTTCCTTGCTGGGCTCCTGTATAGTATACGTGGGTACACTACGCACCCCTGTATACTATACAGCCGGTGGAGGTAAGTAGTGATGCTCTGCACCTTGTATATGTATATGCTGCACATCACTCCTCATCTCCTTACACGCTGTGGACCGGGCGCTCTGCATCTGACCCAGAGTGGTACCTGAAGGCAGTGAAAAAATTGCCACAGGGTACAAAAAGGTGTCCACTTTTCCTGTGAGGTTCAGCTCAGGTGCACAAATAGAACTGTGTGGAGATTTAGAACTTTGCACAAAATTTATCATGTGGCTTGCACAAGTATGGCGAAACTAAAACGATCCACAAAAAACTTCTACCTACACCAACATTGATACATTTTCCCCTTAGTGTACAAATAACTGTACATCAGCCAAGAAAAGGATTCATCAAGTGTTTTCAATAAGGCGGCCCAGTCAGATGAGAATTCCATACAGCTTCATAAGATCTCAGGACAGGTAGCCCATGGGTTATATAAATGATGGCACTACAACTCCCAGCAGGCAATGACAACTACCAGCAATACCTAAGGGGCAGTACACAAGAATAATTCATGTACTGCTATAGAGCACTTTATTTTTTGTCTTACATGCTGGGAGTTGTAGTTTGGAGTCAGCTAATACAATTAGCCAAAAACTATTAAAAACAAAAAGTTAGTTAGGACAAGTCATTTTGATATCTGGTTTTTGACAAGCACAACCTGATTTTTTTTTGTTCTAGACTTTCATTTCGGTGATATTGGTACATCTTTGGTGGGATTCTTCAGTCACTGCAGCAGTAATATGTCCCCATGGTGTGGAGGAATTTTCAGTTCTTGCCTGGGGCACAACTAGAGCTGCAGTTAGATATGGTCGCCCCCTATCTGCGCAGGACAAGGGTCTTCTGTGTAGTGGGCACATGCCATAGAATAATTCCAGGTCACCCCCCCAAAACCCCTTCAGATAACTGATACAATATCCTACACGTGTGTGTGTACCTTCATGGCATGGACACTGGGGGAGATTTATCAAAACCTGTGCAGAGGAAGAGTGGTGCAGTTGCTCATAGCAACCAATCAGCTTGCTTCTTTCATTTTCCACAGGCCTCTAAAGAGGCCTGTGGAAAATGAAAGAAGCAATCTGATTGGTTGCTATGGGCAACTGCACCACTCTTCCTCTGCACAGGTTTTGATAAATCTCCCCCTGTATGTATATATGGTAAATAGCTCCATAGCCCCCGTGCACACCGAAGTATGCTGTGGGCATGCGCCCCGTACCCGGTACCTGCTCCCGCGCCGGACGCTTTGAGGGAATTTCCTCACATTTTGGGACTGGCAGGAAATGCCCATGGTAAAGAATGCGGAGCTCTCTTCCCATATATGGGGATTTTTATCAGCAGCCAATAGGAAGCGGGGGGCGGGGCCTGGCCGCAGACGTTGACTCAATCAGAGGCTAGTGACTCAGACAGACGGACGGACGGACAGACAGGGCGCGGGTAGCGGAGCAGACTGAGCAGCAGTACGGGCCCCTCACTCCTCCGGCAGCAATGAGCAGCCAGTTCAACAAGGGCCCGTCCTATGGCCTGTCCGCGGAAGTCAGGAACCGGGTACGTGCATGGCGGGCGGGAGCTGCTCCCATCACCTCTACTCTTTGTTCTCCTGCATTCATCCATAGACCAGGACTTTCATCCGGCCAGCTCGTCTTGCCCCTGTGTACACTGTCTGCGGTTTCTTTCCCCGTCTTCATTACTCTTGTTCTCCGCAGCTAGAAGTTCTGTAACTTTCTTTTGTTTAACTTGGAAAACTTTTCTCTAAAGTTTTTACGTCTCTTTATAGGACACATCGGATGCCATAGCATCATCATGGCATCTGCCCCAGTAGTTAGTGCCCTCAACCAGCCCCTGGGTACCATATGCCCCCTGCCCAGACAAAGGTGGTGGTTACAGGGGTCCCACTTCTCCATACATTCAGTGATGTTGGAGACCACCCCTAAGGGAAGTAAAACCACCATATAGTTACATTCTGGGGTCAAGTCCTGGAAAAAAATGTGTGTGTGTGTGTGTGTGAACTCACCCAAGAGCTGGTCCAGCAGGACTTCTGCTAATGGGAACAGTGTTCCTGGTGTGGAAAAAGTGCAGGAACTCAGTTCCCACGCATTCCTGCAGGACTTGGCCCCTGGTTACATTTTAATATGAGGCATAACTTACAGTAATGCTCGTGGGCCCCAGTGCAAAATGTGTTCCAGAGCCCCATTTATAAGACTAAAGATTTCTAGATGGGTTATTGGGGCCCCCTGATGCATCCGGGCCCTCTGCACCCCTCATATTACCCCCCTGGTACATAGCGGGCTGATTCTTCTGAAGAAGGAGGCTGGTACCATCTTTTGCCCCAGCAATCGTTATGTCCTAGCCCACTGCAATGCCCTACATCAGCGTTTCCCAAACAGGGGGCCTCCAGTTGCAAAACTACAACTCCCAGCATGCCTAGAAAGCTGAAGGCACCTTGGTTGAGAAACGCTGCCCTAGATCAGTGCTCTCCAATAGTGATGAGCGGCATTGCCCATATTCAAATTTGCGATATTTCGCGACCATAGACAAATATTTGTCCTATATTCGCGAGTTTTGCATATTCTTTATTAGAGATGAGCGAACTTACAGTAAATTCGATTCGTCACGAACTGCTCGGCAGTTGATGACTTATCCTGCATAAAATAGAATGTATCCACCTTTTCCAGCCCACCGGAGCACCTGAAGGTTGAACTAATTTACGCAGGAAAAGTCATCAACTGCCGAGCCGAGAAGTTTGTGACGAATCGAATTTACTGTAAGTTCGCTCATCTCTATTCGTTATGTTCGCATGTGTGAATATTCGCGTATTGGAGGAAGAAAATAGTGAGGGGGTGGGCAACTTTACTATTGGTTGCTAGGGATGTTGCTGATAACCTCTGACAAGTGTATTTGCATCATTCTAATTGGCCCACAAGTGAAAAGAAGGAATATGCAAATATGCGGAAAACAAAATCGAATATACGCAATTTTGAATATATAGCGAATATATTCACAAATTTGCGATATTCGGGATAACAATTCGAAATGCAAATATTCGCGCCCAACACTAGTATCAAACCTGTGGACTTCCAGATGTTGCAAAACTACAACTCCCATCATGCCCGGACAGCCGTTGGCTGTCCGGGCATGCTGGGAGTTGTAGTTTTGCGACATCTGGAGGTCCGCAGGTTGAAGACCATTGCCCTAGATGTTTGTAGTGGAAAAATTAGCTTGTCAAATACAGGCTGGAACCTTCAACTCTTTAGTCATACAGAAATGCAAGTGTGAACAGTTTCCTATGTGAAAATATGAATGTTATAACTTTCATGCTGCCTGAACCGAATAAACTTATATCAGGGATCCTCATTTGATGGTCATCATTAGAGATGAGCGAACTTACAGTAAATTCGATTCGTTACGAACTTCTCGGCTCGGCAGTTGATGACTTTTCCTGCATAAATTAGTTCAGCTTTCAGGTGCTCCGATGGGCTGGAAAAGGTGGATACATTCCTAAGAAAGAGTCTCCTAGGACTGTATCCACCTTTTCCAGCCCACGGGAGAACCTGAAAGCTGAACTAATTTATGCAGGAAAAGTCATCAACTGCCGAGCCGAGAAATTTGTGACGAATAGAATTTCCTGGAAGTTCGCTCATCTCTAGTCATCATAGCATAGCTGGAATAACCAGGGATGTGCAAAGACATTTTAGAGGGCAGGGGCTTGGTTAAAAAAAAAAAAAAGTACTTCATTGTGTGTATTATCCATGTGCTGTGACGTCACTGTGTATTATGTCTGTGCTGTGACGTCACTGTGTATTATGTCTGTACTGTGACGTCACTGTGTATAATGGCTGTGCTGTGACGTCACTGTGTATTATGGCTTTGCTGTGACATCACTGTGTATTATGTCTGTGCTGTGACGTCACTGTGTATAATGGCTGTGCTGTGACGTCACTGTGTATTATGTCTGTGCTGTGACGTCACTGTGTATTATGTCTGTGCTGTGACGTCACTGTGTATAATGGCTGTGCTGTGACGTCACTGTGTATTATGGCTTTGCTGTGACATCACTGTGTATTATGTCTGTGCTGTGACGTCACTGTGTATAATGGCTGTGCTGTGACGTCACTGTGTATTATGGCTTTGCTGTGACATCACTGTGTATTATGTCTGTGCTGTGACGTCACTTTGTATAATGGCTGTGCTGTGACGTCACTGTGTATTATGGCTTTGCTGTGACGTCACTGTGTATTATGGCTTTGCTGTGACGTCACTGTGTATAATGGCTGTGCTGTGACGTCACTGTGTATAATGGCTGTGCTGTGACGTCACTGTGTATAATGGCTGTGCTGTGACGTCACTGTGTATAATGGCTGTGCTGTGACGTCACTGTGTATAATGGCTGTGCTGTGACGTCACTGTGTATAATGGCTGTGCTGTGACGTCACTGTGTATAATGGCTGTGCTGTGACGTCACTGTGTATAATGGCTGTGCTGTGACGTCACTGTGTATAATGGCTGTGCTGTGACGTCACTGTGTATATTAAAGGGGTTATCCAGGAAAAAAACTTGTTTTTTCTTGTGTATATATATATATATATATATATATATATATATATAATCAACTGGCTCCAGAAAGTTAAACAGATATGTAAATTACTTCTATTAAAAAATCTTAAACCTTTCAGTACTTATGAGCTTCTGAAGTTGAGTTATTCTTTTCTGTCTAAGTGCTTTCTGATGACACGTGTCTCGTGAACCGCTCAGTTTAGAAGCAAATCCCCATAGCAAACCTCTTCTAAACTGGGCGGTTCCCGAGACACGTGTCATCAGAGAGAACTTAGACAGAAAAGAATAACTCAACTTCAGAAGCTCATAAGTACTGAAAGGATTATGATTTTTTTTAATAGAAATAATATACAAATCTGTTTAACTTTCTGGAGCCAGTTGATATTTAAAAAAAAGTTTTTTTTTTCCTGGATAACCCCTTTAACTCTGTATTGTGATGCCACTGTGCATATTATCCCTGTCATGTGACACCACTGTTTATTATGCCTGTACTGTGACATCACTGTGCATATTACCTTCTATTCCTATCACTAAGGCTGCGTTCCCATTACGTTTTCCCCATACCGGAGCGCATACAGCAGGGGAGAGCTAAAAACTTGCACTCCCGTATGCCTGCGTTTGCGCTCTCGTATGTAATTCATTTCAATGAGCCGACCGCAGTGAAACTTTCGGTCGGCTCTTTTTTGCCCCGTATGGTTGACCACAGCTTTAGGTGCTGGGAAAAAGCGCATACTGGGCAAAAATAAGCCGACCCAATGTTCAACTGCGGTCGGCTCATTGAAATGAATTGCATACGCAGGTATACGGGAGCGCAAGTTTTTAGCTCTCCCCTGCTGTATGCGCTCCCGTATGGGGAAAACGTAATGGGAACGCAGCCTTATGCAGTACCTTTTTAGGACTTGATTATGCCATCGCTGGTCCTAAAGGGTCCTGTAACAGTGTTCATGCTGCTGTATGGGCACAAGCAGCAAAAGGACAACATTCATATTGTTGCACTCTGCCGCATTTGTGCAGAATCGCAGCAAAATGCAATAATATACCTGTCTATAAGGCATCAAAAGGCAGGTGTAGAAAAAGGGCAGGGACTCGAGCCCCTTTTTATGTCTGTGTGCATGTCCCTAAGAATAACACCATAGAACAGACTATAGCTGGGCATATATAATAGCTAATTCAACAAGCCATTATCTGACGGCTTTCTCTCCCAATCCCCCATACAGAGTTAAGTAAGCCGCTACTGGACACTTTTGGCAGTGTCTTATCTCACATGCACCCATCTTATGGACAGAAATGTAATCTTGGTAGGATATAAGGTACAAGGGGACTAGGTTTCAGAAATATACACAGCTTTAGAATATAGATTATTAGTAAGTAGCGTTTAATCCTTATGAACGTGCAATGCTGGACATTACCAGTGAAGTGGCTGACCTATTTAAAGGAGTTATCCAGTATGAGAAAAAAAATATCTAATACATCACCACACCTGTCCTCAGGTTGTGTGTGGTATTACAACTTGACTCCTTTAAATGGGCACTGTCAGATACAAAAAAATTTTTTATATGTTGTACATCTCGCCAAAAGATTAACCTTTCTAATATACTTCATAAGAAAATGTTGTTTTCTTTCCCTGTCTGAGGGCTATCAGACGGGAGAGGGCACAGAGGAGGGCTATCAGACGGGGGAGGGCACAGAGGAGGGCTATCAGACGGGAGAGGGCACAGAGGAGGGCTATCAGACGGGGGAGGGCACAGAGGAGGGCTATCAGGCGGGGGAGGGCACAGAGGAGGGCTATCAGGCGGGGGAGGGCACAGAGGAGGGCTATCAGGCGGGGGAGGGCACAGAGGAGGGCTATCAGGCGGGGGAGGGCACAGAGGAGGGCTATCAGGCGGGGGAGGGCACAGAGGAGGGCTATCAGGCGGGGGAGGGCACAGAGGAGGGCTATCAGGCGGGGGAGGGCACAGAGGAGGGCTATCAGGCGGGGGAGGGCACAGAGGAGGGCTATCAGGCGGGGGAGGGCACAGAGGAGGGCTATCAGGCGGGGGAGGGCACAGAGGAGGGCTATCAGGCGGGGGAGGGCACAGAGGAGGGCTATCAGGCGGGGGAGGGCTATCAGGCGGGGGAGGGCTATCAGGCGGGGGAGGGCTATCAGGCGGGGGAGGGCTATCAGGCGGGGGAGGGCTATCAGGCGGGGGAGGGCTATCAGGCGGGGGAGGGCTATCAGGCGGGGGAGGGCACAGAGGAGGGCTATCAGGCGGGGGAGGGCACAGAGGAGGGCTATCAGGCGGGGGAGGGCACAGAGGAGGGCTATCAGGCGGGGGAGGGCACAGAGGAGTGTTTTACTATTACAATGACGGGGTAGTTTTTTTTGTTTTTTTTTTCTTACTTACCTTCTAGAGATCCCTTTTGTGCTTGAAAGTGTAAGTTTCTCCCTTTTTCCTTTTGAAGACACATCTTGGGTTTTAGCTTGACCTTTTAGGAGGCCCCTGTAGATGTCATCCACTGAGGTAGAATTGCTTTTCCATAACTTCATGCACTTTTTTGCACAGTCACATACATACTTTCTGAGTTAGGGTGCATTCACACCCCGTTTTTGCTGTACAGTTCCCGTATACGGTTTCAAGTATGGATGTCCCGATACTAGTATCGGTATCGGGGCCGATACTCGGCATTTGCATGGTATCGGGGACTCGTTTAATGTCCCTGATACCATGCCCGATACCTGGTGCTGTGCGGCACTGTCCCGTTCTCTTGATCGCAATCCTCCTATGGAGGAGCATGTGACACACACGTCACTCTTCCTCCCCAGCGTAACGCTACGGAGGAAGCAGAGTGACGTGTATGTCACATGCTCCTGCGTAGGACGCAATGATGCGATCGGGAGAACGGGACAGCGGAGCGACAACACCCGAGGACAGCCGCAGGTGAGTGCTGTCTATATAAGGGGGGGGGGGAGCTGCTGTCTATATAAGGTGGGAGCTGCTGTCTATATAAGGGGAGGGGAGCTGCTGTCTATATAAGGGGAGGGGAGCTGCTGTCTATATAAGGGGAGGGGAGCTGCTGTCTATATAAGGGGAGGGGAGCTGCTGTCTATATAATGGGAGGGGAGCTGCTGTCTATATAAGGGGAGGGGAGCTGCTGTCTATATAAGGGGAGGGGAGCTGCTGTCTATATAAGGGGAGGGGAGCTGCTGTCTATATAAGGGGAGGGGAGCTGCTGTCTATATAAGGGGGGGGAGCTGCTGTCTATATAAGGGGGGGGAGCTGCTGTCTATATAAGGGGGGGGGAGCTGCTGTCTATATAAGGGGGGGGGAGCTGCTGTCTATATAAGGGGGGGAGCTGCTGTCTATATAAGGGGGGGGGAGCTGCTGTCTATATAAGGGGGGGGGAGCTGCTGTCTATATAAGGGGGGGGAGCTGCTGTCTATATAAGGGGGGGGGAGCTACTGTCTATATAAGGGGGGGGAGCTGCTGTCTATATAAGGGGGGGGGGAGCTGCTGTCTATATAAGGGGGGGGGGAGCTGCTGTCTATATAAGGGGGGGGGAGCTGCTGTCTATATAAGGGGGGGGGGAGCTGCTGTCTATATAAGGGGGGGGGGAGCTGCTGTCTATATAAGGGGGGGGGAGCTGCTGTCTATATAAGGGGGGGGGGGGAGCTGCTGTCTATATAAGGGGGGGGGGGTGGCCTGCTCCCTACAAGGGGGGACACTGCTCCCTGTCTACAATGAGGGGGCACACTGATTACAAGGAGGGGGGTGCCCGCTGTCTACAAGTGGGACACGGGGGGCTCTGTCTACAGGGGGGGGGGGGGCCTGTTGTCTACAAGGGGGGCTGTTGTCTACAAGGGGGACACGGGGGGGGGGGGGTGCTGTCTACAGGGGGGCCAAGAGGGAGTGCTGTCTACAAGGGGGGGGGGCTGCGGTCTACAGGGGGGCTGCTACTAATATCTGCAACAATCTATACTACCTACAAGTGGATACTACCTACTATTAAAGGCAATCTTACAGCAGAGTCACCTGCACGTTATAGGTAGATTGTGCAGGTGACCCGGTTACTACCGCTGCTCGCCATGTGATCATGAGCCCAATCACTCCGGAGACATCGGTTTTGCTGCCAATGCAAATTCCCTGTTCTGTCCAATGGAGAAGAGAGAAATCTTGGCTCATACTACAGCAGCTGCCTCCATTGTTCACAACAATTAACCCACATATCATACGGTAAACAGCGCCAGAAACCGGGTCGCCCTGGTGTCAGTTTGCCTTTAAAATATAAGTACTCGTACTTGGTATCGGCGAGTACTAGAATTAAAGTATCGGTACTCGTACTAGTTCTTAAAAAAATGGTATCGGGACATCCCTAGTTTCAAGTTAAAAACCGTACGGAACCGTATAGAAAACCGTATGCATTGACTTAACATTGTAAACCGTATGTCAAACGCATCATCCGGATTAGTCCGATTTGCGTCTTATACGGTTTTGTCCAGTTTTTTTTTTCACACTTACCCAAAACCGTAGTTTACCCTGTTTTTTGGTCCAGGTGAAATACCGTATATGTTTTTTAAAATTTATTTTTTTTTTTTTATTTTTTTTTTAACATGGGAGTCAATGGGAACCGTACAGAACCATATGTGCGTATGGTTCCATCCGGTTTTCAACATATGGTTTTTGACTGCACAGTTTTTTTTTCTTGTAATTTCAATCAAACAAGTGAAACTTTATTCAAAATGGAGTGCAAAGTTAAAAACTTATACATTTTTTCTTTAAAAAACAGATGCAACCGGACATCATTTTCAAACCGTTTACGGATTGAAATTTGTACACACATTTGGATACAGTTTACTCAGGTATATCCCCTGATATGGGAACTGTATTGCAAAACCGTAGTGTGCATGTACCCTTATGTAGATATTTTGTTACTTTATCTTGTGTATTATTAAATAGAAGGCCACAGACATAGCTAGTAATGGTTGTAACTGTATAGCGAAGATGTGGATCTCATGTAGGGTCCATAGGAAGTGTTCACTGTAGTGGAATTTGTGTATAGAGCAATTCATGGGTAGTAAGAGCCAAAGTGTGGAGATGAAACCCACTGTGGCTATACTCAATGGAATACAAGGGTCGTTGGGGGAGATTTATCAAAACCTGTCCAGAGGAAAAGCTGCTGAGTTGCCCATAGCAACCAATCAAATCACTGCTTTAATTTTTAAAGAGGCCTGTGAAAAATGAAAGAAGCGATCTGATTGGTTGCTATGGGCAACTCAGCAGCTTTTCCTCTGGACAGGTTTTGATAAATCTCCCCCATTGTTATTTGTCTGTCTTCTCTGAATGGGAAAAAAGGTTGGGGCTGTCAGATGGAGAACGCCATAACTGGTAAAGTGTTAGAGGGAGATTTATGAAAACCTGTGCAAAAAAAAAAAAAAAAGTTGCCCATAGCAACCAGTCAGATCACTTCTTTCATTTTTAACAAGGCCTCTGCAAAATGAAAGAAGTGATCTGATTGGTTGCTATGGGCAACTGGGCAACTTTTTTTTTGCACAGGCTTTGATAAATCTCCCTCTTAATGGCTACAGATAGAGCTGTCGGTGTAAAATGTAATTACATTGAGTCGCCCTTACAGACTTGTCAAATACAGTAGGAGTATATAAGGTTGTCAAGGTAACATGGCACACCCAGTGAGTTTCATTCTCAGGTCTTGTTCTAACAGGACTTGTGCAGGAAACTTCTCATTGATCAAGTCTGGCCAGCAGGAAGAGCTGTAACAGACAATATGGAGTTAAATAAGCGGCACAATCATTCTCCAGTCTTTAGTGTACCTCTATGTAATTTGTATGGCCTCCTTTTTATATGTTTGGGTTGTTTGCCAAGACCTTTTAACAAGTTATTAGAAAGTGACACTAAGAATTGTGTTAGACTGAACTTGTGACCCCCTCAGCCTTCTAAAAACTCTTGTAGAAAGGTTTGGATACATTGACAACTGGGCATTCCTATTCCCTTCGTTAATAGGTGACCCTACACCCTCTTAGTGTCAGCACTGTTTGGATGGTGTCAGTGTATGTCCCATTGGACAGTAACATCCGACTTTTAGCAAAATATGCTTTATTTAATAAGGAACCCATAGATTTACTGAAACAGACAGGTCGGAAGAGATGACAGATGCTCTTCAAAAGCTGACCCCTTTTCTCTCTTTCCAAAGTACATATGTAGCACCTCAGGCAGGACCTACAGCTGACATATGTCTCAGATGACGGCTGTTACAAGGGAGTTTATATAACTTGTCCTTCCTAGGACTTTGCATCTGCAATAACCTTAATTTATTTGGCTCCTAAAACTTTCTAACTCTTGATTTCGCACAAGTAAGTTAGTCCAGAAGTGTGATATAATGTTTTGACATAGGGCTGGGCGGTATACCCGTTCATACCAAATACCGACATTTTTGTGCTGCACGATATGAATTTTAACCCATACCGCAATACCGGTTGGGCCCCTCCACCTCGGGAATGAATGAATGAGCCCAGAGCTACGTTGTCCCCACATCGGGGAACTAATCACAAGTCACCCGCGAGCACTGTTCTGCCCCCCAATTAATTATCAGCCCAGCGCTGTCCCCATCGGGGTAAATACTATGTCACCCGCATGCGCTGCCCTTCTCATCCTCATGTTTGTTGCGGCGCTGACACGCTATACCAGTGGTCTTCAACCTGCCGTCCTCCAGATGTTGCAAAACTTCAACTCTGAAAATGCCCGGACAGCTGTTGGCTGTCCGGGCATGCTGGGAGTTGTAGTTTTGCAACATCTGGAGGTCAGCAGGTTGAAGACCACTGCTCTATATTGTGTGGTATCCCTATGCCTGGGCTGCAAAAAATAAACAAAATAAACTTTAACTCACCTCCCGTTGGTCCGGTACCGGCCTCAGCTGCTTCCTAGTGAATGGAACGTCGGACAGCCGTCAGCCTATCACCGGCTGCAGTGATGTTCCGCCTCGGCCGCTGATAGGCTGAGCCCACTGTCATTTAAGAAGCCGCTCAGAGCTTCTTACATGACAGTAGGCTCAGCCTATCAGCGGCCGAGGCAGAACATCGCTGCAGCCAGTGATAGGCTGACAGCTGTCCGACGTTCCCGTCCCTAGCGTAAGGCCGACGTCGGAACATGCGTGAGTTTATTTTGTTTACCTTGTGTCTGTGCCGGCGGCGGCAACAAACAGCATGAGGAAGGCAGCGGGTGACATGTATTTACTCCGATGGGGGCAGCGCTGGGCTGATAATTAATTTTTGTTGGGAGGGGCAGAATAACGCAGCGCTGGGCTGATAATTTGGGGGGGGGAGGAAATACAGTTATATACCATGGAGCCGCCGAAAGTTACAAAAATACCGTGATACGCAGATTTGGTCATATCGCCCAGCTCTATTTTGACATTCAGTGAATACTTGTTTAGTGACTCCACAGTAGTCTCATGATAGCACTTAACATGATTGTACAAGTAAAGTCAAGTGACTGATATCATCATTATTGAGGTTACAGCTAGGCCGTCTCATGATGAGCAAAGGGACAGTGTTCTACTATGTTACACACCCTGAGTAAGGCTGACGCACCACCCCCCAGGGAAGGTGGAGGACAATTTGTTACCCAATCAGTATTACATTCTGAAAAAGTTTTGGCATAGAAGAGCTGTTCTACAAACTGTGGTGGTGGGGACGGACATTTACTTGTCACAATCCTGAATTATATGCCTTTTAAAAGATGTTTGTGTGTAATAATATCTATCTATATCTATATATATCTCCACAAACGAAAGACCGCAGCACTCCAATGGATAGGTGAATAAGATTTATTGACCCAACATCAGGAACTCATATAATTTTAGACTGATCAAAGTTGTGTACAACTAAGATTTGATATGTAAATGCTTACACTCCGAATATCTTCTTCCTAAACACCAGTTGGCGCAGAAATATGACCCTCAGAAGGAGGCTGAGCTTCAAGTCTGGATTGAAGAGGTCACGGGAATGTCTATTGGGCCTGATTTCCAGAAGGGGTTAAAAGATGGTGTCATTTTATGCGAGTAAGTATTGAATGACCAGGAGAACAAAAGGCCATTTATGCTGTTTTACATAATCTCTTTACTGTTATTTTAAATTTTTTTCTAGACTTATGAACAAGCTGAGACCGAAGGCTATCCCAAAAGTTAATGTCTCCAAGCAAAACTGGCATCAGGTACTTTTTTCCTTTTACACATTGGGGAAATGGAACAAGAGGCATATATAGAGACCAAACTACAAAGAGGTCTCTGATCAGAATATTTTGGATGATTTCCTGAGAACAGTAATGTCATTGATGAAATCATCAGTCACTTTTGTTCACTGATCCCAAGTGGCTGAATGCGTGTACTGTAATGCCTAAAAATTGCCTGCTATTTGGACATTGGGCTTAGAGGGATTGTCTCACAAATATGAAATTCCTCTGTTAGACCACACAACGTGTTTCTGGCTGGAATCATGTACATAATGCTCTTCTGTCTACAGCACCTCTTCCTGTACTTTGGATTCCCTCTCAGAACATCCACCTAATGTGTCGGGGGTCACACATGCTCGGTAGCTTAGACCCCTTTTACCTAGGTGGTACAGTGTTCCTTGCTCTTGGCGGGCCAGCCAGTAAGATTCAGTTCAGCTTCTTATTGCCTGCACTACACATAGGTGGACCTTCTGGCCAGAAAAAGAAACACCACAAAGGTGCCAAACAAGTATACAACTCCTAAAACTCAGGAGCTATTTTTTTTATTAAATGTTTCATTTGACCTTACAGAGAGAATTTATAATTTTGGGGGAAGTGTCTTTATTCCAATGCCGGGTAATAGTAAGAAAACAGCATCGCATTGTATAACATCTAACATGCTATCTTGTGATCCAGAGAATTTTGTTTCCTTTGTTCCTCAGCTTGAAAACCTATCCAACTTCATTAAAGCCTTGTCTGCCTATGGGATGAAATCTGTGGATCTGTTTGAAGCAAATGACCTTTTCGAAAATGGAAACATGACACAAGTCCAAACTTCCCTGCTGGCACTCGCTGGGATGGTATGTTTGTTCCGTCCTACATGTGCTTTTACACATAGCAGATTGGTTGTAGAAACCTTCTGCAATTGCCCCAGTCCAAGGAATGAGTATGGGAGAAATCAAAGTGCCTGCTGCAAAAGCAACCCAATCCAGATGTATGGGACAGGGTTTAATCTGCTGCATCTGAATAGAACATAATAATGTCAGACAGTATGGACAATGCTTTGTTACAAAGGGAGGAGTGTGATTTAACCATTGTCTTCCAAGAACAAAATTTATTACAAAGACGCAACTCGGAGCAATTTGTGAAGGGAGCAATGCTTGTTCCAAACTGTTGACAATGTTGAGTCAAGGGGACACATGGAGGGAGATTTATCAAAACCTGTGTAGAGGAATAGTACACTTGTCCATATCAAGCTATCAGGTCTCTTTCATAAATGACTATATCTGGCTCTCCCATAGAGATGCATGTAGGGGGGAGTGCGTCGGACACCACTTTGTATGAGAACCACAGGCACCAGCTTTCAATTGAGCCTGTATATTGCGTGAAGAGTTTGCTCTATAATAGGCCCAACACAAATTTTCTCTTGCAGGCACCTTTCACATATCTCTTTGCTTCCATAACGTGGAAGAATGTTTCTATTCTCTGCTGCAAAGGGTCAAAGAGGCATTCTAAAGCCTCTAAAGTGCCGAGGAACACCCCCTTGCTCCCCCTCCCATAACGTATCCCTGCTTGATTGTCAGCTGCATGCCAAGCCCTATTCCGAAATCTTATTCCTGCTCTTTGCTGTGTTTAAATTTTGTGCAGCTGTGAGATTTGGGGAAAAAAGGCTCAGCTTCCTGCTATCGTTTAAGCAGGGATGGAGAGAAAGTGAGGAGGCATGCCAACCTTTAGCACTTTAGAACGTGAAGTGTAGATTAAAGGAGTATTCCCATCTCCTTAATCAAGATTGCAATTGGATTAATTTAGCAAACTTGCCTGGTTCTGTAGATCCCTCCACTAACTCTGCTTATCTCAGCATTTATAATGGCTGGCAGTTGCAGGTATATTACTTTTAGTTTGGAAACTGTCACAGACACAGAAGATGACCTGCCTCTAATCCCAGCCCTGTCCACCAGGAAGTGTTAGCAAGATAAGAATACCCCTTTAAGTTTTTCACTTATTTTCCCTTAGTCCTATGAGCAGTGCAATAATGGGGGTGATTTTGCCCCGTGTGAGTTTAACCCCTTAAGGACCAAGCCCATTTTGACCTTAAGGACCAGGCCAATTTTATTTTAGAGTTTTTGTTTTTTCCTCCTCGCCTTCTAAAATCCATAACTCTTTTATATTTCCATCTACAGACCCATATAAGGGCTTGTTTTCTGCGTGACCAATTGTACTTTGTAATGAAACCTCTCATTTTACCATAAAATGTACAGCGAACCCAAAAAAAATTTTTTTTTAGGGAGGAAATTTAAATGAAAATCACAATTTTGCACATTTTGGAGGGTTTTGTTTTCACACTATACACTTTACGGTAGAAATGACGCGTTCTTTATTCTCTGGGTCAATATGATTAAAATGATACCCATGGCTAGATACTTTAATATTTTTGTACCGCTTAAAAAAAAAAATCTAAAACATTTTTTTACAAAATCAGTAATCTAAAATTGCCCTATTTTGACCACCTATAACTTTTTCATTTTTCTGTATATAGGACGGTATGAGGGCTCATTTTTTGCGCTGTCATCTGTACTTTTTATTCATACCACATTTGCATATATTAAACTTATAGATATTTTTTTATTACATTTTTTGGGAATGAAATGTGACAAAAAAAGCTGCATTTTTGGAATTTTTTTATTTTTTACATTTACGCTGTTCGCCGTACAGGATAATTAACATTATATTTTGATCGGACATTTGCGCACACGGCGATACCAAATACGTTTATAAAAAAAATACACTTTTTGAGGGTAAAATGGGAAAAACAGACAATTTTTTATTGGGGGAGGGGATTTTTATTTTTTTTTTATTTTTTTTACTTTACACTTTTTATGTCCCCATAGGCGACTATCTACATCAATAATTTGATTGCTAATACTGTTCAGTGCTATGCATAGGACATAGCACTGATCAGTATTATCGGCTATCTCCTGCTCTGGTCTGCTCGATCTCAGACCAGAGCAGGAGACGCCGGGAGAGGGACTGAGGCAGGTGAGGGGACCTCCGTCCGCCATTACAGATGATCGGATTGCCTCGGCAGCGCTGCGGGTGATCCGATAATCTATTTTAACATGCGCATTGCCGTGATCTGTACTGATCACGGCATCTGAGTGATTAATGGCGGACATCCGTGTGATCGTGGATGTCAGCCATTACCAGCGGGTCCCCGGCTGCTGATAGCAGCGGGAACCTGCCGCTCCGATGCTCGCGGTCATACACCGGATGTAAATGTATGTCCTGGTGCGCGAAGTACCGCCAAGCCAGGACTTACATTTACGTCCGTAGTAGTTAAGGGGTTATAAAGGACCTAGAAATACTTTGATCGCCGCATCTAAAGAGTTAATGCCGGACATCAGCCAGATCGGCAATGTCCGGCATTAGCATGGGTCCTGGTTGCTTATAGCAATTATATATGGAGACGCGCATATGGACTTTCATGCGCTAAGGGGTTAAAGTACAATAATAAAGGAGGGAAGCTGCTGACATGACTAAGGGATAACAGATTAACTACTTAAGGCTGTGTAATTTCTGCTTCAAGAATTGACATGTCAATTCTTGAAGCAGAAAATACTCCTTGTGAGAACCTTCCGTTGACATAAATAGGGCTGGGAATTCAGCTTGGAATCGGCTTCAGATCACCTTTGTGCCATGTTAGATGAATAGAGAAGTAGAGAAAATTCAGTGAGGAAACTCTGCCTTGTGAACATAGTCTGAGAGGGATTTCCCCTTTTTGTCCGAAGTTACACATGATATTTGGAAGGGTTACCACCCGACCAGGGGTGTAACCTCTGGGCATTTCTGCCTGCTGAAGGATGGGCCAGAGCCCTAGAGTCTTTAACCCACGAAAGTACATATATTAATGCTTTATAGTTATATATTAAACTAACAAATGCCTCAAAAGGGTAAGCCGAAAGCCGCTATGCTACCCAGGATCTGACAGAGGATCATTCTTCCAAGACCTTTTATGGCTCATGCATCTATTGCAGAAAAGACAAGGTATCAATAACACTGAGGGGGAGCTTACACAACGGCAGGAAAAAGCTGAATGTTACCGTGGTGAAGCTATTTACGTGGGGACACTAGGGAATGCCTCTTTTCCAGAGAATAAAAGCATCTTTCTAAATTATAGTAGCACAGACATGTATATGAAAGGTACCATGGAGGAATTTATCAAAACCTGTGCAGAGGAAAAGTGGTGCAGTTACCCATAGCAACCAGATTGTTTCTTTCTTTTTTTAAAAAGGTCTCTGAAAATCTGATTGTTACCAAGGGCAACTAATTTGTTTTCTCTGCACAGGTTTTGATAGATTTAGTCCCATATTGTTCTTAGTTTGGAGTGTGAATTGCAGCTGTCAGATTCCCATTAACATTGTATGGTCAGCTTACAATGTGATGTGATTATTCATAATTTATATCAGTGTACTGGTAACTTACAGTGGATGCAAAGCTACAGCATCAGCGGTTTTTAAAGACCTATAGCCAACTGGTGGCCTACAACCTGTTCTACAGAACGGAGCCACAAAGTGGCAGGGCATTGTCTACTGCTTGGCCATGATCTGATCTTTTATTTTAGGCAAAGACAAAAGGTCTCCGCAGTGACGTGGATATTGGAGTGAAATATTCTGAGAAGCAAGAGAGAAACTTTGATGAAAACACAATGAAAGCAGGGCAGTGTGTTATAGGACTACAAGTAAGTATTGATAGAAGCACTGAAAGAAACTGCATCCCAGCATGGCTGATTACCTTTTACTTGAGGGTTATTCCCATGTTGCCAAGGTGGAGGGAACTAGTTTCGAAATGAAGGTGTGTGAGCAAAGCCTTAGTAAGTTGGAGCGATTTATCTAATTTTTATGTGAATATCCCTCATACAGATGGGTACTAATAAGTGTGCCAGCCAGTCTGGAATGACAGCTTATGGAACAAGAAGGCATCTGTATGACCCAAAGAACAGTATCTTGCCACCGATGGACCATTCTACAATAAGCCTTCAAATGGGGACCAACAAAGGAGCTAGTCAGGTAAGGATTTTAAGTACTAGCTAACAAAATATGTAACTGATAACATAATGAATTACCTAAGTTTGACCGATTACTAAGCTAGTTTTGCCAACCACTCAAAATGTCATTTGCATGGTTACATTCCATTGTCATACCACAGAAGTTTATAGTCAGATGTATGGAAGTTGTCATTTATAGCATTGGGTATTAGTAAAATGTTTTCTCACCTGGAACATCTACCACATTATGCTGTAGTCTTAGGCAGGGCTCACTCCTTAAAGCTATTACAGATGCAAGTCCCAGCCTAACTGTGGGTCTGATCATCTGATCTGATATTTCAGACCTCCCGCCAGGACTTCCATGCATAAGACTGATGCAAAAATGCTAGTGTGAAACCAGCCACTTATTGGTTGGGTCACAGTAGTCAGACCCGTAGTACTGGTTATAAATGTTACAGACGGGAGAATATGTTGTGTAGCATATAAAGGCAATGCCATACCAATCACAAAACTGATAATTGAATATGGTAAATGTATTTTTTTTATTGTGTGGTAAATGTTTAATGTATGTTGTTCTAGGTGGGGATGACTGCTCCTGGAACAAGGCGACACATTTATGATTCAAAGACAGGCACTGAAAAGTGTGACAATTCTTCCATGTCCCTGCAGATGGGATATAACCAGGGAGCCAACCAAAGCGGCCAGATATTTGGTCTGGGCCGTCAGATCTACGATCCCAAATATTGTCCAAAGGGCAATCCTGACAATCTGCCGGATCAATATGAGAATGAGGATCAGCATGAGTATAGCTACAACCAGGAACAAGACTTGTAATGTCCTCTGTGGTGCTTGGGGTGCAGCACAAAGCACGCTCTACCGTGAATCAGACCAAACTGCCAGCAGGAGGCTTTACATTGCCAAAACAAAATCCAGATATGTGGACTAAAACATTGTTCTAGTGTTTTTGGTTAGAATTTGTTAAATTTGTTTTAATTTGAGGATCAAAAATTAAGGTGCCTGAAGGGGACCGCAATGTATTATTCTGCCATTTTTATTGCTCTCAGGGGACACCGTATTATCCATACGTCTAATGGGACCTCAAAAAAAAAAAAAAAAACATATTAAACTGTACTACGGGCTTGGAGGTAGCTTGATGTATTAGGGAACTGTGTTATGTATGTAAGTTGGACAGCTCAAAACTTATATTCCCACATAGCTTTCCTGCTCAAACTCATCAGGCTATTAACTGTTTTGTCTGTAGCCAGTGCTCTTTCATTTTATGGGCTCCAACCTTTGTTTTCTCAGCACCTACTGCTGCAAGTGAGACTCTGCTGCATGTCCCTAATATTTCTGCATAGTTCCAAGCCAGAAGCGTACTTTAAAGCGGTACTCCACTCCCCAACGTTTAGTTCTGAACGCTGGATGCGGGCTTCGGGGGTCACCACGAGAAACTAAATGTTCTGAACGATGGGGAGTGGAGTACCCCTTTAAGACTCTAACCTCTGAAGTGATTTGTCAGATATTAAAAGGAATACTGTACTCTGGTGCAGACGACTACTGCTCTGTCCTGCCCGGGCTGCAAAGAAAATGAAAATAAACCATCACTCACCTTCCTGGGTTCCCGCGGAGCGCCACTACAGCTGATCGGTCCTCCGGTCCATCTTCTTCATACTTCCGTGTGAACGAAGCGTCACATGGCGCTCAGCCTATCGCCAGCCGCCGCGATGTTCTGCCTCGGCCCATAATAGGCTGAGCGCCATGTGACTCTTCGTTCACACGGAAGTATGAAGAAGATGGAACAGAGGACCGATCAGCTGTAGCGGCGCTCCGCGGGAACCCAGGAAGGTGAGAGATGGTTTACTTAAATTTTTTTTTTTTTTTTTTTTTTATCTTTTTTTTTTTTTGCAGCCTGGGCAGGACGGAGCAGGAATACTCTGCACCAGAGTACTCCTTTAACCAACAGAATCTCTTTATTTTGTACGTGAAGTTACTTATTCTTTGTTTTATGGTGGGCAGGTTTGGGATAACTGGTAAGGAGTTTTTTTAGAGGTTTTCTGGTCCTCATACATTGATAGCCTACCCTCAGGATAGGCTATCCAATACTCATTGGCGGATGTTGATGTCCAGCAGCTGTTTGGGCGACTACACAATGAATTGGGCCAGAACCCATTCACTGCTCATTCTGTAATAGTGGCACTGGGTACCTGCAGCTTAGCATTGAAGTGTTGGCACCCTATAAAACCCACAGAGCTGCACATGCTCTCATCCTATCCTGCAGGGCAGGAAGTTGTATGTGGTTTGCCTTCTTTACAAATGCTCTGTTGTGTAGTCTGTGTAGAGAGCTACCATATTGGAAACGTTAAATTAAGCAGCTTTTTTTTCTTTTCTTTTTTTTCTTTCAGTGACCAAAGAACTTGTTATACCTCTGTTATACCTCTGTTATACCTAAATAGAGCTACCTTATATATTTCCTGTGCCTGTTTCACAGAGAATATGCCTGTGTGGTTCTATATATGCACGTAATATTGAGGCAATTGTTACAAGGAAATTTGCCTTACTATTTTTTTTTTCTATACAAGGGAGTAGTTTATTTTTTGTGTTAGAATGTGCATTCCATTGTAGTACTTATACTATAATGCTAGATGATAGCTTTTCAGATACTCAGCTTGAAATGGCTAGAAAGAATAAAGTTAATCTCACAAGCTGAATATTTGTTCTTTAAAAGTGCCCTTAATGTGATTCTTGGAGCAATATTCTAGCACTCCTGATGCTTATATGACTGTTACTAGAGATCCGAAATATTGTACTAATCTGTGATCATCATTTTTTCATCTGTATTTATTCCATTTATACATACAGGGCTTCATATTAAGTGGGGGATATAAAGTATTTGGGCACGGTCAAACAGGGATTTTTTTTGTGGTTTAACAAACCATTTGCAATGCATCACTAAATATCATGCATTTCCATTTTCCTGGTGCATTTTTTTTTTTTTTTTTTTTTATTATCATTTTTTGCAGGTCTATGTATGGAAAAATGCTACATCTTTAACCTGACCTGAGAGACCATATGTGAACGTCTTTAAAATGTATTTTTTATGTAATAAAACATGTAACTGGATGAGTATCTGAATTTGTTTTTTGTGCATGGCAGTAACCGGTAGTTGACTAATGGTTAGGACTAGATATGAGCGAACTTACAGTAAATTCGATTCGTCACGAACTTCTCGGCTCGGCAGTTAATGACTTATCCTGCATAAATTAGTTCAGCCTTCAAGTGCTCCGGTGGGCTGGAAAAGGTGGATACATTCCTAAGAAAGAGTCTCCTAGGACTGTATCCACCTTTTCCAGCCCACGGGAGCACCTGAAAGCTGAACTAATTAATGCAGGATAAGTCATCAACTGCTGAGCCGAGAAGTTTGTGACGAATCGAATTTACTGTAAGTTCGCTCATCTCTAGTTAGGACAATACTTACACAAACACATATAGTAGTATACATTGTAGTATACACTGAAAACCATGCTGGAGATCCTTGGGCTTTGTTCACACAGGTTTCCACCTTATGTTCGCTGACTTATTCTGAACATATTCATCTTTATAATTCTTGAATGTTAAGTATTTTGTGCTGTTGGAGACTAGCTAGACCGGATTAGCCAGTAACATTAGAACATGTAAAAAAAAATATCTTTTGTTACATAAGTACCATTGGGATATTTAGAGCAATTTACATTATGACTCATAATAATGTAAAAACAATGGTATGAAGACTTTTTCAACACATGCTACATACATACATACATACATGCATACATTAAGCTATACATACTGGAAGATTGTGAACAGGATGGGTTGAAGCAATACTGGGTGAATTGGCCAACACAGGCATTTCAAAATAGGACTCCAAAGTATGCATCCTGCAGCCAAGGCATAAATGAGAAACAATCCTCTATCTGCATGTAGTCATGCAAAGTTCCAAAAACACTTTCAAAATAACAGTTTGCTGTGTATACCAAACCCAGTGTTTTCTAAACAGTGTGCCTCTAGCAGTTTTGCAACCGCTAGAGGCACACTGTTTGGGGGAACACTGACCTAACCAGTCTCTACTGATTAATTTTTTTTCAAGGCCTTAAAGCTGCACAGAGCCTCACTGAAATCTGCACAGAGCCTTACTGAAACATGCACAGAGCTTGAGGTCTTCTATTCATTACAGAACTGCAACCATGTGGGGGCAGAAGTGGTCCCCCAGCAGGCCTCAGTGATGTCATGCCTGCTGGGAAACGCCCACCTCCTCCTGGAGATTGTACTAGGTGAGCAAGAATAAAGGTAGGGAGGAGTGTTAGGAGTAGATAGGGAACATAGCCTGAGTAAGTTTGGAAAAGTTTATTTAGGGACAGGTACTTTTTAACAATGCACATGTTACAGTGGATTTTTTTTTTTTTTTAAACAAGGTCCTTCTCCATGGATTAATGCAGAGGTCTGTGCTATTGCATCAAGCAGAAAATAACAAACCCCACGAGTCCAAATGACACTTTTCTGACTTTTTTTCGGGTGATTCAGGTCTATGGGTACATTTGCCATATGGTGTGAAAAGAGCATTAGCTGTGATCTCCATGTTTGTGGGTTTTATTCACTGTATATTACTCACACTAGCCATAGGTTTTTTTTTGTTTTTGTTAGTCATTAAAAACTTACCAATACAAAAAATAAACTTATTTAAAACAATTTACTAAAATAAAAAAGAACAAGTGCTCTGAATAAAATCTGAGAAGTATAGAAAAAGCTGTAACAGTCCCACAGTATCCTATTCCTGTAACATGGACTATTTTCTACGCCATTTATAATCTTCAATTATTCCTGCTATAGAAGAGCTCTTCAATTTCTCTTAATCCAGGTTAGTCTGATCTCTCCACCTCCACATGGTATTTGTGGAATTTTCTGGGAGGTTTCCTTATACATTCTTCCAAGTACTCCAACATGTTGCAATGAGTCTTTCTCTCTGCAGTGAATACATGCATAAGTTATATCGCTGGGAAGGAGGCAAAATGGATGATATATTTTCTGAATTTTAAACCATGTATATCTGTGGATAGAAAATATTTGCATCCTATACATGTTTACATTTCCACATGGAACAACTAGAGATGAGCGAACTTACAGTGATTCGATTCGTCACAAACATCTCGGCTCGGCAGTTGCTGACTTTAGCCTATAGACTCTCTCCTAGGACTGTATCCACCTTTTCCAGCCCACCAGAGCACCTGAAAGCTGGACTAATTTATTCAGGCTAAAGTCAGAAACTGGCGAGCTGAGAAGTTTGTGACCAATCGAATTATTATAAATTCGCTCATCTCTAGTAACAATCCAAGTAATCCAAAGAAACCAAAACAAGCTCAAACATTATGTGTAAAAATGTGAAATAACAGAAAATGTACACATGAAAGAACATGTAAAAAGGCATGGAAAGCAAAGACAGCTGAAATCTATCAGTAATCCAATCCAGTCTCTTGTCATTGCAAATTAATATCCGTTGGTTCAGTTCCAACTGCTGGCCTACAAAAAAAAGTTTCATTGCCAAGGGGTCACGCAAGACACATCTCGTGATGGGTAAAAGTTAAAGGGGTACTCCGGTGCTAAGACATCTTATCCACTATCCAAAGGATAGGGGATAGGATGCCTGATCGCGGGGGTCCTGCCGCTGGGGAACCCCATGATCTTGCACGCAGCACCCCATTAGAATCAGTCCCCGGAGCACGTTCGCTCCAGATCTGATTACTGGCTATCACGGGGGCCGGAGCATTGTGATGTCACGGCCACGCCCCCGTGTGATGTCACACTTCGCCCTCTCAATGCAAGCCTATGGGAAGGGGGCGTGGCAGCTGTCACGCTCTGCCCCCTGAATGGAAGCCTATGGGCGGGGGCGTGACAGCTGCCACGCCCCCTTCCCATAGGCTTGCATTGAGAGGGCGAAGTGTGACATCACACAGGGCGTGGCCGTGACATCACAATGCTCCGGCCCCCGTGATAGCCAGTAATCAGATCTGGAGCGAACGTGCTCCGGGGACTGATTCTAATGGGGTGCTGCATGCAAGATCACGGGGGGACCCCCGCGTTCAGGCATCTTATCCCCTATCCTTTGGATAGGGGGATAAGATGTCTTAGCGCCAGAGTACCCCTTTAAGAGATGTCTCAAGACCTTGTTTTGTTGCAAAACATTACGATGGTGTTGGTTTCAGTCTCCATTCTAAGCTTCTGAATGTTCTAGTGAGCACTGTTGGGCCATAATACTGATGAGGAAAGAAAATCATTTCACCATAAATTTTTCTTGACCAGATGCTCCTTGCAAGATTTCAGACAGAGAAGTGTAAAGAATAATCAGAAAAGTTTTCTAATAGCCAAGGACCACTTGTGGAGAGCTTTAAAAAGACCTAGAATGATCAGTACTTATCAGCTGCTCTCTTCTGACACCTCTGTTTATGTCAGGAACTGTCCAGAGCAGGATATGTTTGCTATGGGTATTTGCTCTTGCTCTGGACAGTTCCTGACATATACAGAGGTGTCAGCAGAGAGTACTGTGGTCAGACAGAAAGGAAATTCATAAAGAAAAGAATTTCCTCTGGCGCATACAGCAGCTGATAAGTACTGTAAGGATTAAGATTTTAAAATGGAAGTAATTTACAAATCTGTTTAACTTTAGAGTACCCCCTTTAAGAGTAGGCAGTAGTCAGAGCACACATGGAGTATTGTGCCCAATGTTGCTCTCCTCTGTATAAAAAGGACATGGCTGAACTGGAGCAGCTGCACAGAAGGGCGACCAAGGTAATGAATAGTATGGGTTTTGTGGTGAATTGATTTGTAGACAAACCTTTTTCGGAGTGGTTTGATCACAATGTAAAAATATATGAATGGAGAGTTGTCTTTTCAGCCTTATGGACTACAGTATGTAACTCTGTATTTGTGGATTTTCTGCCTTTATTCTCTGCAGATCCACTCAAGACCTGTCCGGTTAGATAGGGACTGTCAGTAAACAGCCATTTTCAGGTCTGTCCACAGATACTCCATTAGGTTCACGTCAGGGCTCTGTCTGGGCTACTCATTCACAGAGTTATACCTTACCGACCCCTGTGTTGTCTTGGCTGTGTGCTTAGGGTGATTGCCTTATTGTAAAGTGAATCTTTGGCCCAGTCTGAGATCCAGAGCACTATAGATATGGTTTTCATTAAAATATATCAGTATTTTGCTCCATTCAGCTTTCACTCAACCCTAACCAGTCTCTTTGTCCCAGCCACTGAGAACCACCCCCACACCATGATGCTGCCACCACCATGCTTCACTGTAGGAATGATATTGGGCAGGTGATAAACAGTACCAGTACGTGACCCTTTTGAATTGAATTGAGGTCAAAAACTTCAATCATCAGACCAGAGAATCTTCTTTCTCACAGTTTGGTCCTTTTTTTCAAACTTCAGTTTGGCTTTCATGTCTTCTCTACTGAGTCGAGGCATCTTTCTGGCCATAATGCCCAGATTGAGAAGTGTTGCTGTAATGATTGACCCTATGGAAGTTTTTCACAGAAGTGCAGCCAGAGTGACCGTTTCATTCTTGGCCATCTCCTTTAAGGAGGCCCTTTCCCACCCCACCCTGATTACTTAGTTTGGTGGGGGGCAGCTCTAGCAAGAGTAATGGTTGTCTAAAACTTCTTAGATTTAAGAGTTATGGAGGCCACTGTGCTCTTGGGAACTTTCAGAATTGTTTGTACCCTCTGCAGATCTGTACCTCCACACAATCCTGTCTGAGCTCCACAGGCAGCCCCCTTCCCCCTCATGGCTTGGTTTTGCTCTGATTTACTTACATCTGTACAAAATTTTTGTTTTTCATTTTTAATAAATTTGCTAATCTTTCTTTACATTCTCATTATGGGGTGTGCATCATGTGACCCTATAAAAAAAATTTGAATTGAAGTTTTTAAATCTATTCTGTAGGCTACAGAGTTTAATGTCAATACTCACTGTTTTTCTCGCAGAGAGCAAAGCACTTTGGTGATGAGTGTGTGTTGTTCACTGTTTGTCTGCTCTTTAATAACCTTCACCAGTTCCGATATTGGAAGTTGCATTTTTTCTAGCCCCAGCCATGATGTGTTCTCCTGAGGGAAGTGAGCAAACAGTCATAAGGCATCTACAAAACTATTTACAGAATGAAATTGCAGTACTTGCAGATAATAAATGAAGCATACATGGATAGATTAGATTTTTATAAAAATCTTTTCTGCAAGGAGCAGTCATCATAAGATACAATACGGATTTTCCCTTTCATGTTTCTGCGGAAAAGTTGTGTTTCTGCGGCGGGGTCTGGAAGCCTCTAATCTCAGGTTTCATTACAATAATAGTCATGTTTTTCCAAGCTTAAAGAGAAGCTGTTACTGAGACAGACCTCACACATAGATATGATGCCCTAAAAGAAATCTCTGTACCAAAAAAAAAAACCTTTTGAGGACCCAAAAAATTATACAGTGTAAAGTAATATAAACACATTATATATCACTGAGAAAAAAGGTCACAAATCCATGCTATATTGTTTATTAGATTTGTACTTTAAAACAGTGAAAGTGACTCTGGTCAGCTAATTTTTGGACCGTACTCGCTTTTGTTACCGGACTGAAAACCGTAGTCTGCCACAGTTTTTAATCTGGCAGCACATTTGGCTTTTGGAAAGCAAATTTTGCTGAAATGGTTTTTGGGGGGCATGTTGCATTTAGGAAGCCCCTATGGTGCCAGAACAGCAAAAAAAAAAAAAAAAAAAAAACACATGGCACAAGATTATGGAAACTACACCCCTCATGGAACGTAACAAGGGGTACAGTGAGCCTTAACACCTCACAGGTGTTTGACGACTTTTTGTTAAAGTCGGTTGTGTAAATGAAAAAAAAATAGTTTTTTCACTAAAATGCTGGCTATTACCCACATTTTACATTTTTAAAAGGGGGTAATAGGAGAAAATGCCCCCCAAAATTTGTAATCCCATTTCTTCTGAGTATGGAAATACCTCATATGTGGACATCAAGTGCTCTGCTGGCGAACTACAATGCCCAGAAAAGGACATTTTGGGTAACACTTTTTAGTGAAAAAAATATTTATTTCTTAATTTTCCCATCCAACTTTAACGAAAATTCGTCAAACACTTGTGGGGTGTTAAGGCTCACTATACGTTCCATGAGGGGTGTAGTTTCCAAAATGGGGTCACATGTGGGTATTTATTTTTTTGTGATTATGTCAGAACCGCTGTAAAATCAGCCACCCCTGTGCAAATCACCAATTTAGACCTCAAATTTAAATGGTGCGCTCTCACTCCTGAGCCTTGTTGTGCATCCACAGAGCATTTTACTCACACATATGGGGCATTTCCGTGCTCAGGAGAAATTGTGTTACAAATTTTGGGGGTCTTTTTTTTTTCTTTTACCTCTTGTGAAAATAAAAAGTATGGGGCAACACCAGCATGTTAGTGTAAATATTATTTTTTTACACTAACAACTTTTCCTTTTCATAAGGGGTAAAAGGAGAAAAAGCCTCCCAAAATTTGTAATGCAATTGCTCCCGAGTACGGAAATACCCCCTAGGTGGCCCTAAACTGTTTCCTTGAAATACGACAGGGCTCCAAAGTGAGAGAGCGCCATGCGCATTTGAGGACTAAATTAGGGGTTGCGTAGGGGTGGACATAGGGGTATTATACGCCAGTGATTCCAAAACAGGGTGCCTTCAGCTGTTGCTAAACAAAACTTGCAGCATGCCTGGACAGTCAGTGGCTGTCCGGAAATGCTGGGAGTTGTTGTTTTGCAACAGCTGGAGGCTCCATGTTGGAGACACTGCCGCACGATACGTTTTCATTTTTATCGGGGGGGGGACAGTGTAAGGGGTGTATATGTAGTGTTTTACCCTTTATTATGTGTTAGTGTAGTGTAGTGTAGTGTTTTTAGGGTCCATTCGCACTGGCGGGGGTTTACGGTGAGTTTCTCGCTAGGAGTTTGCGCTGCGGCGGAAAATTTGCCGCAGCTCAAACTTGAAGCAGGAGACTCACTTTAACCCCTTAAGGACTCAGCCCATTTGGACCTTAAGGACTAAAACAATTTTATTTTTACTTTTTCGTTTTTTCCTCCTCCCCTTCAAAAAATCATAACTCTTTTATATTTTCATCCACAGACTAGTATGAGGTCTTGTTTTTTGCGCGACCAGTTGTCCGCTGTAATGCCATCACTCACTTTACCATAAAATGTATGGCGCAACCAAAAAAATACTATTTGTGTGGGGAAATTAAAAAGAAAACCGCAATTTTGCTAATTTTGGAAGGTTTTGTTTTCACGCTGTACAATTTATGGTAAAAATGACATGTGTTTTTTATTCTCTGGGTCAATACGATTAAAATGATACCCCTGATTATACACTTTTCTATTACTGTTGCGCTTGAAAAAAATCGCAAACTTTTTAACCAAATTAGTACATTTAAAATCCCCCTATTGTGAAGACCTATAACTTTTTCATTTTTCCGTATAAGTGGTGGTATGAGGGCTCATTTTTTGCGCCATGATCTGTACTTTTTATTAATACAATATTTGCTTATGCAAAACTTTTATTACATTTTTTATAAATTTTTTGGGAATAAAATGTTATAAAAAAGCAGCTATTTTGGACTTTTTTTTTTTTTTTTTTTTACGTTCACGCAGTTCACCGTACGGGATCATTTACATTTTATTATTATAGTTCGGATATTTACGCACGCGGCGATACCAAATATGTATATAAAATATTTTTTTTTACACTTTTTGGGGGTAAAATAGGGAAAATGGGACAATCTACGTTTTTATTGGGGGAGGGGGTTTTTCAAATTTTTTTTACTTTCTTTTTTTACTTTTATTTTTACACTCTTATAGTCCCCATAGGGGACTATTTATAGCAACCATTCGATTGCTAATGCTGTTCAGTGCTATGTATAGGACACAGTGCTGATCAGCATTATCGGTCATCTTCTGCTCTGGTCTGCGGGAAGGCAGATCAGAGCAGAAGACTCCTGGAAGGCAGCGGAGCCAGGTGAGGGGACCTCCGTCTGCCGTGCAGGATGATCGGATTGCCGCGGCAGCGCTGCGGGCGATCCGATCATCTAGTTAAGTGACCGCGATTCTGCAGATGTCGTGATCTGTATTGATCACGGCATCTGAGGGGTTAATGGCGGACATCCGCCATTACCGGCGGGTCCCTGGCTGCGATCCACAGCCGGGACCTGCCGCGCATGATGCCAGCATCGCTCCGATGCCCGCGGTTATGCTCAGGACGTAAATGTACGTCCTGGTGCGTTAAGTACCACATCACCAGGACGTACATTTACGTCCAGCGTCGTTAAAGGGGTACTCCGGTGGAAAACTTTTTTTTTTTTTTTTATCAACTGGTGCCAGAAAGTTGAACAGATTTGTAAATTACTTCTATTAAAATATATTAATCCTTCCAGTACTTATTAGCTACTGAATACTACAGATTACATTTTTTATTTATTTTTGGAACACAGAGCTCTCTGCTGAGTCACGAGCACAGTGCTCTCTGCTGACATCTCTGTCCATTTTAAGAACTGTCCAGTTTAGGAGAAAATTCCCATTGCAAATATATGCTGCTCTGGACAGTTCCTAAAATGGACAGAGATGTCAGCAGAGAGCACTGTGGTCGTGATGTCAGCAGAGAGCACTGTGTTCCAAAAAGAAAATAATTTACTCTGTAGTATTCAGCAGCTAATAAGTACTGGAAGGATTAAGATTTTTTATTGGAAGTAACTTACAAATCTGTTTAACTTTCTGGCACCAGTTGATTTAAAAAATAAAATGTTTCCACCGGAGTATCCCTTTAAACCCGCCCGTATGAATGTACCCTGTACATTCACATAGGGGGGGGGGGGGGCAAGCCTCCAGCTGTTACAAAACTACAACTCCCAACATGTACTGATCGCCGAAAGGCATGCTGGAAGATGTAGTTATACAACAGCTGGAGGTACACAACTACAACTCCCAGCATGCCGAGACAGCTGTTTGGGCATGCTGGGAGTTGTAGTTTTGCAAGATCTGAAGGGCCACAGTTTAGAAACCACTGCACTGTGATCTCCAAACTGTGGCCCTATAGATGTTGCAAAACTACAAATCCCAGCATGTCCAAACAGCAAACGGCTGTCTGGGCATGCTGGGAGTTGTAGTTTTGCAACATCCGGAAGGCTACAGTTTAGAGACCACTGTATAGTGGTCTCAGACTGTAGCCCTCCAGATGTTGCTAGGCAAATCACCGGCTTCTGTAGGATCCAGGGAGCCGCATCGCCGTCCTCTGCTGCTGCCGATCGTTGCCCGCTGCCGCCGATGGGTAAGTGGACCTTCGGTGCCGGACCCTGTCGGTTTCCCCGATTTTAAAATTACTTCTATTATAAAAGCTTTATCCTTCCAGTACTTATTAGCTGCTGCATACTACAAAGGAAATACTTTTCTTTTTGGAACACAGAGCTCTCTGCTAAATCACAAGCACAGTGCTCTCTGCTGACATCTCTGTCCATTTTAAGAACTGTGCAGAGCAGCATATGTTTGCTATGGGGATTTTCTTCTACTTCTTAAAATGGACAGAGATGTCAGCAGAGAGCACTGTGCTCATGATTCAGCAAAGAGATCTGTGTTCAGAAAAGAAAACAATGTCCTCTGTAGTATTCAGCAGCTAATAAGTACTGTTAGGATTAAGATTTTTTAATAGAAGTAATTTACAAATCTGTTTAACTTTCTGGCACCAGTTGATTAAAAAAAAAAAAAAAAAAAAAAGTTTACCACTGGCGTACCCCTTTAACACAACATTCTAACTTTTTAAACATTTTAAAAAGTCATGTTCCATTTTAACATAGGACCCTTTTTTGATAGCAGCTTCACAAGTCTTGCATCCATTGAACTTGTGATTTTTTGTACAGCTTATGCTTTACTTTGTTTTCAAGATGTCAGAATAGCCTCCCAGACCTGCTGTTTGGATGTAAACTGCCTCCACCCTCATAGATCTTTTGCTTGAGGATGCTCCAAAGGTTCTCAATAGGATTGAGGTCAGGGGAGGATGGTAGCTACACCATGACTTTCTCTCCTTTTATCCCCATAGCAGCCACTGATGCAGAGGTATTCTTTGCAGCATGACATGGTGCATTGTCATTGCTGAAGATTATTTTATTATGGAAAGAATAGTTCTTCCATCTGTACCAGGGAAGAAAGTGGTCAGTCAGAAATACTTTGCCACATACTTTGCAGAGGTCATCTTTAACCCCTTAAGGACCCATGATGTACTGGTACGTCATGAGTCCACTCCCGTTCTATAACGCGGGGCCACGGCGTGGCCCCGTGTCATAGCGGGTCGGGCCCGGCCGACGGCCGGGACCCGTGGCTAATAGTGTGCAGCACTGATCGAAGTGCCGCGTACTATTAACCCTTTAGACACGGCGTTCAAAGTCTAAAGTGAAAGTAAAACAATGCTGGTTAGCTCAGTGGGCTGTTCGGGATCGCTGCGATGAAATTGCGGCTTCCTGAACAGCTTACAGGACAGCAGGAGGGTCCCTATCTGCCTCCATGCTGTCCGATGACTGCTCAGTGCCTGAGATCCAGACATGAGCAGTCAAGCGGCAGAATCATCGATCACTGGTTTCCTATGAGAAACCAGTGATCAATGTAAAAGATCAGTGTGTGCAGTGTTATAGGTCCCTATGGGAGCTATAACACTGCAAAAAAAAGTGAATAATGATCATTTAACACCTTCCCTAATAAAAGTTTTAATCACCCCCCTTTTCATTGTAAATAAAAAAATAATAAACATATGTTGTATCGCTGTGTGTGTGTGGAAATGTCCGAATTATAAAAATATATCGTTACTTAAACCGCACGGTCAATGGCGTACGCGGAAAAAAAATTCCAGAGTCCTATCAATGCAAAAATGGTACCGCTAAAAACTTCAGATCATGACACAAAAAAAGAGCCCTCATACCGCCCCATACGCGGAAAAATAAAAAAGTTATAGGGGTCAGAAGATGACAATTTTAAGCGTATTAATTTTCCTGCAAGTAGTTATGATTTTTTCCAGAAGTACGACAAAATCAAACCTACATAAGTAGGGTATCATTTTAATTGTATGGACCTACAGAATAAAGAGAAGGTGTCATGTTTACTGAAAAATGCACTGCGTAGAAACGGGAGCCCCCAAAAGTTACAAAATTGTGTTTTTTTTCTATTTTGTCTCACAATGATTTTTTTTTCTGTTTCACCATACATTTTTGGGTAAAATGACTGATGTCATTACAAAGTAGAATTGGTGGCGCAAAAAATAAGCCATCATATGGATTTTTAGGTGCAAAATTTAGAGTTATGATTTTTTAAAGGTAGAGAGGAAAAAACTAAAATGCAAAAACTGAAAAACCCCGGGTCCTTAAGGGGTTAAGCCTTTTGGGACCCTAAAGGGGCTGACCAGCTCTCTTCCCATGATTCTGGCCCAAAACTCCACCACCACCTTGCTGATGTTGCAGCCTTGTTGGAACAGGGTGGCCGTCCACCAACCATCCTCTACTCCATCCATCTGGACCATCCAAGGTTGCATGGCACTCATCCGTGAACAGGACTGTTTGAAAATTAGTCTTCATGTATTTTTCTGCCCAATGCAGCAGTTTCTGCTTGTGAGCATTGGTTAGTGGCAGCCGAATAGAAGGTTTATGCACAGTTGCAAGACTATGGATGACTCTTCACCTTGATGTCCATGGAACTCCAGAGGCACCAGCAGCTTCAAATATCTCTTTGCTGCCATGTAATGGTATTTTAGCAGCTGCTCTCTTGATCCGATGCACGAATCTGGCAGAAATCTTCCTCAATGTGCCTTTATCTGCACTAAACCGTCTGTGCTCTGAATCAGCCACAATCTCTTAATAGTGCGATGATCACTCTTAAGTTTTCATGAAATATCTAATGTTTTAATACCTCGTCCAGGGCATTTAACTATTTCACTCTCTTCGGCAGCAGAGAGATCCTTTTTCTTCCCCATATTGCTTGAAAACGGTGTCTGCTTAATAATGTGGAACACCCACCTTTAGTAGTTTTTTCTTAAATTGGGCTCACCTGGCAATCTAATTATCACAGGTGTCCGAGATTGTTTACAGTGATCAAAAGAGCCCTGAGACACAATGTCATTCATGAGTTAAACTGAAAAACTAAATATTTAATCTTTGTGAGACACTTAAATAGAATTTGCATAATCATTTGGAACAGGGTGTATTTAGAGAGTTTGAAGGTGTAGTTTATTTTTTGTGGAGTTTGGACTTTTATTAGCAGACTAATAGTTTATGCTTTTTGTCAGATCCATAATGTTCAGTATTTTTTGGAATTATAAGGGTAAGTCCACAGGGGACAGAATTGCTGTGGGGTTTACCTGCAAATTTACATAGGTAACATCTATAAAACAGTACCAGGAACTTGGATGAGACTTTAGCTATTTCATTCACATGTTGCAGACGTTGTCTACATGGTAATCGACCTGCAGATTTTATAACCTGAAGTTACTCCTAAGAATATTGGTGTAAATTACATGTTGAATCCACATCAAACTGTGCATCAAACCCCAATGTAACACATGTGAACTGTGCTGTGGATTTACTACAGTATTGTCCTTGGCCTGAATTCATACTTACATTGAATGAAGGTCTTTGTTCTTTAGACATCTTTTGTGAAGGAAATTCTTTTAGTATGATCTTAGGAAAGGATACTGGAGAAGTGATAGTGAATTGCTCTTTCTTATCAAAAGTAAGTGTTCCCGTATTTGTTATTTCCACCAAGTTTACCCTCTGTTGACCCTTTTGTGCAAGTTTCGATTTCTCCTCATGGCTTTCACAGTTCTGTAATGATGGGAGAGAGAAGCTGATTGGCTTCAGATTCCTTTGAATTAGAGACTTTTCTTCAAGACTGACATATCTTCTTTTCAATCCTTGCTCTATAAGTCCTGATGGGCTTTTTTCTCTTTGTAAATCCTGCTCTGAAATTTGTGATGTCGACTGTGAATACAGTTCTCTGTTCAGTCCTTGATCTGAAGGTGCTGGTGTAGGAATTGAATTGGATTCATTCTCTATGTCTGAAACATCTTCTTCACATAGGTCAAAGGCCTCCCGCAAAACAGGTCGAAGATCAACAGTTATCCTGTGAACTATAGGTTTCTCTTGCACGATATGTTCAGGGGCTGCATTACGTTGCACCTTGTGAGGGTATCTGAAATTATGTTTCTAAAGAGAAGACAAAGAATATGGACTTTAAGTTTAGGTACCTATGTGCCATACCTGTACCTATTCTATAAGGCAGATGTATGTTAAGCAATTCCCTATGTATGTATTGCCTGTAAATCACTGCGTAGGTCTGCTAACATGACGTTGATCATTTTGTGCTAAGTTGCCAAGTGGGTGGTCAAGTTGGCTAATTCTCTCTACATGTACACACACTGTCAAACATATATATATATATATATATATATATATATAGATAGAGCAGGAAAGCAGCACTCCGGGGTAAGAAAAAGTGTTAGGGTGCCTACTGTGTCGGGTCTAGGTTGGGGACCCCTCCAAACACAGAAAAATTAAATAAACAGTGGCACACCAGGTGCCTACACGTCTCTGGAATAAATCACATTTTATTTTTTGCTGACACCTGGTGTGCCACTGTTTATTTAATTTTTCTATATATATATATATATATATATATATATATAGATAGATAGATAGATAGCTGTCAATATCGTATTAGGACCACCCACATGACTATTTAGTTACTAAGTTATCCTGGAACTTTTCCCACAAAACTATTTAGCAATCTGTACGGCACTGGCTGCTCTATAACATGATGTCTGCAGATTCTACTGAACTTTCAGCATGACAAGTTCCTCCTAAATGGGGCTGTCCCATTAAGAGGGGGTAGGGCAGTCACACTGGGGTATGCAGTCTTATAAGCCTTGCAATGCTCCATGGGAAAAAGTATGCAAAGCAGCTCTTCTCCAGAAGATATCAAGCATGCTTATCACTACCACATATTGGAGGTGGGATACCTTAAAGTCAGTGTCCAACACTTAAGGCTTGAAAAACAACTGGGTAATATATACCAAGCCAGAGTCTCTCCCTGAAGGGTGAATTATTCATCTCTGGATTGGCATATTATCCCAGTGATGTTTCAAGACTCTTTAAGAGATGAACATTGATTCAAAAAAATTATGCTTCCAATACATGGCAGTAAGGAGCAAGAATTTTTTTCTAGTGGATTTCATTTGGAATTATTTTAAAAATGCTCGTGTGTCTAGATATGGTTGTTACCTTGTTGTTATGGTGCCCCCCATGTGTTCTTTTGATTCCCTCATGGAATGTCTGCCTAATATTTCCAGTGCCAGTGGTCACACATACTCACGTCCTGATCCTTGAGACACAGAGATTCCTGCTATTGTGCAGGCCATCCTCTCACTCACAATGAATACTTTAAGCAGATCTTATGAAGATTCATAACTGGGATCAATAGGATTCCTAACAGATGAACTCAAACCAATTAGGCATATCAAATTCTTATTTGTCTAAAATATCTCTTTAACATGGATGCTTCAGTGGTTATCCTACAGTGGAGTATAACATTTATGTAGTGGATATTTTGAATCTCCAGGGATATTTTGTCTTGGGTGCCATCTGGGAAGTCCAGCTATATATATATATATATATATATATATATATATATATATATATACTGGGGGAAATAAGTATTCAACATGTCACATTTTTTCAAATAAATAGGTGCTATTGACATATAATTTTCACTAATGTTGGTAACAACAAAACAAATAAGCTAGAAAATTAGGTTTTGATAAATCTCTCCCCCATAATGTGGTCAGTCACCTGATATAACTGTATGTAATCACCTGTATGGTCTGTAGTGATAATGATGCGGGTTGTTGCCAGTCACCTGATATAACTGTATGTAATCTCTTATATGGTCTGTAGTGGTAATGATGGGGGTTGTTGTCAGTCACCTGATATAACTGTATGTAATCACTTAAATGGTCTATAGTGGTAATGATGGGGGTTGTTGTCAGACACCTGATATAATTGTATGTAATCACTTATATGGTCTATAGTGGTAATGATGGGGGTTGTTGTCAGTCACCTGATATAACTGTATGTAATCACTTATATGGTATGTAGTGGTAATGATGGGGGTTGTTGTCAGTCACCTGATATAACTGTATGTAATCACCTGTATGGTCTGTAGTGATAATGATGGGGGTTGTTTTCAGTCACCTGATATAACTGTATGTAATCACCTGTATGGTCTGTAGTGATAATGATGCGGGTTGTTGTCAGTCACCTGATATAACTGTATGTAATCTCTTATATGGTCTGTAGTGGTAATGATGGGGGTTGTTGTCAGTCACCTGATATAATTGTATGTAATCACTTATATGGTATATAGTGGTAATGATGGGGGTTATTGTCAGTCACCTAATATAATTGTATGTAATCACCTGTATGGTCTGTAGTGGTAATGATGGGGGTTGTTGTCAGTCTGTCAGTATGAGAGGTCCTCCTAAACTTAGATTACAGATTGAAAACATTATTGATGTTAAGAGGTATTCCTATTCTGCTGGTGCAGGCGTGTTTAGGGCATGACCGAGGGCGTGGTTAGGGGCGTGGCCGTTAGTGTGTCAGGGGCATGGCTTGTCCCTCTTTGCTCTCAGCCAAAGTTGGAAGGTATGTCTAAAAACACCAGACACACAGTAAAGTTTGGAGGTGGGAAAATCATGGTGTGAGGTGGCTTTTCAGCAAAAAGGTACTGCAAAACTTCACATAATTGAAGGAAGGATAAATGGTCAATTTTACCGTGACATTCATGACAAATCTGCTGCCATCTACCAGGATGAAAAAGATGAAATGAGGGTGACATTTCAGCAAGACAATTGATCCCAAACACACAGCCAAGGAAACTCTCAAATGGTTTCAAAGAAAGAAAATAAAACTGCTAAAATGGCCCCGCCAGTCATCTGAAATGACATGGAAAATCTATGGAAAGAACTAAAAATCATGATTCACAGAAGAGGCCCACGGAACCTTCAAGATTTCAAAACTGTTTGTGTGGAAGAATGGGCCAAAACCAGAGCAAAACATGCCACTAGTTTCTCCATACAGGAGGCATCTTAGAGCTGTCATTACCAACAAAGGTTTTTTTAAAATATGTATATATATATATGTATATGTATATATATATATATATATCTCCAAATTCATTTTATTGACTCACTGGCACCTCATAAAAGTCAATGGGATGAAACATTTTGGTTTTATTGCCAGGAACTGGGTCCCAGATACAAATATTCCATTGTCTATCCATGAGTCTGGGTACTAATCATGGAATTTTGGCGGTTGTATAATAATATCTACTTAAAATGAGTACATATGTTGCTGTAACAGTATTTATTAGTGATATTGCATCACTATGTTACCTCAAAACAAGTTGCAAACCTGCAATTTAAACAGGTTGAGCCAAGCATGAAACTACCTTCCCATACATTTATTAGGAAACTGAGATGGTGAAATGTCATAGAAACAATAGTACTTGCAAGCTTGATTGTCTCCTACATATTTAACTTCATGTCACAAATTCGTATGAAGGAGAGGAATGTGGACATGAACTTTTCTCTTTTTTTATGCATTCGGAGAATAATTCTTTTGGAAAAATTTTAACTATACTGCTGAAAATAACTGATTTAGCAGCCAGTTAAAGGGGTTATCCACCATAAGGGCATGTTCCCATGTGCCGTATTTTGCTGCTACGTATTTTCTTTCCCATTGAACTTCAATGGGAAGAAAATACGCAGCAGCAAATACGCAGCAAAATATGGCACGTGGGAACGTGCCCTAAGGTGATTTCAGTACATACCTGCCAGACAGTAATGGACATGCTTAGGAAGGAACTGCGCTTGTCTTGGGGCTAAATGGCTAGGTTGTGAGATTACCATAACACTGTGGCTAGCTTTTTGTGAACTGGTATTTCCTTTTCTTCTTTTCCTACAAACCCATAATTCAATTTTCCTTCCTCCCACACATCAGCCACCCCACCCATTGAAACATAAATGAGCTGCATCCATTCAAAAGACCTGTGCTTTTCAATCAGAGTGCCTACAGCTGTTGCATTAGTTGCAGATGATCAAGTAGTGACAGTTCACCCTTATCAGGCTTCACACCTGTGCACGAACCCGCCAGTCCCACCAGTCCCGCCTCCAGCTTCAATGCAGAGCAATTTACAAGAAGAACGTCCAGCATCCAGGTTGAAGTCAAAAGCAGGGTATTTCTTTATTGAAAAACTTGCATGTACACGATAAAAACTCTGATGCATTTTGCGCTTAGTCATAGAGTAACAAGACATTGCATAAGACACATATAAATACTAAAAACTTTGTCACATGTCCATGACATCAAAGAAATGGAAAATCTGTTCTGGGTTCGGATAAACCGAATACCTGAAACGGATTCACAGCCAAGTTTCACTTTTAAACAAAAGTACCTGTTCACACAGGGGAAAAAAACAGTACTTTTAACCCCTTAAGGACCAGGGGTTTTTCCGTTTTTGCACTTTCATTTTTTCCTCCTTACCTTTAAAAAATTATAACTCTTTCAATTTTGCACCTAAACATCCATATTATGGCTTAATTTTTGCGCCACCAATTCTACTTTGTAATGACATCAGCCATTTTACGCAACAATCTATGACAAAACGGCAAAAAAATCATTGTGCGACAAAATTGAAGAAAAAACACAATTGTGTAACTTTTGGGGTCTTCCGTTTCTACGCAGTACATTTTTTGGTAAAACTGACACCTTATCTTTATTCTGTAGGTCCATACGATTAAAATGATACCCTACTTATATAGGTTTGATTTTGTATTACTACTGGAAAAAATCATGCACGAAAATGTATATGTTTAAAATTGTCATCTTCTGACCCCTATAACTTTTTTATTTTTTTGCGTACAGGGCGGTATGAGGGCTAATTTTTTGCACCATGATCTGAAATTTTTAGCGGTACCATTTTTGTATTGATCAGACTTTTTGATCGTTTTTTATTCATTTTTTCATGAGATAAAAAGTGACCAAAAATGCACTATTTTGGACTTTGGAATTTTTTTGCACGTACACCATTGACCGTGCAGTTTAATTAACAATATATTTTTTATAATTCGGACATTTCTGCACGAGGCAATACCACATATGTTTATTTTTACTTACACAGTTTTTTTTAATTTGAAAAGGGGGGTGAAGCAAACTTTTATTAGGGAATGGGTTAATAGATCTTTATTAGGTTTTTTTTTTCACTTTTTTTTGCAATGTTATAGCTCCCATAGGGGGTTATAACACTGCACACACTGATTTTTTACATTCTCATAGGAAACCATTGATCGATGTTTCTGCCGCTTGACTGCTCATGCCTGGATCTCAGGCACTGAGCAGTCATTCGGCGATCGGACACCAGGAGGCAGGTAAGGGGACCCTCCTCGTGTCCTACAGCTGTTTGGGACGCCGGGACTTCACCGCAGCGGTCCTGAAGAACCCCCTGAGCTAGCTGGGGGTAGTTTAGTTTCACTTTAGACGCGGCGATCAACTTTGAACGCTGTGTCTAAAGGGTTAATGGCGCATGGCACCACGATCAGTGCCTCGCGCTATTAGCCATGGATCCCAGCCATTGTTAGAGGCCGGGCCCGACCCGATATGACGCAGGGCCACACCGTGGCCACGCGTTATAGAAAGGGAAAGGACCCAGGATATACAGGTACGCCCTTGGTCCTTAACAAGTTAAACACAAGTACCTGTTCACACAGGGGGGAAAAAAAGGGGATTTACATTTATTATTTGCCAAAGCATGCCAGAGCATGTATATGGCTAATAGCATATTAATAAAGAGCTTAAACGCACAATCTTATTATGGCCATAACATGCATTCTGGGAATAAAATGCATTCCTTGCAGCAAAGGAATATTTTATACATATATTGAAATTAGTATGTCATTATCAAATCTAACCTATCGTTTAAACCTTAAGGGGGGGCTTGTATTTAAAACAAACATCCAAAAGGTTTCCCTATTTAATAATTTTCTTCTTAGGTCACCTCCCCTAACATTGCTTCTAACTGTCACAATTCGGCTGGCTGGATGTGGATCCTCTGTGTCAGCGAGGGATTGGCATGGACCGTGTCGGTGGACCGGTTCTAAGATGCTACTGGTATTCACCAGAGCCCACCGCAAAGCGGGATGGTCTTGCTGCGGCGGTAGCAACCAGGTCGTATCCACCGGCAACGGCTCAACCTCGCTGACTGCTGAGAAGGCGTGGGACAGAAGGACTAGGCAGAGGCAAGGTCAGACGTAGCAGAAGGTCGGGGCAGGCGGCAAGGTTCGTAGTCAATGTGGATAGCAGAAGATCTGGAAACACAGGCTTTGGACAACACTAAACGCTTTCACTGGCACAAGGCAACAAGATCCGGCAAGTAAGTGCAGGGGAAGTGAGGTAATATAGCCAGGGAGCAGGTGGAAGCTAATTAGGCTAATTGGGTCAGGCACCAATCATTGGTGCACTGGCCCTCTAAATCTTAGATAGCTGGCGCGCGCGCCCTATGGAGCGGAGCCGCGCGCGCCAGGACATGACAGCCGGGGGCCGGGACAGGTGAGTGACTTGGGATGCGACTCGCGAGTGGGCGCGTCCCGCTATGCGAATCGCATCCCCGCCGGCAATGTCAGTGCAGCGCTCCCGGTCAGCGGGTCTGACCGGGGCGCTGGAGAGAGAGGAACGCCGCGAGCGCTCCGGGGAGGAGCAGGGACCCGGAGCGCTCAGCGTAACACTAACCTTCTTAATGCCCATAACAGACAAACTACTTGTGTCTCCTGCGTGTACTTCTTTGAAGTGTCCGCTCAAAGCAGAAACACCAAACTTCTCGGTTCGGACATCTGATATATGCTGTCTAATTCTGCTCATTAGTTGGTTACTCGTGCATCCTACATATTGTTGTTGGCATATATCACAAGACGCTAGATAAATGACTGAGGTTGTGTTACAGTTAATATAGCATTTGATAATGTATTTTTCTCCAGTTACAAACAAACTAAATTCTTTGCTGATTTTCATGTATGAACATGTAATACATTTATGGTGAGCACATTTCCAATTACCAACACTGTTAAGCCAATTATTTTATCCAATTTTCGGGGATCGCTGTTGAATAGACTTGGGGACAATTTGGAGCCTAGGGAAGGACCCCTTCTAGACACTACATTTATTCCTGCCTCTACTGCTTCCTTCAATACCAGATCCATTTCCAAGGCAGGTATATACTTGTTAATGATCCTTCTTATACATGAAAATTAACTACTATAGGCTGTTATAAAAGTAGGTTTCCTTCTAATTTTTCCTTCCTCTTTCTTATATTTGTTTATGTTTTTATTTATTTTATCTCCATCTATCACTTTTTCAGCTATTAGTGTTTCTCTTTCAAGGTTGTCTACCCTTTTTTCAGCTGTTTGTATGTCTTCTATAGAGTAACCCCTTGCAGACTGATCTCTCTCTGACCAAGCGATTCCTCCACCCATTGAAGCAGACAGGCTCTCTGTCATCAGCTGACTAGTGAGTCAGATCTCAGCCGCATTGCAACGTGGGAAAAATCTGAGACAACAGTCATTTTGTATGCTGGTAAAAATAAATATTGGGGTGAAAATCACATAAGAATTGTGAGAAAACCGTCACACACAGGTACAGACACTTTATTATGAACTACACTAACTTTACAGCCCCTGTAGCATAGTCAAATAAAAAAAATTCCTGGAATACCCCTTTAAATAGGGAGTAGATTCACAAGTTCTTTAAAGAGTTAGTGTCATTTGTAAAAACTTTCAACATGTGAGTTTTTACAAGTGCACTTCCCTCCCCGGCTGTCAATCAAATCGGACTCTTTCACTGCATAAGTCTATGGAGTGAAAGAGCCAGATTGGGTGGCCAGCCAGGGAGTGAAAAGTGCTGCATTGCACTTCAGCCAGTTATTACTGCTGATCACAGCAGGTCTCTGGACTGAGACCCGGTGCGATGTAAACTTTTGTCAGAGCAACATGTCACAAGTTTTTAAAAGTGACACTAATGCTTTACTGTTTTTCTCTGCCCTCTATAGAAACATCAGTTTAAGAAAATGAACAATCATTGACTTTAATGTATGTTATCATTCCTTACCACAAAGCTTTTCTCCACATTTTTATACTCTCTCAGCGCGACACCTATTGAGAAGATAGAGGTTTAGATGTGAATCAGACCATCCGCACATCCTACAATATCCTGCTCTTCTCTGATCTTGTTTTGGTGAAAACTGCATGCCAAAGTATACAAAAATGCCCTCTCTGCTTTCTTACATTCTTTAGTTTCTGAGACATGTTACATCCGCCCCTCATGGACAAATATTAACCATATTGTATGAAATCTGTAGGCTGATCGGCATACTCTACAAATTTCCCCCATAAACATGCATGCTTGGCTCTGTGAAATCCAACATGTCTACTCCTTCTGCAGTTAAATTGCCCCACGTACAGTATCTCACATAAGTGAGTCCACCCCTTACATTTTTCTTAATATTTTATTATATCTTTTCATGTGACAGCACTGAAGAAATGACCCTCTGCTACTAAGTAGTGAGTGCACTGTCTGTATAACAGTGTTTAATGTTGTGCCCCTCCAAATAACTCAACACACAGCCATTAGTTGGGTACATGTGCTAAGCATATCCAGAGGTCTTTGGGAAATAATGTGTCTTGCCTTTAGTCAAGCCTGGTGGTGGTTGTGTCCTGGTCTGAGGACTCCAGTGGCAACCTGTTAAGCTATGATAAACGCCATGCCCAAGAAGCTTATTGCAGTGCTGGAACATAATGGTGGCCACACACTTTGGACCCAGTTTTATGTAGACATTAATGGCTGTTTCTTCACATGTACTAAAACCCAATACACTGGGTTAAAGTGCAACAGGACAGCATCAAAACAAGGGGTCACTTACATGAATTGGTCCCGTAGTTACAAAGTTCTGGCCCTTTTTACCCTATTGCTTCTGTGTGCAGTGCTTCCCTGCCTCCTCAATATGCAACGTTATGCGCGCCTCAGAAATAAATATTTTAATGTCTTCACGGTCAGGTCACTAAGACATGAGGGTGAAGAAACTAGAATATTAATTCCAGACATTCTCTTATGTATATTTATTTGCTGGATCTGGAATTTCTTTCTAAAAATCTTTATGATATTAAGCAGATATTAATAACAGTTATTGTGAAAAAAGTGCATAAAAGATTGTACTAAGTGTTTGTGCATAATAACTGTGTAGCTGGCTGCTAGTTATCTGCAAGTGGCTTCAGAACACTGCTGCTCTTCAGAGACAGTAAAGGTTGTGTAAACTGCTGTTGCTTCAGCTTCCTGTGATCTTTTATGCAATTCTTCATTTCCTGGTTAATAAATCATACGTTATTAATGTACATGTTTAAAGGGGTTCTCCGGTGCTTACACATCTTTTCCCCTATCCAAAGGATAGGGGATAAGATGCCTGATCGCGGGAGTCCCGCCGCTGGGGACCCCCGGGATCATGCACGCGGCATCCCGTTTGTAATCAGTCCCCGGAGCGTGTTTGCTCCGGGACTGATTACAGGCGACCACCGGGCCGGCGGCGTGTGACGTCATGCCTCCGCCCCCGTGTGATGTAACACTCCGCCCCTCAATGCAAGCCTACGGGAGGGAGCATGATAGCTGTCAATCTGGTAAATCAGTCCCGCTCCGGGGACTGATTACAAACAGGGTGCCGCGTGCATGATCCCGGGGGTCCCCAGCGGCGGGACTCCCGCGATCAGGCATCTTATCCCCTATCCTTTGGATAGGGGAAAAGATGTGTAAGCACCGGAGAACCCCTTTAATGGGATTACACAAGTGCCATATCATAAAAGATTAAATGACTCAAGCTAAAGAATGGATTACAATAAATAGTATTAAAAGGGGTTTTCAGCCCTGCAAAGTTGTTGGCCTATTCTAAGAACAGACCTTCAATATGTGAGCAGTGTGGGTTAGACTTCCAGTACCACCACTGTCTTCTATGGTCCCACACTGTACCACTATGTGCTTTGATCGAGCAGATGACATTTGGTCCAGTAAACTCAGTGGACCTGGCACAGGCATGCCCGGCAATACAGTTCTACCAGTATACCAAAAGATAACCCTGTATGTAGAGTCCTTATGAAGAGTAAGCATAGCCTTATCTAACCAAACTAGGCTATGAAAAGACATCTAGAGTTAGCCTATGATTTGGTATCATAACTAAAACATTGAAGTTGCAGTGTGCTATTTTTGGTAACGATTTTGCATAATTTCAGCCAACAATCTTCAGGTGCCGGCAAATTATTCCGGACACCAACAAAGGCTGATTTACCAGATTGGCTTTAGGGGTGTTTGTTGGGTTTTGGGCATGGTGTTCATCATTTTACTAGAAGAAAGTGCAGCATAAGTTCCAGCATTTTTTACAGAACCTGCGATGAAGGCTCCCAAAGGATCCTCCATCACATAGTTCTTCTTCCTACACGCTGTTACGCCTAGCGCTCCGGGTCCCCGCTCCTCCCCGGAGCGCTCACGGCGTCTCTCTCCCCGCAGCGCCCCGGTCAGTCCCGCTGACCGGGAGCGCTGCACTGTCATGGCCGTCGGGGATGCGATTCGCACAGCGGGACGCGCCCGCTCGCGAATCGCATCCCAGGTCACTTACCCGTCCCGGTCCCCTGCTGTCATGTGCTGGCGCGCGCGGCTCCGCTCTCTAGGGCGCGCGCGCGCCAGCTCTCTGAGGCTTAAAGGGCCAGTGCACCAATGATTGGTGCCTGGCCCAATTAGCTTAATTGGCTTCCACCTGCTCCCTGGCTATATCTGATCTCCTCCCTTGCACTCCCTTGCCGGATCTTGTTGCCTTGTGCCAGTGAAAGCGTTTAGTGTGTCCAAAGCCTGTGTACCTGAACTTCTGCTATCCATCCTGACTACGAACCTTGCCGCCTGCCCCCGACCTTCTGCTACGTCTGACCTTGCCTCTGCCTAGTCCTTCTGTCCCACGCCTTCTCAGCAGTCAGCGAGGTTGAGCCGTTGCTAGTGGATACGACCTGGTTGCTACTGCCGCAGCAAGACCATCCCGCTTTGCGGCGGGCTCTGGTGAAAACCAGTAGCCTCTTAGAACCGGTCCACTAGCACGGTCCACGCCAATCCCTCGCTGACACAGCGGATCCACAACCCGTAAGCCGAATCGTGACAGTAGATCCGGCCATGGATCCCGCTGAGGTGCCGCTGCCAAGTCTCGCTGACCTTACCACAGTGGTCGCTCAGCAATCGCAGTGTCACGATGCCGGCTGGCAGGAGGTGGATCCTCTGTGCCAGAGAGGGATTGGCGTGGACCGTGCTAGTGGACCGGTTCTAAGTCACTACTGGTTTTCACCAGAGCCCGCCGCAAAGCGGGATGGTCTTGCAGCGGCGGTAGTGACCAGGTCGTATCCACTAGCAACGGCTCAACCTCTCTGGCTGCTGAAGATAGGCGTGGTACAAGGGAGTAGACAGAAGCAAGGTCGGACGTAGCAGAAGGTCGGGGCAGGCAGCAAGGATCGTAGTCAGGGGCAACGGCAGAAGGTCTGGAACACAGGCTAGGAACACACAAGGAAACGCTTTCACTGGCACAATGGCAACAAGATCCGGCGAGGGAGTGAAGGGGAAGTGAGGTATAAATAGGGAGTGCACAGGTGAACACACTAATTGGAACCACTGCGCCAATCAGCGGCGCAGTGGCCCTTTAAATCGCAGAGACCCGGCGCGCGCGCCGGGACAGGACAGACGGAGAGCGAGTCAGGTACGGGAGCCGGGATGCGCATCGCGAGCGGGCGCCACCCGCATCGCGAATCGTATCCCGGCTGGAGACGGTATCGCAGCGCACCGGGTCAGTGGAGCTGCCCGGAGCGCTGCGGTAGCGAGAGTGAAGCGAGCGCTCCGGGGAGGAGCGGGGACCCGGAGCGCTCGGCGTAACAGTACCCCCCCCCCTTGGGTCTCCCCCTCTTCTTAGAGCCTGGGAACCTGAGGAGCAGACTTTTGTCTAGGATGTTGTCCTCAGGTTCCCAGGATCTCTCTTCAGGTCCACAGCCCTCCCAATCCACCAAAAAGAACCTTTTTCCTCTGACCGTCTTGGAGGCCAGTATCTCTTTCACTGAGAAGACGTCAGAAGAACCGGAGACAGGAGTGGGAGAAACTAACTTGGGAGAGAAACGGTTGATGATGAGTGGTTTAAGAAGAGAGACATGAAAGGCATTAGGAATACGGAGAGAAGGAGGAAGAAGAAGTTTGTAAGAGACAGGGTTAATTTGGCACAAGACTTTGAAAGGACCAAGATAGCGTGGACCCAGTTTATAACTGGGGACACGAAAGCGGACATATTTAGCGGAGAGCCATACCTTGTCTCCGGGAGCAAAAATGGGGGGAGCTCTTCTTTTCTTATCGGCAAACTTTTTCATGCGAGATGAAGCCTGTAAAAGAGAATTTTGGGTCTCTTTCCATATGGTGGAAAGATCACGAGTCACTTCATCTACAGCAGGCAAACCAGAGGGCAAGGGAGTAGGGAGGGGGGGAAGAGGGTGACGGCCGTACACCACAAAAAATGGGGATTTGGAGGAAGATTCAGAGACTCTGAAGTTATACGAGAATTCGGCCCATGGTAGAAGATCTGCCCAGTCATCCTGGCGGGAGGAAACAAAATGGCGTAAATAATCACCCAGGACCTGGTTAATTCTTTCCACTTGCCCATTGGATTGAGGGTGATATGCAGAGGAAAAGTTTAATTTAATCTTGAGTTGTTTACAGAGAGCCCTCCAGAATTTTGACACGAATTGGACGCCTCTATCCGAGACGATCTGCGTGGGCAAGCCGTGAAGACGAAAAATGTGTACAAAAAATTGTTTTGCCAACTGAGGCGCTGAAGGAAGACCAGGAAGAGGAATGAAATGTGCCATCTTGGAGAATCGATCAACGACCACCCAAACAACAGTGTTGCCACGGGATGGAGGTAAGTCTGTAATAAAGTCCATACCAATCAGAGACCAAGGGTGTTCGGGGACAGGCAGAGCATGAAGAAGGCCAGCGGGCTTCTGGCGAGGAGTCTTATCCCGGGCACAGACAGTGCAGGCTCGCACAAAATCCACAACATCCGTCTCCAGAGTCGGCCACCAATAGAAACGAGAGATGAGTTGCACGGATTTCTTGATACCCGCATGACCTGCGAGATGGGAGGAGTGACCCCATTTGAGGATTCCGAGGCGTTGGCGTGGAGAAACGAAGGTCTTCCCTGGAGGAGTTTGCCTGATGGAGGCTGGAGAAGTGGAGATCAGGCAATCAGGGGGAATGATGTGTTGCGGAGAGAGCTCTACTTCCGAGGCATCCGAGGAACGAGAGAGAGCATCGGCCCTAATGTTCTTATCGGCAGGCCGAAAGTGAATTTCAAAATTAAATCGGGCAAAGAACAGAGACCACCTGGCCTGGCGAGGATTCAGCCGTTGGGCAGACTGGAGATAGGAGAGATTCTTGTGATCGGTGTAAATAATAACGGGAAATCTTGATCCCTCCAACAGATGCCTCCATTCCTCAAGTGCTAATTTAATGGCTAGAAGCTCTCGGTCCCCGATGGAGTAGTTCCTCTCAGCCGGAGAGAAGGTCCTAGAAAAAAAACCACAAGTAACAGCATGCCCGGAAGAATTTTTTTGTAGAAGGACCGCTCCAGCTCCTACAGAGGAGGCATCAACCTCCAATAGGAAGGGTTTAGATGGGTCAGGTCTGGAGAGCACGGGAGCCGAAGAAAAGGCAGACTTGAGCTGTTTAAAGGCGTCTTCCGCTTGAGGAGGCCAAGACTTAGGATTGGCATTCTTTTTGGTTAAAGCCACAATAGGAGCCACAATGGTGGAAAAACGTGGAATAAATTGTCTGTAATAATTGGCGAACCCCAAAAAACGTTGGATAGCACGGAGTCCGGAGGGGCGTGGCCAATCTAAGACGGCAGAGAGTTTGTCTGGATCCATTTGTAGTCCCTGGCCAGAGACCAAGTATCCTAGGAAAGGAAGAGATTGACATTCAAACAGACATTTCTCCATTTTGGCATAAAGTTGATTGTCACGAAGTCTCTGAAGAACCATGCGGACATGCTGGCGGTGTTCTTCTAAGTTGGCAGAAAAAATCAGGATATCGTCCAGATATACAACAACACAGGAATATAAGAGATCACGAAAAATTTCATTAACAAAGTCTTGGAAGACGGCAGGGGCGTTGCACAGGCCAAAGGGCATGACCAGATACTCAAAGTGTCCATCTCTAGTGTTAAATGCCGTTTTCCATTCATCCCCCTCTCTGATGCGGATGAGATTATAGGCACCTCTTAAGTCCAGTTTGGTAAAGATGTGGGCACCTTGGAGGCGATCAAAGAGTTCAGAGATGAGAGGTAGGGGGTAGCGGTTTTTTACAGTGATTTTATTAAGACCGCGGTAGTCAATGCAAGGACGTAGGGAGCCATCTTTTTTGGACACAAAGAAAAATCCGGCTCCGGCAGGAGAGGAGGATTTGCGGATAAAGCCCTTCTTTAAATTTTCCTGGATATACTCAGACATAGCAAGAGTCTCTGGGACAGAGAGAGGATAAATTCTGCCCCGGGGTGGAGTAGTGCCCGGGAGGAGGTCAATAGGACAGTCATAAGGCCTGTGAGGAGGTAAAGTCTCAGCTTGTTTTTTGCAAAAAACATCCGCAAAGTCCATATAGGCCTTAGGGAGACCGGTTACAGGGGGAACCACAGGGTCACGGCAAGGAGTACTGGGAACTGGTTTAAGGCAGTCCTTGGAACAAGAGGGACCCCAACTCTTGATCTCCCCAGTGGACCAATCCAGGGTTGGGGAATGGTGTTGAAGCCAGGGTAGTCCAAGGAGAATTTCGGAAGTGCAATTGGAGAGGACCAAAAACTCAATTCTTTCGTGGTGAGGTCCAATGCACATTAGGAGGGGTTCCGTGCGGTAACGCACGGCACAGTCCAATCTTTCATTGTTAACGCAATTGATGTAGAGAGGTCTGGCGAGACTGGTCACTGGGATGTTGAACCTGTTGATGAGAGAGGCCAAAATAAAGTTTCCTGCAGATCCGGAGTCCAAGAAGGCCTTAGTGGAGAAGGAGAAGGTAGAGGTAGATATCCGCACAGGCACAGTAAGACGTGGAGAAGCGGAGTTGACTTCAAGGACTGTTTCACCTTTGTGCGGAGTCAGCGTACGTCTTTCCAGGCGGGGAGGACGGATAGGACAATCCTTCAGGAAGTGTTCGGTACTGGCACAGTACAGGCAGAGATTCTCCATGCGGCGTCGTGTCCTCTCTTGAGGTGTCAGGCGAGACCGGTCAACTTGCATAGCCTCCACGGCGGGAGGCCCAGGAACGGATTGCAGAGGACCAGAGGAGAGAGGAGCCGGGGAGAAAAAACGCCTCGTGCGAACAAAGTCCATATCCTGGCGGAGCTCCTGACGCCTTTCGGAAAAACGCATGTCAATGCGAGTGGCAAGATGAATGAGTTCATGTAGATTAGCAGGGATTTCTCGTGCGGCCAGAACATCTTTAATGTTGCTGGATAGGCCTTTTTTAAAGGTCGCGCAGAGGGCCTCATTATTCGAGGATAGTTCTGAAGCAAGAGTACGGAATTGTACGGCGTACTCGCCAACGGAAGAATTACCCTGGACCAGGTTCAACAGGGCAGTCTCAGCAGAAGAGGCTAGGGCAGGTTCCTCAAAGACACTACGAAATTCCGAGAAGAAGGAGTGTACAGAGGCAGTGACAGGGTCATTGCGGTCCCAGAGCGGTGTGGCCCATGACAGAGCTTTTCCAGACAGAAGGCTGACTACGAAAGCCACCTTAGACCTTTCAGTAGGAAACTGGTCCGACATCATCTCCAAATGCAGGGAACATTGTGAAAGAAAGCCACGGCAAAACTTAGAGTCCCCATCAAATTTATCCGGCAAGGATAGTCGTAGGCCTGAGGCGGCCACTCGCTGCGGAGGAGGTGCAGGAGCTGGCGGAGGAGATGATTGCTGAAGCTGTGGTAGCAGCTGCTGTAGCATCACGGTCAGTTGAGACAGCTCGTGGCCTTGTTGCGCTATCTGTTGTGAGTGCTGGGCGACCACCGTAGTGAGGTCAGCGACATCTGGCAGAGGTACATCAGCGGGATCCATGGCCGGATCTACTGTCACGATGCCGGCTGGCAGGAGGTGGATCCTCTGTGCCAGAGAGGGATTGGCGTGGACCGTGCTAGTGGACCGGTTCTAAGTCACTACTGGTTTTCACCAGAGCCCGCCGCAAAGCGGGATGGTCTTGCTGCGGCGGTAGTGACCAGGTCGTATCCACTAGCAACGGCTCAACCTCTCTGGCTGCTGAAGATAGGCGCGGTACAAGGGAGTAGACAGAAGCAAGGTCGGACGTAGCAGAAGGTCGGGGCAGGCAGCAAGGATCGTAGTCAGGGGCAACGGCAGGAGGTCTGGAACACAGGCTAGGAACACACAAGGAAACGCTTTCACTGGCACAATGGCAACAAGATCCGGCGAGGGAGTGAAGGGGAAGTGAGGTATAAATAGGGAGTGCACAGGTGAACACACTAATTGGAACCACTGCGCCAATCAGCGGCGCAGTGGCCCTTTAAATCGCAGAGACCCGGCGCGCGCGCGCCCTAGGGAGCGGGGCCGCGCGCGCCGGGACAGGACAGAGCGAGTCAGGTACGGGAGCCGGGATGCGCATCGCGAGCGGGCGCCACCCGCATCGCGAATCGTATCCCGGCTGGAGACGGTATCGCAGCGCACCGGGTCAGTGGAGCTGCCCGGAGCGCTGCGGTAGCGAGAGTGAAGCGAGCGCTCCGGGGAGGAGCGGGGACCCGGAGCGCTCGGCGTAACACGCAGCAAATTGCCCAACAAGGACAGCAGCTGTCGCAGTTGACCGCCACGTTACAACAACTTCTGCCTCTGCTACAGCAACAACCATCTCCTCCGCCAGCTCCTGCACCTCCTCCGCAGCGAGTGGCCGCTCCTAGCCTCCGCTTGTCCCTGCCGGACAAATTTGATGGGGACTCCAGACTCTGCCGTGGATTTTTGTCTCAGTGTTCCCTGCATATGGAGATGTTGTCGGACTTGTTTCCTACAGAACGGTCTAAGGTGGCGTTCGTAGTAAGCCTTCTTTCAGGAAAGGCCTTGTCTTGGGCCACACCGCTCTGGGACCGCAATGATCCTGCCACAGCCACAGTCCAGTCCTTCTTCGCTGAAGTCCGAAGTGTCTTTGAGGAACCTGCCCGAGCCTCTTCTTGCTGAGACTGCCTTGCTGAACCTGGTCCAGGGTAATTCTTCCGTTGGCGAGTACGCCATACAATTCCGTACTCTTGCTTCTGAACTATCCTGGAATAACGAGGCTCTCTGCGCGACCTTTAAAAAAAGGCCTATCCAGTCGCATCAAGGATGTGCTGGCCGCACGAGAGATTCCTGCCAACCTCCAAGAACTCATCCATTTGGCTACCCGCATTGACATGCGTTTTTCTGAGCGACACCAAGAGCTCCGCCAGGAAAAAGACTTAGATCTCTGGGCACCTCTTCCACAGCATCCTTTGCAGTCTACGCCTGGGCCTCCCGCCGAGGAGGCCATGCAAGTGGATCGGTCTCGCCTGACCCAGGAAGAGAGGAATCGCCGTAGAGAAGAAAATCTCTGTCTGTACTGTGCCAGTATCGAGCATTTCTTGGTGGATTGCCCTATCCGTCCTCCACGCCTGGGAAACGCACGCACGCACCCAGCTCACGTGGGTGTGGCGTCTCTTGGTTCTAAGTCTGCTTCTCCACGTCTCACGGTGCCCGTGCGGATTTCTCCTTCAGCCAACTCCTCCCTCTCAGCCGTGGCCTGCTTGGACTCTGGTGCCTCTGGAAATTTTATATTGGAGTCCTTTGTGAATAAATTCAGCATCCCGGTGACCCGTCTCGTCAAGCCGCTCTACATTTCCGCGGTCAACGGAGCCAGATTGGACTGCACCGTGCGTTACCGCACAGAACCCCTCCTGATGTCTATTGGACCCCACCTCGAGAGGATTGAGCTCTTCGTTCTCCCCGGCTGTACCTCTGAGGTCCTCCTCGGTCTGCCATGGCTCCGGCTTCATTCCCCCACCCTTGATTGGACCACCGGGGAGATCAAGAACTGGGACTCTGCCTGCCATGGGAAGTGCCTCTCCCCCCCTCCCAGTCCCGTCAGGCAAGCCTCTGTGCCTCCTCATGGTGCCACACTGCCCCGTGCCAGGCTTCGCCCTCTGCCCTCCCTCCCCATTCCCACTCCTGCTGTGCTGCCTCCCGTTGAGGAAACCCTCCATTCTTTCCCGGTGTCCTCATCCCAGGGGAGGCAGTTACCGGACAAAGAAAAGGGGAGACCTAAGGGGGGGGGTACTGTTACGCCTAGCGCTCCGGGTCCCCGCTCCTCCCCGGAGCGCTCACGGCGTCTCTCTCCCCGCAGCGCCCCGGTCAGTCCCGCTGACCGGGAGCGCTGCACTGTCATGGCCGTCGGGGATGCGATTCGCACAGCGGGACGCGCCCGCTCGCGAATCGCATCCCAGGTCACTTACCCGTCCCGGTCCCCTGCTGTCATGTGCTGGCGCGCGCGGCTCCGCTCTCTAGGGCGCGCGCGCGCCAGCTCTCTGAGACTTAAAGGGCCAGTGCACCAATGATTGGTGCCTGGCCCAATTAGCTTAATTGGCTTCCACCTGCTCCCTGGCTATATCTGATCTCCTCCCTTGCACTCCCTTGCCGGATCTTGTTGCCTTGTGCCAGTGAAAGCGTTTAGTGTGTCCAAAGCCTGTGTACCTGAACTTCTGCTATCCATCCTGACTACGAACCTTGCCGCCTGCCCCCGACCTTCTGCTACGTCTGACCTTGCCTCTGCCTAGTCCTTCTGTCCCACGCCTTCTCAGCAGTCAGCGAGGTTGAGCCGTTGCTAGTGGATACGACCTGGTTGCTACTGCCGCAGCAAGACCATCCCGCTTTGCGGCGGGCTCTGGTGAAAACCAGTAGCCTCTTAGAACCGGTCCACTAGCACGGTCCACGCCAATCCCTCGCTGACACAGCGGATCCACAACCCGTAAGCCGAATCGTGACACGCATATAAAGGTGTGATGTACATGATAGGTCTCACATTAGCTGGAGAACTTCTACAGACGTCTTTCATCAGCTCCATTTAGGACAACAAACTATTAAGTGTAACTGTTTACTTTCACAACACTTAAGATTTATTATTGTGAATGAATACAATGTGAATGTTTGACAGAGTTTGTAAACAAGAGACGCTAGTCTTGGCATATAGATCTCATTGTATATAACCTGATACCCTTAGAAGAATGGCTGACTCCTCTGTTTTGTGGCCAAGGGGTTGTTGAACTGTGGAGGAGATGGTAGAAGGGGAGGAATTCTAATTAACTAAAACGTTTTTGCAGCAATAAAATAGAACGTACATAAACATCTCTGCTTTTTCAATGTATTACAACTAAGTTAGGCTTACTCCCCTTGGTGTGAAATATTTATACAGTAGACATACACGTTTCAAAAACACTTATTTCCTTATTGTCATGTACGTACCACAACATGCTCCAATGTGGCCTTATCCTGTCAGCTACAACCACAATCAATGTCATGTCGGAGCAGACATTGATGCCAAGCAGTTCTTGCACAAAGCAACCATTCATGCCACCAATAAGAACTTAGATCACAGGCCTAGGTACCAGTTATAAGGTGTGATTCCCAAGGGCTTAACTATAGGGGGTGCCTAGGGGTCCATGTGGTCTCTCTTTCCTATAGGAGTAGACCATTGCTATAAATGAAGCATCATAGTTGGAGACCCTGTTACATTTGTTGCTTTGGGGTCCAGCATTATCTAGTTACGCTACTCTTAATTTCTTGGCTTTTGGGTTCCGATCACTACAATCTAAAACAATCATTTGAAGGAAGATGGCAATAGGTACCATGCCCCTATCAGTCTTTCTCCTACTGCAGTGCTTTCCAAACAATCCCAGCATGCCCCAAGAGTCAAAGGCTGCCTTTGGCATGCGGGAAGTTATAGCTTTGCAACACTTACTATAGCAACCTGTGTAGGCCCAGTACGGGATGGTGTGTCCCCGTACATTTTCATCTGCTAAGCTCCCCTATAAAAACCAGGGGAGGGGCTGCAATCTCTCTCTTAGAGTTCTTAGCTCTTGTTCCTGAGGTCTAGTTCAGTCAAGACGTCTCAGAGTGTATCCAGAGCATTGGAGGCCTCAAGCCTAAAGTCTGCAGCCACAAAGTCAGCTCAAAGTCATCTTCATGTCAATTGTCAAGTCAGTCAAGTCAAGTCTTCTATATAGTCACCGTGGCCTGCACTGAAGCATCTCTACATACTACAAGTTCCAGCAAGCTTGCGAGGTCCCCCTGTGTCACTGGTCACCTCCTTGGGATATTGGCTGTATCACCTGTCTACCCTCAGTAAAGCTACCGTTGTCCGTAACGTGGCGTCAGTGTCTTCATTGCCCCCGTGCCTAGCCCAGGACCAGTGGCATTACCTTCGGGTGGTTAAGGCTAAACCACGCCCTGGTGTGATGACAAGAAGGGGTTAATAACATCTGCCCCCAGGGTTACAACATCTGTCCTGCATTGCACCCCGCTATACCCAAAGAGACTTATGACAGTGCCACATAGAAAGCGCTCTACCATGGTTCACGTGGCCATGTTTGTAAAAATCCAGTGAAAAGCAATGTAAACACTATGGGGGAAATTTATCAAACCCTGTGCAGGGGAAAAGTTGACCAGTTGCCCATAGCAACCAATCAGATTGCTTCTTTCATTTTGCAGAGGCCTTGTGAAAAATGAAAGAAGCGATCTTTTCAGCAGCTTTTCCTCTGGACAGGTTTCGATAAATCTCCCCCTATTTGATTTATTTACAGGTGAGGTGGTCACCTACCTAATGTCAGATAAGGCAGTAGTTGTCTGCACCTCTGTCTCCTTTCCTGAATGATCTTCTGAGCTGATTTATAACAAAAGGACAGTTTTGATTTGGTCATAAATCAGTTAGAAGATTGTCTAGGAGAGGATCATCTATGCTCTTATTTCTACATTTCCATATTTTCCAGAGTCAGCTGTGTTGTAAAGAATTCCTACTCATTACCTGTGAGGCCGCAGCACCAACACGGGCACTGTGATACGAAGTAGAGATACACACCTGCATACATGACACCTAGGGAGCCTCTGTTGGAGGGCGTTAAAAATACTACAGAATGACAGTGAAATGTTATATCATGTTCCACTAGACTTCTTTTATCAATTTCTCACGTCTGCATACTGTCATACAATAGGAACCTTTATTACAGGAGAAATTTGGTTTAGTTATGTTCCTTGTAGCCCCAGTAACATGTAACAAATACTTTTCTGCCTGACAACCCCCTTAACCCTAATTCTATTAAGGTAGGTCCACATGCATTTTTTTGCTGCAAATCCACAACAGATTTTGCCACAAAGCCTTAGCAAGAATGCTACATCGAAAGGGCTGAAGTCTTAGGAACATGTCAAAAAGTTTCTATTGGTCAAGATCTGAGTATTCAGACACTGGCTGATCACTAGAATGAGCGGCCAAACGCTTCTTTCCTAGCTCTGTATCTATGTAGGTAAGACAGTCCTGTAGACTTGCATTAGGAGACTGTTTCAGTCACGAGACACAGATCCGGGAGAAAATGGCACTAAGGGCACAATTCTACCGGCTTGTTCTAGTGACTGGTTGGCGTCAGAACTCAGCCAATCAAATATTTTAATATGTCTCTATGACATATCAAAAGTCTTTTGTAATTAAAGGGAATCTGTCAGATCAGTACCAACTTAGTACAAAGCTGTAGATACACACAGAGCAATCACAAGGGGATTAGTCAAATTATATCTTTAATACTAATTTAACAAAGAAAACAAGGACTGCACTCACCGTCCAAACAGCGTTTATTGAAAGTCGTCAGGCATAGCGAGCTGGTACAAGAGCAGTGGCAGGGGACGTCACCGGGACAGGCTGTTTCACACTTAGTTGAGCTTCTTCAAGCCGGTCATACCGGCTTGAAGAAGCACAACTAAGTGTGAAACAGCCTGTCCTGGTTACGTCCTTTGCCTCTGCTCTTGTACCAGTTCGCTTTGCCTGACAACTTTCAATAAACGCTGTATGAACGGTGAGTGCAGTCCTTGTTTTCTTTGTTACATTTGTATCTGCATCTCCATGGATTTTTGCACCCCCTTGTCCTACACCATCTTCTAGGGATCCCTGTGTTATCCACACCAGCTGTCTGTTCAACCTCAGCCTTAGTCCTGTAGTGCCGGACTCCTTCTCTTCTAATACATGATACCTTTAATACTGCTAATATGCTTTGGAGAATCTGTAGCACACAGATTCTGTCTTCATATCTGCCCGGAATCAAAGCCCCAGTGATGTCAATAGGAAGTCCTAACAAGGCCTTAATTTCTGCTTCAAGAATGGACATGTCAATTCTCACAGCCGAAATATGTGGATATGGGGTACAATTTTAGTGGCTGGAATACCCATTTAGTGCTATAGCTGGGTGACTTCTTCTCCTCAAGGCTGTTCCTGCATAGGAATTGGTCCCTATCAGAGCCTATTTGTTGCTGAATATACAGTAAATTGGCGCTAAAGTTTATTTCTTGTGAGCTATTTCAGAAAATCCTTGCTAATATGTTATGTACGTGCAATGACATCTCCGAAGGTTGTGATGAAATCAGAAGTGGAATTGTTATTGTTCTTTATAGCGGAGGGCTCAGCATCATTTCCTCTGAACCCCAAATGCTAGGCAGCTGCTATGTGTGCTAAAGCTGTAGACATGCCTATGGGTGTAAAGAATATTTTCCCTTTGATAGCAAAATATCAGAATGCATTATTACAAATAACATTGCCAGTTCCATTAAAAAGCTGTATTTCCATCTGATGGTGAAGGGATCAGTTGTCGTGTCTGCCTGTCAATATTTACCACATGGAATCTGGTCCTACTTCTGGCGAATAATGTTAGACAAAAGAACAAGTCTGTGAATGCAGATCACTATTTACACGCTTCTTGACTTAAAATAGTTCTGAAAACAATGTCTAGTTACGGTTGGCTTTAAATAGCTTTTTCCCACAAGAAACAAGTATGCAGAGTCTTTTCAGTAGGTTTTAAATGCCAGCACTCCTTTTACTCACCATCTTTAGTACTGTGGGCTCAAGCAGGTGTTCTCTGGACTCTCTTGGTGTTTCTATCACGCTTCTGAACAGGCACCAAGCAACTCAAACAGTGCAGAACAAATAATGTTGGGAGGTGTAACATAGCACCTTCTATAACCTTCTTGAAGAAAGTCTGCTATAAGCCAATGTGATGTGTCAGGATTATCTTTATGCAGAATGCATCATACTGTATCGGCCCCAAATGTGCTCTCCGCCATGGCTCTTGTAAAGGCTAGAAAAATGCCTAAAGCCATAGGTGCACAAATAGATTTTATTTTCCATTTTGTGGGCCATAAAAATGCTGTTTTATGGCTTAACAAAGAGCAAAAAAAAACATATTTCTCCTAGTGGACTCTGTTGAAGCCAATGAGAAAAGTGCTGTTTGTTTTCACACAGTAAAGTTACAACTGTAATTATTAGAGCTAAAAATGTAAGTGTAAGGCCCTTTATTTTCAGCCATATATAGCTCAGCTATCTTTTCTGAATTTTTACCATGTATTTTGGGCTGTAAATGGCCCCAAAAATATCCCAAATGCAAAAAGAGGCTATTTTATTTTACTGACAAATAAAGGGCTGAAAAAAGCTGGAGGATTTCCCAATTAGTTTGTAAAGTTGATCCTTATATTTTGGTATTACTACCTTTTTGGGACAATCCTTCATTTTTTAATGGTAGGCCACCTCCTTTATATAGGTTTTTGGAACTCCGTAATTGTGTTATGTGTGGGTCCTCTTGTCTGACCGGTATACTCCACTCTCTTTTGCTGAGGCCTCTCCTCCGCTAGTTTGTTATCATTTTTGCTATATTCAACTCAGACATTGGCCCTCACTTACTATTGCAAACCTGACATGTTTTGTCGGGTTGTGCGCCAGATTCTGTCGCATTGCGCCAGAAATTCTGTCTGCGCCAGAATCTGCACCACAAATTCTGTCTGCGCCAGAATGTGCGCCAGAATTTGTGCCAGAATTGAAAAAACCCCAACTAACTCTTCATTTTGCTAAGAAAACGTGGTCTCCAAAAAGGGGCTGGTTCCCGACATTTTCACAAAAACCCAACATATTTACTAAGGTTTCCACATAAAATGTGGTGGATTTGAGCTGAGGAAAACCCGACAGATCAGAGCATGTGTAAATAAAGCAAAGTATAGGGAAAGTGGAAAATGTAGGGAAACCTTAGTAAATACCGTGGAAAATAAATTGTAGGGAATTAAAACCCGCAAAGAAACCTACACTCCACTCTTAGTAAATAAGGGACATTATGTAGATTCAGTACTGCGACTCATTCCATCTGCAGTTAGGGATCACTCCTTGAATGTTGTCTCAGTCATGGCTAAACACACTCCATTCTCTTAAAGTTTTCTCTATAAACTACTTTAAGGGGTACTCCGCTGGAAAACATTTTCTTTTAAATCAACTGGCGCCAGAAAGTTAAACAGATTTGTAAATTACTTCTATTAAAAAATCTTAATCCTTCCAGTACTTATCAGCTGCTTCCAGAGGAAGTTCTTTTATTTTTGAATTTCCTTTTTGTCTTACCACAGTGCTCTCTGCTGACACCTCTGTCCATGTTGGGAACTGTCCAGAGTAGGAGCGAATCTCAATAGAAATCGTCTCCTGCTCTGGACAGTTCCTGACATGGACAGAGGTTTCAGAAGAGAGCAATATGGTCAGATAGAAAAAGAAATTCAAAAAGAAAATAACTTCCTGTTGAGCATACAGCAGCTGATAAGTACTGGAAGGATAACAATTTTTAAATAGAAATAATTTACAAATATGTTTAACTTTCTGGCACCAGTTGATTTTAAAAACATTGTTTTCCACAGGAGTACTCCTTTAAACCCCGGCTAAAATGGGATAACTCTTCTCCTAGTCTAGAAAAGTGGACATCTCAACTACCTGCTGATTCAAGAGCTACGGACCATAGTAAAACTAAATACCCTACTGCCTTATCATAGCTATAAATCAATGGCCCTTATAAATTTAATAGAGTGTATTTTTCTCTTAAAATGCCCAAATTTCTTCTTCTTATTGTAGCCCCTGCTGTCCTACATGATCTCTGGCAAAAGCGGATATTTTTCATTGTCTTTGGCATTGCCCCTATATCTGAGGCATGTAAGCTATGCTTGCATTGCATGTACTATATACATATGGGGGAAGATTTATCATTATTTCTACACTGTTTTCAGGCTCTGTATTGCATTAAACAAATTGTGCAATTGTGTATTTTGCGTGTATTTTTTTTTGCATATTTTTTGAACACATCTGGAATTCTAAGTTGCAGTCTACGGTAGAGCAAATTATGCAGTGTACCTCAATCAAGTGCGTATTTTTAGTATAGACGTTCAAAGTTTGCACAAGTAGCAAAATAATTACGCAAAAATAAACCAGCACGGAGGACGTGTAAAACTTCGCTCTAAATCGGGGTCACCCCAGTAATAGCTGTAATGTTCCGGCACTTTGGAGAGGCCATCACCCGTTTGCGGTGATGCCGGTATTAACCCATTAGACACAGCAATCAAATCTGATCACCGCTCTAAAATATCCAGAAATACTTCCTGGCAGCTCAGCAGAGCTGAACGGGACCACCGTGGTGGTCCGATGAGCTATGAGGAGGTAGAATTTTCAAACTTTGAACTGTGTAAAATTTAAACTCCTGCTGTTCTTGATGAGTGCAGGAGATTGCACCTGTGTAGACTGTAACCATTGTCACCGTACAGCTAAGAATACCATGTATGTGCAGGGAGGGAGAAGGAGGTAGGGCTGTTAGGTCTATGTATATGTTTGATCATGTGTATGCAGCAGAGCTGAAAATGTGATTGTGTATATGCAGCAGAGCTGAGTGTGTGATTGTGTAAATGCATCAGAGCTGAGTGTGTGATTGTGTAAATGCAGTAGAGCTGAGTGTGTGACTGTGTGTATGCAGCAGAGCTGAGTCTGAGATTGTGTGTATGCAGCAGAGCTGAGTGTGTGATTGTGTAGATGGTTCAGAGCTGAGTGTTTGATTGTGTAAATGCATCAGAGCTGAGTGTGTGACTGTGTGTATGCAGCAGAGCTAAGTGTGAGATTGTGTGTATGCAGCAGAGCTGAGTGTGAGATTTTGTATATGCAGCATAGCTGAGTGTGTGATTGTGTATATGCAGCAGAGCTGAGTGTGTGATTGTGTAAATGCATCAGAGCTGAGTGTGTGACTGTGTGTATGCAGCAGAGCTGAGTGTGAGATTGTATGTATGCAGCAGAGCTGAGTATGAGATTGTGTGTATGTAGCAGAGCTGAATGTGTGATTGTGTAACTGCAGTAGAGCTGAGTATGTGATTGTGTAAATGCATCAGAGCTGAGAGTGTGATTGTGTAAATGCAGCAAAGCTGAGTGTGTGACTGTGTTTATGCTGCAGAGCTGAGTGTGAGATTGTGTGTATGCAGCAGAGCTGAGTATGTGATTGTGTATATACAGCAGAGCTGAGTGTGTGATTGTGTGTATGCAGCAGACCTGAGTGTGTGACTGTGTATGCAGCAGAGCTGAGTGAGTGATCATGTGTATGCAGCAGAACTGAGTGAGTGATCATGTGTATGCAGCAGAGCTAAGTGTATGATTATGTGTATGCAGCAGAGCTGAGTGTGTGCGTGGTCATGCATACACATAATCACACATTGAGCTCTGCTCCATACACATGCCGCACACTAATTTCTATTATACGTACATGATCATACACTCAGCTCTGGTAAATGTACACAGTGTTTACCAACCAGGGTGCCTCCAGCTTTGGCAAAACTGCAAGTTTTGCAAAACTTGGAGGCATTCTTGTAAACACTGAAATAGAGGTTAGGGGACAGATTGTTTAGCAAAATTACATATTTTTTAAACCCAGACATTCTGTGTACTTTATAAAGATTTATGATTTTACTATTGTGCAGAGTTTTGTTTGGCACACACTGCTGCTTCGGCACTTCTAGCTATGTGAGTAGTGCAACGCGGGAAAATGCCCCAGCTCTGTGAAGTGTGAGGTAGAGAAGGAGTGCATGGTCGAGCGAGGGGGGGCTTTCTATATTTGTGCAAAATTTATCAAAGGACGTGCGCAACTTTTGTATATTTTGAGCAAGAGTGTAAATTAGACAAGCAGTGTAAAAAGGTAGATCTGTGTCTACAATGATGAATGTCCCCAATGGAGTACATTTACCCCAGACTCCGGATCATATATATATGTGTGTGTGTGTGTATAAAGACTTGGGTTCCGACCCACTGTCCCTTCATACTAAATGGCTTCTATTGATGGCAGCCACACAGAAGAGTATTCTACAATCATAGGCGCAAAATTCTGTTTCAAGTTGACTGGATTAAAATCATCACAGATAAAGAGAGACTCACTAAGAGATTGTTCATTGAAAAATGCACAATTTTTCCTAATTCGCATCAGCTATTCAATGATTTGTTGTTTGTATGTTCGCATGTCTTGTATCTGACCACTGGGTCCCCCCCCTGCCCGTACAGGGCCCATCCTACTTAGTCGTCCTTGGTGCGCCTAGACCCTTCCTGGACATGGGCAAGTGATGACCTGCTCAGCCAATCACTGGCTGCAGCGATATCCTGCATTAGTCAGTGATTGGCTGAGTAGGCCATCACTTGTCCATGTCCGGAAAGGTAGGGGCATGAGAACGCTAAGTACGAGTAAGTAGGACGGGCCCCATACAGGAGATCCTGTGGATAGGGGATAAGTGTCTGATAAGTTCAATTCCGCGGAGCACCCCTTTAATAAAACAAATTAATTCATTTATCTGCAAATTCAGCTTTTTTTTCCTTTTTTTTAAATGTAATTAGCTGTTTTGCCCTAATGATGTGAATCCATAGCGGTAGGGTAGGGTCCCACATTGCATACATGCAACTTATTTCAAGTTGTGAAAAATCCTCTGCACAGCGAGAAATACGCTGCGTATTCTCCTATCATGAAATATGCAGCGTTTTTGCAACATGTGACTTACTGTGTTTTTTTTCTTCTTCTAAATCACCAATAACATACACTGCTCAAAAAATAAAGGTAACACATAAACAACATAATATAACTCCAAGTCAATCACACGGCTGTGAAATCACACGAGGAAGCAACACTGATTGACAATCAATTTCACATGCTGTTGTGCAAATGGAACAGACAACAAGTGGAAATTATAGGCAATTAGCAAGACACCCCCCCCATGAAGTAGTAGTGCTTCAGGTGGTGACCACAGACCACTTCTCAGTTGGTCAGTTGCTTCCTGGCTGATGTTTTGGTCATATTTGAATGCTGGCGGTGCTTTCACTCTAGTGGTAGCATGAAACGGAGTCTACAACCCACCCACAGTGGCTCAGGTAGTGCAGCTCATCCAGGATGGCACATCAATGCGAGCTGTGTCTGTCCGCTTAGTGTCCAGAGCATGAAGGCACTACCAGGAGGCCAGTACATCAACAACCCAGAAGCAGGACCGCTACCTCTGTCATTGTGCAAGGAGGAACAGGTGAAGTACTGCCAGAGCCCAGCAAAATGACTTCCAGCAGGCCACAAATGTGCATGTGTCCACTCAAACGGTCAGAAACAGACTCCATGAGGGTGGTATGAGGGCATGACGTCCACAGGTGGGGGTTGTGCTTACAGCCCAACACCGTGCAGGACGTTTGGCATTTGCCTGAGAACACCAAGATTGGCAAATTTGCCAATGGCGCCCTGTGATCTTCAGAGATGAAAGCAGGTTCACACTGAGGACATGTGACAGAGGTGACAGAGTCTGGAGATGTTGTGGAGAGCGTTCTGCTGCCTGCAACATCCACCAGCATGACCTGTTTGGCGGTGGGTCAGTAATGGTGTGGGGTGGCATTTCTTTGGGGGGCTGCACAGCCCTCCATGTGCTTGCCAGAGGTAGCCTGACTGCCATCAGGTACCGAAATGAGATCCTCAGACCTTTGTGAGACCATATGCTGGTGCGATTGGCCCAGGGTTCCTCCTAAGGCAATACAAAGCTAGACCTCATGGGGGACATTTATCAAAGCATTTAGTAGGTTTTATTTTGCTTAAAATTGTCGCAAAAAAGTCGCATGTGTGACTATGCTCTTTTTTCTGCAACTTTTTACATGTTCAGTGTCCTAAGCAAATAATAAAAATCTTGCTTACCAAAGCAAAAAGTGATTTTTGACTTGCAGTGGTCAGAGATTTATCAAGTGCAAAAGTCGCAAAAAAGTCACATTGCATGAAAAAACTTACTAAATTTACTCCAGCTCAGACATGGAGCAGAAAAAGCCACTACCAAGGCAAAAAAAAAAAAGAAAGATTGCTTACGTGAAAGACATTTATCAACAGGCTGAAACCAGCTGATAAACAAGTCGCACATAAGCAAAAAAATTGTAAGAAAAAAATAACTAAAAAAAGGAATACAGAAGCAAACATTCATAAATGTCCCCCCATGTGGCTGGAGTGTGTCAGCAGTTCCTGCAAGAGGAAGGCTTTGATGCTATGGACTGGCCCGCCCGTTCCCCAGACCTGAATCTGATTGAGCACATCTGGGACATCATGTCTCGCTCCATCCACTGTCCAGGAGTTGGTGGATGCTTTAGTCCAAGTCTGGGAGGACATCCCTCAGGAGACCATCCCCCACCTCATCAGGAGCATGTCCAGGCGTTGTAGGGAGGTCATACATGCACGTGGAGGCCACACACACTACTGAGCCTCATTTTGACTTGTTTTAAGGACATTACATCAAAGTTGGATCAGCCTGTAGTGTGGTTTTCCACTTTGATTTTGAGTGTGACTCCATATCCAGACCTCCATGGGTTCATAAATTTGATTTCCATCGATAATTTTTGAGTGATTTTGTTCTCAGCACATTCACCTATGTAAAGCTGAAAGTATTTCATACGATTAGTTCATTCAGATCTAGGATGTGTTATCTTAGTGTTCCCTTTATTTTGAGCAGTGTATATAATTCACTAATGTATGGGCTGCTTAATGTATTGATGTTACTAGCTGAGTACCTGGTGTTACCCGGTTTTTCCTTCCTAATCCTTGTTGGGAAGGAAAATAAACAAAGGAGGAAGCTTTTGACTTCATATCCCGTCCTCATATATTGTTGTCATATCCCAACCAACTATCCCGTCCTCCTATCCCTTCCTCCTATCCCGTCCTCCTATTCTGACCTCCTATCCCGTCCTCCTATGCCATCCTCCTATCTCGACCTCCTATCTCGCCCTCCTATCCCATCCTATCTCGTCCTCCTATCCCGTCCTATCTCGTCCTCCTATCCCGACCTCCTATCCCATCCTCCTTTCCCGTCCTCCTATCTCGACCTCCTATCTTGACCTCCTATCCCGTCCTCCTATCTCGACCTCCTATCTCGTCCTCCTATCCCGTCCTATCCTGTCCTCCTATTTCATCCTCCTATCTCGACCTCCTATCCTGTCCTCCTATTCCGTTCTCATATCTCGACCTCCTATCCCGACCTCCTATCCTGACCTCGTATCCCGACCTCCTATCCCGTCCTCCTATCCTGTCCTCCTATCCTGTCATCCAATCTCGACCTCCTATCTTGACCTCCTATCCCGACCTCTTATCCTGACCTCCTATCCCGTCCTCCTATCCCCTCCTCCTATCCCGACCTCCTATCCCGTCCTCCTATCCCGACCTCCTATCTTGACCTCCTATCCCGACCTGTAATATGTGTACCAGGTATTGAAATATCTCCAGCTGTACGGAAGTTATGTGGGAACATACATTTCCCATTGATTTGCATGGGACTTTAAACAAAAGCCCTGACCCTTACAAATGGGGGTAGTTAAGGGTTAAATTAACTATCCTATATGTTAAGTGGATATATAAGTAACATGTGACCAAGTATTATGGAAATATCTCCAGCCGTTTGGAAGTTATGCAGTAACATATATTTCCCATAGACTTGTATGGGACTTTAAACATAAACCCCGCCCCTGGCAAATGGGGGTGATTAAGGGTTAAATTACCTATCCTATGTTTGTTGTTGACATATAAGTAACAAGTGTGCCAAGTTTCATGTTAATATCTTTAGCCATTTGGACGTGATGCTGGAACATACACACATACATACACACACACACACACACACACATGTTGAGTTATATATATATATATATATATATATATATATATATATATATATATATATATATATATATATATATAGATTATGTGGCCTCAGTAGCCAAGCACTGCTAGCAGGTTTACAGATTTTTGTATCACAGACATTGGGGGAGATTTATCAAAGGATTTAGACTGGTTTTTCTTGTCTAAATTTGTCGCACAGAAAGTCGCAGTCTAAATATTTGTGACTTTTCTGCGACTTTTGCTCTAGAGGATTTTTAGAACATGATGCATTCTAGTCTATTTTAGACTGAAATGCATTGAAAAATGCATTGGTGCTGAATTTATCAAAAGCGACTTTTCAGCGACAAGTCGCATCGGCTGAAAGTCTGTGCGCAGAATTTATCAAGAGCCGTGCGCCCAATAGACCGGCCTAACGCCCTGTAGTTTGGTCTATATTGATGCCGGACATAGACAGCTGTGATAAATCTCCCCCCATTGATAACATATGTTTTCACCTGATACATTTCTAGCCTGTGAAACCAGGGTGCTTTCAGTAGTCTTATAGAGGCACTGTGACTGGCACAATTTAGCTGCAGCATTTGTGTCCCTAGATCTTGGCTCCCTGGTTTAATGACCAGAAATAATTTTAGTCCACTGACCAGCAGTATGAATATGAGTGAAAACATGATTTTGTGGTTATCACTAGAGATGAGCGAACTTACAGTAAATTCGATTCGTCACGAACTTCTCGGCTCGGCAGTTGATGACTTTTCCTGCATAAATTAGTTCAGCTTTCCGGTGCTCCGGTGGGCTGGAAAAGGTGCATACAGTCCTAGGAGGCTCTTTCCTATGAATGCATCCACCTTTTCCAGCCCACCGGAGCACCTGAAGGCTGAACTAATTTAAACAGGAAAAGTCATCAACTGCTGAGCCGAGAAGTTCGTGACGAATCGAATTTACTGTAAGTTCACTCATCTCTAGTTATCACAGCTCGTCCCTTGCAGTGTAATGTATATGAGTTTTTATACAAGCTATTACATGGTAATTTTCATATTGGCCACTAGATGTCAGAAGAACAGGCGCATACTCAAAACTAGTAAACTAAAAGCTGTAAATGTACAGAGATCCCTCAACTTACAATGGCCTCAACATACAATAGTTTCAACATACAATGGTCTTTTCTGGACCATTGTAACTTGAAACCAGACTCAACATACAATGTTATGGACAGTCTAGATCTGTGAAACGTGTCATTGAAGCGACCAATCAGAATGGGCATTCACTTGTAAAACCCCTGTATTACTGAAGCGTATGCACTGACTGATGTCTGGTAGCGCCCCCTACAGTACAGGGAGGTATTACATGTTCTGTACTCTTTGTGCCAGGGTTAGCTGCTCCTTTGGACACCAGGTGAGGGCGACTCCATTACTTTTTTTTAGGACATTGCATGTACTGTACAGGACCCTGAAGAAGCTCCTGTCCTCTACATAGACCAGTGCTTCCCAAGCAGGGTGCCCCCAGCTGTTGCAAAACTACAACTCCCAGCATGCCCAGACCGCCGAAAGACATGTTGGGAGTTAGTTTTGCAACATCTGCAGGGTCACAGTTTGGTCACAGCCCTCCAAATGCTGCAAAACTTCAACTCAAAGCATGCCCAGACTGTCCAGCCATGCTGGGAGTTGTAGTGCTGCAAAATCTGAAGGGCCACATGTTACAGAACTACAACTCCCAGCATGCCTGGACTGTCTGGGCATGCTGGGAGTTGTAGTTTTGCAACATCTGTAAGAGCACAGTTTGGACACCACTACAAAGTGGTCTCCAAACTGTGGGCCTTGCTGGAAGTTGTAGTTTGGCAACTCCTGGAACGCAGCAGTGAAGATCACTTACCACTGATCTTCACAGCTCCGTCCGCCGCTGCCTCCGCCGGTCCCGCGCTGTCTGTCCGGTACCGCCACGGGTCCCGCTGCGATCACTGGCCCCAGGACATGATCGCTGGTCCCGGGACCATCCGCCATCTGTCCGGGCATGCTGGGAGTTGTAGTTTTGCAACAGCTGGAGGCTCCCTGCTTGGGAAACACTGACATAGACCGTGATATACAGCTCCCAGCAGATCTTTCTTACTTTTATATGTAATGATTTGCTTTATCTTTATTAGTTATCTACTTAGTTTTCTTTAATTCTCACTTTTTCCTATTTTTGGATGACATTTTGGTGGCTTCAGAACCAATTGACAGGTTTCCATAGAGTTCTGGTCTCAACATACAATGGTTTCAACATACAATGGTCGTCCTGGAACCAATTAATATTGTAACTTGAGGGACCACTGTACAGTGATGGTGACAGTAAAGGTGCCCATACACAACACATTAGTTTAAAGTTAGTCAAAACAGATCATTTACCCGATTTTTCCGTGATTGTTTTAAGACTGTCGTTGTCTGAAAAAAAGTTGTCAGCATTTTAATCCCATAATTACTAAACCTATACAGAAAAACTGTGGCAGACACAGAAGTGATGCAAACAAAGCTCGATTTTATTGATTAAAATCACACAATATAAAGCAGGAATGGCACCTGACAAAATGGGAAGTCTCTTGAGCCGTAATCTCGATACAGTATATGTAGACATAACGCCAGCCCACTAATGTTTAGAGCCGCATGATAATTCGAAAGTGCTCATTCACAAATAAAGTGCATAAATTACAGGTAATAGCACGGCAGTGAAACACATTACCCACATGTATGAGCAAAAGAGCGCGGCTGAGAGACGTCCACCCCACCTCCGTTTCTAATTTGGTGCGCAAATTTTTCTATAAGTTAGAAAACCCCTTTTAAAGGTTGGTCATTAAAATGCCGTAGGCTTGGCCGCCACCTTTTTTACAGTGGTAGCCTAGATGCCTGGCACAGGTCTTCCATGCCAGGATCTTGGCTATCAGAATTAGAGATGAGCGAACTTACAGTAAATTCGATTCGTCACGAACTTCTCGGCTCGGCAGTTGATGACTTTTCCTGCGTAAATTAGTTCAGCCTTCAGGTGCTCCGGTGGGCTGGAAAAGGTGGATGCATTCCTAGGAAAGAGTCTCCTAGGACTGTATCCACCTTTTCCAGCCAACCGGAGCATCGGAAAGCTGAACTAATTTATGCAGGAAAAGTCATCAACTGCCAAGCGGAGAAGTTCGTGACGAATCGAATTTACTGTAAGTTCGCTCATCTCTAATCAGAATGACAGCTGCCCCCCCCCCCCCCCTGCGCTAACCGCCAGGACCTGAGAAACTGGCAGTTTAACCCATTACATCCGTGTAATGGATCTTTGGGGCTTTGTAATACCAGTGGCAGCCCGACAACATGGTTGCTGGGTGCCAATGGATTTCTAAGGCTGGGTTCACACCACGTTTTCTTAAATACGGTTCCCGTATACGGTTTGGAGGAGGGGGCGGGGCTTAATCGCAGCGCCCGCACTCAGCCGTATTCGGGAACCGTATTTAATGCAAGTCTATGAGCCGACTGGAGTGAACCGCAACCTCTGGTCGGCTTCGTTTTCGGCCGTATGCGGTTTACCGACCGCAGGCAAAAACGTGGTCGACCCTTTGGCTCTCCGGGCATGCTAGGAGTTGTAGTTTTCCAACCGCCTGAGGCATACTGGTCAGGAAACACTGCCCTTGCAATCTATATGTAACCTTTTTGTGGGTGTATATATTTTGATAACTATTGTTCTATTGATATTTTTTAGATGAACACTTTGTATTCAGTCCACACTATAATATTACAATATGGAGCACTGGTGATAAAGAAACAAAGATAATGCAATAAAGAAGCAAAATATGGAACGCTTCACGAATTTGCGTGTCATCCTTGCGCAGGGGCCATGCTAATCTTCTCTGTATCGTTCCAATTTTAGTATATGTGCTGCCGAAGCGAGCACAAACCAATAGGTGGCGCACTAGGTATATATGGTCCTTTCGATGGTATAAGTTTAGATTAGGGCGAGTAACTCAAGTTACATCTTTACACTTTACGCGGTGTATTCCCACAGACTATATACTACCCATGCTCTTCTTATAAACACTTCGCTTCTGCCATTGTTTCTGACAACGAATTCAAGATAACCACTTTGTGCACAATGCATTGTGGACGGCGTAACTTCTTATCATATTAGCATAGCGCCGCCTACTTTCCCATACTGCTTCGCACATTCTCTTTCACGGTCACCGCAATGGCCGAGGCCACAGGAAGCGGAAGAGAGACCGGAAGTTGGTGATAATTAGAGACCGTACGACCCCGTTAGCTCCAAGGGTCCCCTCCCCACAGGTATAGGGGCAAGAGCGGGGTTCCACCGCGCAGAAGCACTGGTAGGTATGCACGGGGACGCCGGGTGGATGCGGCAGGGGCTGTGCTGGATGTCCCGCAGTGTATACACAGTGCTGCTGGCTGCTGTGTAGTTATGTGGAGGGGCTATAGGATAGCATTCACCTTAGTACTGTATGGGCCAGTACCTACTGACTGTATCCATCTGCTGACATGTCCTTGTTTCTTTTCTAAGGAGCTGTCAAGATGTCTGAGAACCAGGGGAACATTCCTATTAATAACACTAATGGAAACCGGGTTCGGACCCCCAACCTCAACCAGAACCCCCTGATCAATGTGCGGGATCGCCTCTTCCATGCCCTATTCTTTAAGATGGCAGTCACCTATGCCCGTCTCTTCCCGCCGTCATTCCGCAGGATATTTGAGTTCTTTGTTCTTCTTAAGGTATTTATTCACCAGAGCCCTAGGCATGTCAGCATAGCGTGTGTGTGTGTGTGTGTGTATATATATGTATATATAGAGGCATGTGTATGGATTTATGCTATCTGTAGTGTACCTCCTAATATGTTCTAATTACTACCTACCCTGGAAACCTGCAGGTACCCATAGCTGCCTTAAAGTGGTACTCCGTCCCTAAGACATCTTATCCCCTATCCAAAAGATAGGGGGATAAGATGTCTGATTGCGGGGGTCCTGCGATCAGGGACCCCCGTGATCAGACATCTTACCCCCTATCCTTTGGATAGGGGATAAGATGTCTTAGTGCCGGAGTACCCCTTTAAAGGGCTACTTCCATCTCAATAAACAGTTATTATTGGGGGGCACGTCAAGGCAAACACTTTAGCATATATCTCCTGATATTCCTGCTCTTTTCCTACCCTTGTTGACAGCTCATTGCCTAGATCAGGCATAGACAACCTTAGGCACTGCAGATGTTTTGGGCTACATCTCTCTTGATGCTTTGGTAGCATTTTGGCAGTAGGAGCATCATGGGAGATCTGCAGTGCAGAAGGTTGCCTATGCCTGTCCTAGGTTATAGACCACAAATCCACTGTAGAAGAGTATCTATCTATAGGCACAGAGGAACAGCAGCACGCCAGTTAGCGTGAAAAATTTGGCTTTTTCACCAAACATCAGAGCGACGTTTCGGCCGTCTCTCTCAGGCATTGTTAAGCCCTTGGCCGAGACGTCGCTCTGATGCTTGGTGAATAAAATGCCACATTTTAATGCTAATTGGAGTGCTGCTGTTCCTCTGTCCATATGTATTTGTGGGACTTCTCAACTTAAGTCTATACACAGCTAGCACCTTTTTTACTATACCTGAGTGCTGCCCAGATTTTCTGCTATTTTATCTATCTATGTATATCTATCTATCCTCTTCTAGAGTGGAGTGGTGGTCTGTAATTTGGGTAACAAGCTGGAAAAATGAAGCAGAAATATCTGAAAAAGGAGGCAGTGTGCAAGTTTAAAGGGGGACTCCGGCCCTAAGACATCTTATCCCCTATCCAAAGCATAGGGGATAAGATGCCTGATCGCGGGGGTCCCGCTGCTGGTTTTGCTAGACTGGAAACTCGCCAGTGTCTGCCTTATAGGACCTGGAGATATGGAGTGTCCATTCGCTAAGGCTTGGTGTCACACATGGCGGGTTTTCATTCTGCTGAATCCACTTCTGGCTTTGGTTCAAATACTGCAGTGGTAGTTATCCCAAATACTGCTGTGTGTGTGACACCAGCCTAATAGGAAATGTAAAAAGCCGCAGTGGAGTGTCATTCAAAGACTACAGGGGGCAGGTGCCAGTTGTGATAGAGTGCAGGCAAAACCACACAGCATCCTGTAGCTATGGTTTCACATGCATGCAACCATCAGTTTTATGTTTATTTATCCACCCATTTAAAGGGGAACTCTAGTGGAAACAAGTAAACAATTGGTTTCAAATCAACTGGTGCCTGAAAATTAAACAGAGATTTGTAAATTTCTTCTATTAAAAAATCTTAATCCTTCCAGTACTTATTAGCTGTTATATGAAACAGAAATTTGTCAATTTCTTTTGTCTGAAAACATTGCTCTCTGCTGACACCTCTGTCCTTGTCAGTAAATGACCAGATTAGAATAATATCCCCATAGAAAGCATTTCCTGCTCTGGACAGTTCCTGATACGGACCGAGGTGTCAGCAGAGAGCACTGTGGTCAGACAGAAAATAACTTCACAAATTTCACTGTAGTATACAGCAGCTGATAAGTACTAGAAGGGTTAAGATTTTTAAATAGAAGTGATTTAAATCTGTTTAACTTTCTTGCACCAGTTTATTTGAAAACATTTTTTTTGCCACCGGAGTTCCCCTTAAATTTTTATCCATGCAGGAAAAAAAAACAAGTAATGTCACTTTTCCACATGGTTCTGTACGGAAGATCCCTTTTAGAGATGAGCGACGTTACAGTAATTCGATTCATCACAAACTTCTCGGCTCGGCGGTTGCTGACTTAGCCTGCATAAATCAGTTCAGCTTTCAGGTGCTCCCGTGGGCTGGAAAAGGTGGATACAGTCCTAGGAGAGAGTCTCCAGCCCACCGGAGCACCTGAAAGCTGAACTCATTTATGCAGGCTAAAGTCCGCATTTATATTGTATAAGTTCTTTGCAGTTTAATTACTGAGTGAGACTTGTCCTTGTTTCCCACCCTTAAAGGAAAACTGTCAGATAGTTTCTCCCGCACTATCCACAGTACTGGTGGATAGTGCGGGAGACGCTGATTAAAACGAGCCCTACCTTACCTGGATCCGCCCGCCGTTCGCCCGCAATTGTAGTTTTATTCTATGTGTATATTTTGCTATAACTGGCACGGGCGGGGCTTCTGCAGGTTAACTGGCACTGACGTCAGCGCCGCTTATGAATATTCATCCCCCCTCCCTCCAATTTGGAGCTGCGAAGAGAGAGAGAGAGCTGGAGGGAGGGGGGATGAATATTCATAAGTGGCGCTGACGTCCATGCCAGTTTACCTGCAGAAGCCCCGCCCATGCCAATTACAGTAAGATATGCACATAGAATAAAAGTACAATTGCGGGCAAACGGCTGGGCGGATCCGGGTAAGGTAGGGCTCGTTTTAATCAGCGTCTCCTGCACTATCCAACAGTACTGTGGATAGTGCGGGAGAAAATGACAGTTTTCCTTTTAAAGGTAAAAATCTCCAGGTCATAAGAGGTGCCTGGCACCATGGTGGAAGTTAGGCCATGTTCACACAGCTGATTCCGTGCGAAGTGTCCGTCTAGAAAACATGGGGGGGGGGGACGACATTCTGCAAATTTGGTCCACATGCCAGGAGTGGGCTGTGCACATCTATGTCCCTCCTGCTGAGGGAGGTGCGAGGAGGGAGCTGTGTACGAGAGCGGGGCTGAAGGTGCGAAGAGGGAGTTGAGGGAGGTGCAGAGTTGCATCCTACTTAGCTCTGCCTTCCCCTCCCCTTGCTGTATCTTCGGCAATCTCTGAACAGCTGAGGGGAGTAGCGAGCGCAGAATTGCATAGGACACAGTTCTGCGCCTCACACCGGAATAAGGATTCCCACGGCAGATGTTTCTGCTGTGTGCACAGTGCAGCAGAATCCTAATGAAATCAATGGGACTCTTATGCAGCGGAATATTCCTGCGGAATTCCGCCTGGAAACTCATCATGTGAATATAGCCTTACCAAGAAATCCATTACAAGATCCACACATCTAACATGAAGACCTGGTTGTGAATTTCAGCCTTTTCTTTGCATTTGCTGTGGATCTGAAAGCAGCATGTCCCTCGTGTCTATTCTGGTTTAATTTCTGCTGCATGTGAATGGGGTCCAAAAATCTGTTTGCATGCACTGAATTATGTTTTGCTACAGAATTTGTACCAAATATTTCCTGAAAATCTGAGTATGGCGATAAAGGTACAATGATCAGCATTTCTCGGTCGCTCTACATTGGGGGACACAGACCATGGGTATATGCTCTTGCCACTAGGAGGTGCTGACACTATGAAAAAGTCGGCTCCTCCCTGGCAGGATATACCCGCCCACTGGAAGTGAGGTAATCAGTTTTTAGCTAGTGTCAGTAGGAGGCAGAACACAGGTCTGGTGCTCTCCAGACCTGTTTTTTTTTATTTTTTTCTAGTAAGGGCTGTTTAGCTAGTTTTTTTTTTTTTCTCCCTTTTTGTTTCCCATTTTCAGGTGGGGGTTCAGGAGCATGGCGCTACCTGTTCCCACATATGCGACAAAGGGGCACAGACATAGAGTATATACTGTTAACCCCTTATCACCAACGGCCAGCGCCTGGAGGTTGTACCTTGAGTCCGGGTCCCTCACTGCCCCTGCTCGCCCTGCTATCTTAGCTTAGTATGATGCAGCATGGCTGTAAGCTGGTTGAAGCCGTCTGGGTGAGTATAATAAGACCACGGGTGAGTATATGAAGACCGTGGGTGAGTATATCATCCCCTCCTCCGCCCCCACCTGTTGCATACTATGGACCCATACCAGTAAGCCAGACAGTGGTCTGCGTGGTTCCTCTGCCACCTGTCATTTCTCACATGCCTGATGTCTCTGCGGCTGGAGTTCCAGTACCCCACCACCAGTGCGCGGTGTCTGTAGAAGTGCTCTGACGTATCTTATGGACCCTATACAGGGCGCTGGGGGATACCATCCATGGCTCCTCAGCCTCCCACGATCTCCCAGGGTGGTGGTGATTCTATCCATGTCTCCTAGGCCTCCCCATCCTCCCATCTGCGACCAAGGGGGCACAGTGATGGGTGATATGACTGTTGTTCCTTTTTTGCCAGCACTTGGAGGTGTACTCGTTCAGCCAGACTGTTGTCTGCACGGTTTATGACGCAGTTGGTCTCCCATCCCTGGGCTGCTGTGTGCCTGGTTGGGGTTTCCAGCACCTCACTGCTGGTGGAAGAAATCTGGAAGAGGGTCCCTTGCAGGTACATGGGACTGATATCAGTCAGTCATACTTTCTTCTGCTTGGGGGCCGCCCATCAGATCGGTCGCACTCCAGTACCCCACTTTCAGTGGGAGGGTTTGCAGAAGTGCCTTCCAGTCAATCAGGCTGTGGTCTGCGTGGTTTACTACTATGTCGGGTCACCTACCATACACTTCCCACACCTTGGCAGAAGTTCAGGTATCCCGCTGCCGATGTGTAGTTCTGAGCGAGGGACCCCATGTTGCTCCATGGGCCTTTCACATTGCACCACGCAGTGGTTCGCAGGGTTACCTACTTTCACAGGTCCCTCTCTACATGCTATCACGGATAAGGGCTGGTAAACCTCTTTCAGTGTGTAGTTCCGAGGACTGGACTGGTGTGTCCACAGACCCTATGCCAAATAACCAGAGTGTGTGCATGGTTTTTTCATCCACCAGGTCACCTTCCCCATTCCTGCCGCACCAGCGGCAGACGTCCGGTGACTCACTTTCAGTGGGAAGTTGCAAAGAAGTGGCTCTGTGGATTCATTGGACCTTTCTACTGGGAAGTCAGACTGTGTCTGCATATTTCCTGCACCTCCTTTGTCCTTCATCTCTTTAGTCTGCAATTGGAGTTCTTGTGTGTAGTGCCATTAAGAGATGGGGTGTGGGTGTTTCCTGCAGGTTCTATGGCCCTCGCAGCAGCAGCAGAACTCTTGGTTCCCCTTCTAACAGCGTTACGTTAGTCTTCTCAGAGCATGGTTGTGGCACGTCGTTGGGTGCTGATACTAGTTTCCATGCTTCCGGACATTTGGATGTCTGTGGTTCTTTTCGTGGTAGCAGTCTTGGTACCCCTCTACTATCCTGAGGTACCCATGTCTGTGTCCCTACATGTGCTCTGGACACCCTGCTCCTGTAGAGCCTTCCTCCTTTTCAGTGGGGTGTACCTCAGGCCTTCCTATGTAATTATTTCCACAGGTCTGCAGAGGTTAAGCACCTCTGTACGGTCATGGGGCCTGCTGGGGCGATGCCCTGTTCTGCAGCCCTCCCCAATGCCTCCAGATATCTTCCTGGGTTCCTGTACGGGGTCGCTCAGCCACCTGCTCTGTTGCCTTATTCATCGGCCAGGATGGCTCCGTGGCCGCACCATCTGCCCCCCCCCCCTTTTTTTCCCCCCCAGGGTCCAGGTTTCCTCCCAATACTGTAGGTTGCTATGTGTGCTTCTTACTTGCATTCATAGTTTTGTCTTTGTATCTCCCAGCTCCAGTGTCCAGGATTCAAATCCTTCTGGGGATGCAACATGGCTCCTCCGTGCCTTGGTGTGTTTTCGCAGGGTCCCTGGGGACTTCGTCCACCCAGTGCTTTGATCTTACTGTAGGGTGGCATTTCCTTGCTCCTACAGTACATGGCACTCTTGGGAAATTCCCTTCCACAGGGGTACTAGGATCAGGAAGCTCGGCACAGTCAGTGCCTGAGTTTCGTCTCCACCTCCCCTTGTCTTTCCCTTCCACTAGGGGGACTATTTCACTGAGCACTTTCTTGTGCCAAGATGGAGCCATCTCCCACTTCCCCCTACATGGTGGGGTACCTTGCTTGGCCTTTGTTTATTTGCAGGGAGCAATCGGAAGTGCTTTTTGCCAGCTCTGCTTGTGTGCTTACTGCTCACTATTGCAGCCTGGCTCCCCTCCTGTTTCTGGTTGTCTACTGCTGCTCATGCAGCTTGGGCATTTTCCTCTGTAGGAGGGGTTTAAGCAATTATGTATATTTCAGAGACAGCCAGTCTGCCATTGCTGTCTTCCTTCCTTGGCCCAATATCTGGGAATGGTGTGCTCATCTTTCTCTTTGTCAGTGTCGGTGGCACTACACTGCCACCCCGATCTTTCGGAGTATCCCTCTTGTGCCCAGAGCCTGGGAATCCCAGCTGGGTTCCCTTTTGCTTTTCCCTCCGTTCCCGTCCTGACGAGACGTTGCTGGGAGTGCTCTGGTTCGCTCCGACCGCTGGGTCCAAGACCAATTAATCCTTTTGGGGTCTCTCCTAGAGTGCTGTGGTGTACCTTTTTTTTTATTTTTTTTTTTTTTATTTCTGGGTCGGTCCTCGTGGTCCTTCGGGCCTTTGTGAGAATTGCAGTCTTGGGCACGTGTAGTGCCCCTGCCCAGGCTTCTCCGCCATCCCATTTGTGGGGTGGTCTTTCTGTACCGCTCTTCTTCTTGTACCGACATAGCAGTATGTCTCCCAGGGCGTTTCGCGGTTGTTGGGTTTGCTCCCCCTACAGTGACTCGAGAGTCTCCAGTTCCATGTTGCTGTTTCCAGGTTACTCCTTACTTTCCGTTTCCTCCTTCGGGGTCCATTTACTCCAGGGTTGGATGGCAAGCCTGTCTACTTGTTTCTTCAAGCCGGGCCATTTTTCGGCTGCTGCGTGGCTGTGGTTCTTCCCGCTGTTCAGCCTGTGTGGTGTCCTCTGTCCACTCTTCTCCCTGGGTGCTCACACTGTGCTCCTTGGTTTTTGGCGCCAGCAGCTTTTTGGTTCGAATCTTCTGCACCATGCCTCTCCGGAGATGCTCCCGTCTCTTTTCCAGAAGTTTCTTCTCTTCATCTTGACTGAAACCAATAGGAAATGTGAATAGGAGATACCACCTTTTATGTAGGTGAGGTGATTTTCTAAAACTAAATTTTCACCGTTTTTTTTTTTTTTTTTCAGATTCCTTACCAGATGGGCCATAGACATGTCAGTTAAAGGACAGTTAGTGGTGTTTTGGTGGAAGGCAGGTTTAATGTCGTGGGAAGAGATATATAGCTGGGTGTGATTGGCGTAAAATGGTACTAAAAACCAAATCTGCATTTAGTTCGTCCAATAGGGAGTGCGTAGAGAGAAAGGGGAGAAGACGTAAGAGTGATCCCTGAGGAACCCCTACAGCTAAGGGAATAGTAAAGCTATAGAGTCACACTATGAAATTTGATTGGAATTCCAATCCGAAACTGGAGGTGCAGTAGAACAACATCGCTTGCATGAGATTCTGCTGCACAGTGCACACTATGGAATTTTAGTGGTTTAGGTCTTGTCCATTCATTAGGCGAAATCCACTCTGCAGACATTGCCATCTTTGGGGACAGCAATGTCCATGCAGCCCTAACGCTGACAGATTTTTGGGGGTAGGGGAATGAAGTTAATAACTTACGCTGCCCAGTTCAGTGTGGAAAAAAAATCCTATATTTACTTTTCTCACTCCACAGCCATCACCGGCTGAAGGAGCCTGGTCCTACAGCTCTTCCTGGTGCTGGCACATAAAATTTAGTTTGTTTCCCTGGAGCTGCCATGACAACAGATCGTGTCACTGCGATCTGACTACTGAACCAATGATGCAGCCTTTAACTCTTTACATGCTGCAGTCAGCTTTGACAGTGGCATCTTGAGGAATATACAGTTGGCCTCAAATTGCTCCAGAGTCCTTAAGTGCTACAGTGACATACAGTTATGTGATAGTGGGTAAAGGGGTTAACATACAGTATGGAAATCCTGTTATTCCATTTGCCACTGCATATAGTGATATTGTGCTAAAATATTGATGCGTCATAAAACCCTAGTATAACAGCTGGGCGGTGCCAGTTTGGGTGTGTTCCTGCAAATTTCTTGAAGTAGTAACAGCAAAACCATACAATGCAGAGCAATAGGAAAAAATGCTCCACAATTGTTATTTAATGGGTAATAAACATATTTATTAAAACAGGTCAGGAGAGGCCACAGGTCCTCTGTAAATAGCAAAAAGAATACGCTTAGGTTGCATTCACATCTCTTTTTTGCAATACGGTTCCCGTATCCGGTTTCAGTGTAAACACCGTATGGAACCATATTGCAAACCGTATGTATAGATGTGTCATTGAAAACCGTATATCAAACGTAGCATCCGGTTGTGTATGTTCTGCATAATTTACGGTTTTATCCGGTTTCGTAGTCTACTACGGTTTTCTGTCCGGGTGAAAAACCGGATACAACCCGTATATGTTTTAATCCGGTTTTGCAGTTTGCACATGCGCAGGGCATGCTGAAAGTTCTTCCCACAAATAGAACAAGAAGAACTTTATTTAATTAAGGACAAACATAAAACCGTATCTTTATTTTTTAAACTTATTAAACCGTATGCTATCGGACATCCATTATCAAACCGTATACAGTTTAAAACTGTACAGAGGTATATGCGATTCGGTCTGGTTTTGAGACATACCGTATTTATCGGCGTATAACACGCACTGGCGTATAACACGCACCCCCATTTTAATGGGGAAATTTAAGTAAAAAAAAAAAAAAAAAAAAAAATACATATAAGATAAATGACAGACTAAATGCCATATCATCCCTCTAACTTTGATTTTGCCTGAACTTCAGTTTGGTCCCCCCTTCCAGTGCCACATCATATCTCCCCTTTTATCAACCCGTGTGCCACATTTACACCCCCCCCCCCCCCCTTACCCTCTCATCATTCCCCACTGTCTTATCATTCCCCTTTCCCTCCGTTTTTGATATATATATTTTTCCCATCTTCCTTACTTAGCCGCGCTCGGCAGGCCAGGTCCGGTGTCTGGTCTTGCGGGCTGCGGTCAGTGAAGCTGGATGAGTGACGTACTCTGCCGGCTGCACAGCGTCTGGGACGTCACTCATCATTCGCTGCATCCGCCGCTGGTCAGTGTGGTCGCCGCTGGCAGCCCAACCGCAGCCACCTTAGAATAGTCACAGCGGCAGCAGCATTGAATGAGGGACATCCCTGATCTTGTGCAGCGGAGCTAGCAGAGGACATCACTCATCCGGCTTCACTGACCGCAGCCAACACCGGACCTGGCCTGGCGAGCTCGGCACGGTAACGAAGATGAAAAAAAAACAATACAATAAAAAGCAGAGGGGAAAAGAAGGAAAATGTAAAAAAAACAAAGGGGGAACCGCGCGCTGGTCACTGATTTAAAGTGGCCGCGGCCAGGCTGCTAATCCTTAACAAGCAGCCGCTGCTGCGGCCACTTTGAATCAGTGACAAAAAGATTTATCGGTGTATAACACGCAGGCAGACTTTTTGCCTTGAATTAGTGTTTTAAAAGTGCATGTTATATGCCGATAAATACGGTACGTTTTTTTTTACAAAAAAACTGATACGGGAACCGTATTGCAAAAACGAGATGTGAATGCAGCCTTATGAATAGAACTATGCAACACTTGGCATGACACACTGAAACAACATTGCTAGACTGAGACACTTACACTCTAAATGTGGCCACTACACCTTTAATAGCTGTCAGCTAAAGTTCTATTCTTCCCATCATCCCTATTCAAATGCATGCTTAGCTGAACCATGCATGTGTTCTCAATGGGGAGAGGGGAATAAGCTGTTGCCAAACACCTGTTGAAGTTGGTCCTACTTCCTCCCCCAACATCAGATAGCAGCTAGCATGTCTACATGACTGCTGAGGTTTTGGTTGGCTGCAGCTGTCACATGGATAGCAGCAAAGCATTAGCACTGGAGCGGCAGAGGTATTTTTTTCTTTAATGCATATTACTATACACTGAGCACAAAACACATATTTTTAAATGTATGCACTGGGTAACCCAAGAGATAAAACCTTATTCAATAACAAGCTGCTCAAATGCATAAAAGGCAAAAAAATATCAACAAAGCAGGGTAAATCCTGACTCAAACATCAAGCAAAACGTACCAGGGCCAAATCTGTCATGCAACTTTCTGTAGATAGAGCTAATGTTCTTCATGATTACAAACTGTAAGGGCCCTATAACATGGGTATTTATTGACCAAAAAGTCCCAGTCAACAAAAGCGGGACCTGAGGTCAACAATGAGGGAAGTAAAGGAGTGCACAAACAACCCAGTGACCACCGATGCAGCCCTGCCCCCACAATAATTAAATGGGCACTGTCAAATTTGAAAACGTTATATGTTGTACATCTAGGCAAAACACTAACCTTTCTAATATACTTCATAAGGAAAGATTATTTATAGGAATCATGAAAACGCCCCATACCATCCAGAACACAATCCTGTCTGACTGCAGCATCATCATCTTTGTCCAGCTGAAGCACAGGCATGAACAAAATCCAGTAAGTGCTCACTCCTGTCCTATCAAGCTGCAGCAGAAATGAGGGGGTAATTTCTGCAGGGAGCAGGCTGCAGTGATTGGATGAAGAGACCCAGCACTCTGAGAAAGCAAAGTCCTGCAGAGTGAGGGATACGCCCCTTCCAGAGCACAGAATGACAAAGCAAGTGAGCAACAGAAGGTATTTGCGAGAGAAATATAGGTGCTAGACACATACATAAATTATATGTACATGACCAAGATTAGGTACTGAATAAAAAAAATAACTTCTGGATAGGACAGGTAACTAAGTTATGCAACAGCCTCATTAAAGGGATATTTTCTTCTCATAATTTCGCTTTCCTAGTCCCCTTCAGCCTGTTTGTAGTCACCAGAGGTGGTCAGGAAGCTGAAAGTAGCCGACGCAATGAAGTTATGCATTGGATCCATCCCCAGTAAATCTGTAGCCAGTTCATACTCGCGCTGGCTATAAATTCTAAGTTGATAGCGTAATAGTAATTGCCTCCTCTTGACATGCGTGCTCCTGCTTCACTGTTTTAATGCATAACAGCATAGGGAGAAAGAGGACTGTGTGCAATGTACAGATCCCTGACAAGGAACGAATAGAAAGTTTCAGGGCACAAAACAGCTATATCCCAGTAAGGATCAGGACACATATTAGGGCTCACTTTCATCATATGTAAGTAGGGAATAAAATGTGTTAAATAATTTTGGGCAACATTACTGGATGAATGCTTTAACCGCACACCAGAAGAACCAACACAGAACATATTCATGAAACAAGCAGGTTATAACGAGAGAATTACAGAGAAAGACAATGTCACACCATAATTATTCTGCTGGGAATCCCTCCGCCTCCCTAGTGAATACCTTACCTCGCTGTTTGCTAAGCAGCGGCCAAATACGTTCAGAGATTACTTAGCAAAGTGGGCCCAGGATTGTGGGTGACGTATGAAGATTTCCAGAGAGTTGCTCTAGAGCAGTCCAAGGAAGCAAAGGGCCACTGCTCAGAGGAAAAGGAATGGGACATGGCATCTAGAAGAGGACGCCACACTCCCATGGCTGAGATTACCTCTTTTTTCTCTTGGCACTCCACATTCTTTTGGAGGAATATTTTTTTATAACATCCATATGTGTCATAACAGGGTTGGCGAACCCAGGTGAATTCACGTTTGAGCAAATACATTTTATTGGGAAGTAGTTGTGCAATTTTCTAATATACTTTGGGAGAGATTTATCAAAACCTGTGCAGAAGAAAAGTTGACCAGTTGCCCATAGAAACCAAATTGTTTCTTTATTTCTTTATTTTTTAAAGACCTCTGCAACATTAAAAGAAGCGATCTGTTTGTTAAGGGCAGCTGGCCAACTTTCCCTCTGCTCAGGTTTGATCTCCCTTTTGTGTGTCAAATTTAAACCATTTTCAAGATTTATGCTTGCGGTCATTGAATGGGAACCATTGTTAAAGATGAACATTTGTTTGATCTTGTTCATATGGGGATAAGATTCATTATAAAAGAGAAAAAGGAGTTTTTTTTTGTACTCACCGTAAAATCTCTCTCTCCTAGCCTTCATTGGGGGACACAGAGACCATGGGTATATGCTCTTGCCACTAGGAGGCGCTGACACTAGGGAAAAAAAAGTGTCCAGGCTTATCCTCCCTGGCATGATATACCCGCCCACTGGAGGTGAGGTAATCAGTTTTTTTGTCACAAAGCAGTAGGAGAAACAAACCGAGACAAGTCCGAAGTCCCCCAATGAAGGCTATGAGAAAGAGAGTGAGTACAAAAAATCTTTTTCTCGGTCGCTCTTCATTGGGGGGCACAGACTATGGGACGTACCAAAGCAGTCCCTGGGGTGGGAAGAACAACACCAGAGGAAGGGAGTCAGTCCGGAGACTGAACCCCAGCCGGCCGTAAGACTCACGGACGAGACCCTGGGCTAAAAAGGCAACCAAGGCCTGGAACTGAGCATCTGGCAGTTCCCACTGTCCATGGTGATGGACTAGGATGCTAAGGAAGGGACTGTCCTTAGAAAAGACTCTAAACCAACAGGCACAGAGAGACAAGAAGGGGCGATGCAGAGACCTGATGGGCTGAACCAACCTGGAACCTCCTTCAGCTCTTCCTGGCGTTTTCTCGCCAGGTTCTCTGGTTTCACTTGGTCCTCTGTATGGGGTTCTTTTGTTGCTCCCTTTTCCTTTTTTATTCCCAACCGGGCTCTCCCTCTGTCTGGTTCTGTGCTGCTTGGACTTGGTTTCGTACCTCCTTCCAGGTTGGTTCAGCCCATCAGGTCTCTGCATCGCCCCTTCTTGTCTCTGTGGCCTGTTGGTTTAGAGTCTTTTCTAAGGACAGTCCCTTCCTTAGTATCCTAGTCCTTCACCATGGACAGTGGGAACTGCCAGATGCTCAGTACCAGGCCTTGGTTGCCTTTTTAGCCGAGGGTCTCGTCTGTGAGTCTTACGGCCGGCTGGGGTTCAGTCTCCGGACTGACTCCCTTCCTCTGGTGGTGGTCTTCCCACCCCAGGGACTGCTTTGGTACGTCCCATGCTCTGTGTCCCCCCAATGAAGAGCGACCGAGAAAAGGAGTTTTTGTTTTGTACACTCTTTCTCATAGCCTTCATTGGAGGGGACAGCACCCACGTCTTCATTCTTGTCCGGATAGCCTTTTCCGGTTCTTGGACGTCTCTCCAGGATTCCTCTTCTAGGGTCTTTCGGACTTGTCTCTTAGTTGGCTTCTCCTACTGCTTTGTGACAAAACTGATTACCTCACCTCCAGTGGGCGGGTATATCCTGCCAGGGAGGATAAGCCTGGCCACTTTTTTTTTTTTTTCCTAGTGTCAGCGCCTCCTAGTGGCAAGAGCATATACCCATGGTCTCTGTGTCCCCCAATGAAGGCTAGGAGAGAGAGCTTTTACGGTGAGTAAAAAAAAAAAATCTCCTTTTTTCTCTTTTTATAATGAACCTTATCCCCATATGAACAAGATCAAACAAATGTTCATCTTTAACAATGGTTCCCATTCAATGACCGCAAGCATAGATCTTGAAAATGGTTTAAATTTGACACAAAAAGGGGAGATCAAACCTGAGCAGAGGGAAAGTTGGCCAGCTGCCCTTAACAAACAGATCGCTTCTTTAATGTTGCAGAGGTCTTTAAAAAAATAAATAAAAATAAAGCAATCTGGTTGCTATGGGCAACTGGTCAACTTTTCTTCTGCACAGGTTTTGATAAATCTCTCCCAAAGTATATTAGAAAATTGCACAACTACTTCCCAATAAAATGTATTTGCTCAAACGTGAATTCACCTGGGTTCGCCAACCCTGTTATGACACATATGGATGTTATAAAAAAATATTCCTCCAAAAGAATGTGGAGTGCCAAGAGAAAAAAGAGGTAATCTCAGCCATGGGAGTGTGGCGTCCTCTTCTAGATGCCATGTCCCATTCCTTTTCCTCTGAGCAGTGGCCCTTTGCTTCCTTGGACTGCTCTAGAGCAACTCTCTGGAAATCTTCATACGTCACCCACAATCCTGGGCCCACTTTGCTAAGTAATCTCTGAACGTATTTGGCCGCTGCTTAGCAAACAGCGAGGTAAGGTATTCACTAGGGAGGCGGAGGGATTCCCAGCAGAATATTTATGGTGTGACATTGTCTTTCTCTGTAATTCTCTCGTTATAACCTGCTTGTTTCATGAATATGTTCTGTGTTGGTTCTTCTGGTGTGCGGTTAAAGCATTCATCCAGTAATGTTGCCCAAAATTATTTAACACATTTTATTCCCTACTTACATATGATGAAAGTGAGCCCTAATATGTGTCCTGATCCTTACTGGGATATAGCTGTTTTGTGCCCTGAAACTTTCTATTCGTTCCTTGTCAGGGATCTGTACATTGCACACAGTCCTCTTTCTCCCTATGCTGTTATGCATTAAAACAGTGAAGCAGGAGCACGCATGTCAAGAGGAGGCAATTACTATTACGCTATCAACTTAGAATTTATAGCCAGCGCGAGTATGAACTGGCTACAGATTTACTGGGGATGGATCCAATGCATAACTTCATTGCGTCGGCTACTTTCAGCTTCCTGACCACCTCTGGTGACTACAAACAGGCTGAAGGGGACTAGGAAAGCAAAATTATGAGAAGAAAATATCCCTTTAATGAGGCTGTTGCATAACTTAAAGTATACCTGTTCTATCCAGATTTTTTTTATTCAGTATCTAATCCTGGTCATGTACATATAATTTATGTATGTGTCTAGCACCTATATTTCTCTCGCAAATACCTTCTGTTGCTCACTTGCTTTGTCATTCTGTGCTTTGGAAGGGGCGTATCCCTCACTCTGCAGGACTTTGCTTTCTCAGAGTGCTGGGTCTCTTCATCCAATCACTGCAGCCTGCTCCCTGCAGAAATTACCCCCTCATTTCTGCTGCAGCCTGATAGGACAGGAGTGAGCACTTACTGTACTTTGTTCATGCCTGTGCTTCAGCTGGACAAAGATGATGATGCTGCAGTCAGACAGGATTGTGTTCTGAATGGTATAAGGTGTTTTCATGATTCCTATAAATAATCTTTCCTTATGAAGTATATTAGAAAGGTTAGTGTTTTGCCTAGATGTACAACATATAAAGTTTTCAAATCTGACAGTGCCCATTTAATTATTGTGGGGGCAGGGCTGCATCGGTGGTCACTGGGTTGTTTGTGCACTCCTTTACTGCCATCATTGTTGGCCTCAGGTCCCGCTTTTGTTGACTGGGACTTTTTGGTCAATAAATACCCATGTTATAGGGCCCTTACAGTTAGAGCTGATGTTCTTCATCATTACAATCTACAGAAAGTTGCATGACAGATTTGGCCCTGGTACGTTTTGCTTGATGTTTGAGTCAGGATTTACCCTGCTTTGTTATTTGTTTGCCTTTTATGCATTTGAGCAGCTTGTTATTGAATAAGGTTTTATCTCTTGGGTTACCCAGTGCATACATACAAAAAGCTAAATGTTAATGCTCAAAGTCTATCAGATAGAAATGTCTAAGGATATGTTCTTGTAGGTTTACAACAGTCTAATATGTGCATACTCATAACAAAGGTAGCAGTAATCTGAATGAATGCTAACATTTTCTATATAAATGTAATGAATTTGTTAATGTTAGCATACATTTTTTTTGTAGTGTTTTTATTTTTATATATAATATATATATATATTATATATTATATATATTATATATATATATAAATATATATATATATAAATATATATATATATATATATATATATATATATATATATATATATATATATATATATATATATATATATATATATATATATATAATAATATAATTTCTCTATCCATCCTGCTGGATGCAGCAAGTCCACCCCGTTTAGAACAAGCATACTCTGCCTGTGATGGGAAGCTATTAAATTGAATATTCTAGGAGCTAGTGTGCTATAGGATAACATACAGTATACTATAGTATTGCTGACATACAGTATACCCCTGATAGACTGAGTAAATGTAGTGTAAATCCAGCCTTCTGCTTCATATTTTTCACTAATGTGTGCTGACTTGCCCTTCAGCACATTTTTGTGTAATTTAAAAATCGTATAACCAGAGAAGTACAGTATTATCTGTATACTCTGATCTGTAAGGCATTTTACATTGCTATGTGTCAACCCTATGTTGTGGAGGAATGTATAGGTAAAAGGTGGGGCTGTAGTAGTCAGCTGATATTTGGGGATACTCATCTAAACAATAGTTCTTGAAATGTTAACTTTTTTGTAATTGTCTTTTCCTATAGGCCCTTTTGGTTCTGTTTATTCTTGCATACATCCATATTGCGTTTTCTCGGTCTCCTATCAACTGCTTGGAGCATGTGCGGGATAGATGGCCCAGAGATGGCATCTTGCGGGTGGAGATCCAGTTGAACTCGAGCCGAGCACCTATTTTTCTGCAGTTCTATGACAGCGACACTTTTCCTGGCCTGGTGAAAGAGCCCCTGGGTGAGGAGGATGAAGAGGAGATGAGTGTAGATATGTACCAGAATAGCTCCATCAAGGTACGAAATAGTTATGTCAACATTGTTATATATAGATATAGTGAGAGATGACAAATACATTTGCAAGTAAAGTAGATTCACATGATAAACCAAGGGTGTGTTCACATGTTCAGGTTTTTATTGCAGTTATTAAATACATAGCCAGGAATGGATTTGAAAAGAGAAGTCCCAGTGTCTCCGATATACATGTCCTCCATTTATCATCTGCTCCTGGATTTGTATTCCATAACTGCAGTGAAAAAACCTGTACGTATGAACACACTCCGAGTTTTGGTAACATTTTATATCTTAGTTTAAAGGGATACTGGGAGCAGCATCACTCACGCTAATCTGCTTATAGAATAGTGCGGGTGACGCTCATTCCAATGCTGTTTCTTTTGCATAAGATCCTGAATCATGGTTCTAACATTCAGATTCCCTAGCTGTCATGGCCACCTGTGCTACAAACCCTTCCTATATATTCATTTCTTCTATAGCACATAACCAATACATGTTGTGACATCACCAGATGGCCACTGATTAAGCTGCTCTGCTCCCTGCTTTCGGGTGTAGCGTGTGTGCTTGTGGTATGGGCCATCTCTGCTGGGGAGGTCACATGCTCATTTTAGTTTCCCTCCTCACTGATAAACTTTTTTTTTTTTTCTCTCTTCTTGTAGTTTGAACTTGAAATTGAGCCGAAGGTGTTTACAAAGCCATCGCTGGAAAGTGTAACACAAGCCTCCGAAAATCAGAGTCAGGGACTGTCTTTCAGTGATGCTGCCAGTAAAGGTGAGTGATGATAATTTCAGAATAAACTAGTTGTTATGCAATGATTGTTACATATCTAACATTCATGTCATGGCTCTTATATATCCTAGTCATGTAGGATATTTGTTACATCAGCATTTATTATATATAGCCAATAACTTCCTAGTAGCAGACTCTAACACTGCTCTAGCATTTAAAGAAACAATAACTACAGTGATTCACATTTGGGCTTTTATGTTTCTTATGCATATTTTTTTAGCTGTTCTAGTAACTGTCACAACAGTAAGACTTGATATATTAACCTCAGGGAAAGTGTGGTCCCTAGAATAAAGGTGCCCTATGGAAAGCTTAGAGTATTCCCTTCTTATAAAGTGATGCATAATACTAGGATATACCTTCAGTTTGGTGGGGGTCTGTCTTCTGTGAACTCACCAAACTGAAAATAAAGTGGTTCTCCTCCCAGTACAAAGGCGGTCCTGGATGCTCAGCTGTGGAGGGAACTGCAGCCAGCCCCAGTCCTTTTTTCTGCAGTCACTTCATTTTCAGGATCAGTCCCAAAGATCAGAAGTATAAAGAAGTTTTGTCTGCCTCCAAAATGAAAAACGTATTGGTTTTTATGGGTTTTTATCACATAGTGGCTATGGCTGTGGGACAGGTGCCATTCAGTGACCAATCAGCACTTTTCCTTACAATCATGTGACCTGTGACTGTTTCACAAGAGCTTGTAATAAGCAATGAATTCTTTCCTCTGCAGTGGAGAAAAGTGATCATGCCACCCAGAGATAATGCGATCAGCCATGTTTCTGGCCATATAGCCCTTTTTTTTCTTTTATAGTTTAGAAAACCTCCTTTGAAGCATACTCTTTATCTTTAAAAAAAAAAATGTTTTTTCTAGTTTGGCCACAAGAAGAGTATATAGTGGAATATTCACTTGAATATGGGTTTCTCAGGCTATCTCAGAGCACACGACAGAGACTCAACATACCTGTGATGGTGGTGACGCTTGGTGAGTAATTGTGTTTTTGACACCTTTAAGGCATTGTTATGTAAGTAGGAGAATTAGATCTAGAACAAGCTTTGCTTTCACTGAGGGACACATTAGTCCTCTTACTTAGTTTTTTTTAATCATTTTTAGAAGCTGCTCTCTAGACCCACCTTGAAATAAAATGTTTGGGCCTCATGTCTTTATCAGAATAGAAAGAGGTTACATTAATGTAGATGAGTTTAGTACTTGGAAATATTACACTAAATGTAAAGGGTTACATATGTAAACAGAAGATGGGTAATAAATATATACTTTTAGTACAATTAAAGAGGTAACGATGGCTGATCAGGCACTGTTAAGCTAATGCTGTTCCCAAATAAACCGGACCGTAATACTGGATATATGGATATGCTCGTGGGTGCAGACTAAAGGCAGCAGTCAGTTAATATAACAACAAAGTCAGGAGTAAATAAGTTGCACTCGCCTGAGCTTTCTTCTAATCCCAATAAGATCTTTATTCCAAAGAAGTGCAGTATCAAACAAACTAGTTCCAGAGCGGGGAGCGAGAACAGCAGCTCTCAGATGCGGGGGGAAAAAACACCACTGAAGGCAACTAGTTTCACGTCATCTGCGGACGCTTCTTCTGGCCAAGATGCCTAACTCAGGTGGTGAGCATGTTTATATACATAGCCAGCGTTAGTCATGGAAATACAAACAACACAATGGCCCTTATTTACTAAGAGTGGAGTGTAGGTTTCTTTGTGGGTTTTAATTCCCTACAATTTATTTTCCACGGTATTTACTAAGGTTTCCCTACATTTTCCATTTTTTTACACCTGCTCTGATCTGTCGGGTTTTCCTCAGCTCAAATCCACCACATTTAATGTGGAAACCTTAGTAAATATGTTGGGTTTTTGTGAAAATGTCAGGAACACTCCCCTTTCTGAGACCACGCCCTCTTTTCCAGGCGACCACACCCCCTTGGGTTTTCTTAGCAAAATGGAGTTGGGGTTTTTTCAATTCTGGCGCAGACAGAATTTCTGCCGCAATGCGACAGATTCTGGCGCACAACCCGACAAAACCTGTCGGGTTTGCAATAGTAAATGAGGGCCAATGTGCATATGACCATGTATAGAAACATATCTAAAACTACATGGAATTGAAAGACTCACAGGAAGGATGAAAAATCTTGCCATTCATTCCCTAATGACCTATTGCATTGAGTCTGATAATCCATAGCGCCTTCCGCGCAGCAAATAGGTCTGTTTTCATCGATGGGAACGTTTTCTATTCTCTCTAATCCAGCAAATTTCAGGCCTGTGCTATCACTGCCATGGCATTCAGCCATATGGGCAATAAAGCCAGGGGCTCCCTTGCCTGTCCGGAGAGAGAGATTAGAGATGTTCTCTTACACGTATACATAACCTGCGTTTGGTTTTCCCTACATAAAAAGTTTTACAGGGACATATTATGCAGTATACGATGTAAGTAGATTTGCAGGTGATAAACTGGTTCACAAAAATGTTCACACCTCCAATTTTCAAGTTCCTTTTAGCTAAGTTGTACTGACAATAATTGTCAGTACAACTAAATTGTACTGACAATAACCAGTTATCACCCGTCTCCTGAGCGATTTTTGTGAATTCTTTTTTTTTTTTTTTTTTTTTTTTAATCTCCTATTGGGTTGGATCTCCTGAAAGTAATGATAGGTTTCTCTTTTGCAGACTTATCCAAATCTTCGTCATGTTCAAAAAAGTACCTACCAAAATATATATATATTTTTTTTTATATTAAATTAATAGGAGATTTTGCAAAAGAAAAAACCTATTCTTGTTTTTTGTAGCAGGATAAGTCTCGCTCTTGTTTTTAGGTAATACGTTTTTTTTCTGTTTTTTAAAAGCTTTTTCAATCACTGACTGAGGGGACCCCCTTTCTTTTAACCGTATGCTAAGTTCATTTGTTTGTGTCAAACGTTTCATGATCGCTGTTCACTCTAATCTCAGGAACTGACTAATGGAATATTGTCCTTTACATATGAGGGATGGGAGCTGTTATACAGTAATAGCGAGTTTTTCCCCCCATCTCCTTTCTAAACCTCTCAGTCTGTAGAAGACCATCCTCCACTTTGTCGCACGTCCAGAAAATCCAAGGATGAACCTCCAAAAACACAAGTGAAAAACATTCAAAGTTATTTTCATTGAGATGTAAAATGATATTTTTGAAATCTGACAGGCTATGAGTGTTTTTCTGTAGGGCGATGGAAAATCCAAGGATATCATTGACTTTGTATGTGAATCTTTTGTTTGTTCTCAAGAATAAAGATTTTTTGCATTAAGGGACAGTGGTACAGGCAGGCCCATGGCACAGCCATGGGCTCTCCTGTATTGTGTACTTATGCAAACATGTTTAACCATGTTTAACCATGTTTTTTAAATCCATTTATCCATCATATCAAATATTTTGTAAGATATGTAGAAGTCCTGCTTTGTCTGAGTTAGATTTCAAAAATGTCATATATATCAATGAAAATAACTATGAATATATGTTTTTCACTTGCGTTACATCCTTGGATTTTCTGAACGCGAGACTAAAAGTGGAGGATGGTCTTTTACAGATTGAGGGGATTAGAAAAGGAGATAGCCAAAAAAAACTCGCTATTACATTATAACAGCTCCCATCCCTCATATGTAAAGTCTAGAGAAAGGAAGGAAGGCGCCTCATGTGCGGGATCAGTAGATCTTGCAGGTGGGGGTGGGGGAAAATGATTCCCAAGCCGCTTACCGAAGTTGGTTGTGCGCCCACACACAACAAGGTTAGGAGCAGAAGAAATATGAAGGCAGGTCCACTGCAGCCCTCCTGGATAGGTGTAGAATCAAAGGCGAATGACCAGGGAGTCAGGAGTTTGTCTGGCGCAGAGAGGAACCATCAGACAGCCAAGTAAAATCAATGGATTTATTAGATGCAACGCGTTTCGCTGCGCATGCGCAGCTTCATCAGGCATCCTGCCTGATGAAGCTGCACGTGCGCAGCGAAACGCGTTGCATCTAATAAATCCATTGATTTTACTTGGCTGTCTGATGGTTCCTCTCTGCGCCAGACAAACTCCTGACTCCCTGGTCATTCGCCTTTGATTCTACTCATATGTAAAGGACAATATTCCATATAGTCAGTTCCTGAGACTGAAGCGAGTGTTTTGGATAATTGGTACTTTTTTGAACATGACGAAGATTTGGATAAGTCTGCAAAAGAGAAACCTATCATTACTTTTAGGAGATCCAACCCAATAGGAGATAAAAAAAAAAAAAAAAAAAAAAAAGGAATTCACAAAAATCGCTCAGGAGACGGGTGATAACTGGTTAAAGAAAATGGAACCCAAAAGGTAATTTTCCATGCAGAATCTGCAATTATTGTTAGTAAGATTTCCTGTATTTTTCGCCGTATAAGATGCACTTTTTCTTCCCCCAAACTGGGGGGGAAAAGTTGGTGCGTCTTATATGGCAAATACACATTAAAACCCTGTCCTATCGGGTCGGTCCCTGCGGCCATCAACGGCCGGGACCTGCGGCTAATACGGAATATCACCGATCGCGGTGATGCCCTGTATTAACCCTTCAGACATGGCGATCAAAGCTGACCGCCGCGTCTGAAGGGAAAGTGACACTAACCCGGCTGCACTGGGAGGGACCTTACCTGCCTCCTCGGTGTCTGCTCCGTGCTGGGATCCCCTGCATGGCCGGCACTCTCCTTAGTTGTCATCACGTCATCGCACACGCCGTCCCGTCATCCAATAGGAGCGGCGTGCGTAGCGACGTGATGGTGGCGATGGACAGCGAGGATACCGGGCAGCAGAGATGTTCCGGAGCGACGGGGACACCCTGGGGACGTGGCGACATCCAGGGCAGCGGTGACTGGTCCGGAGCGGTGGGGACACGTGAGTATTACCTCCTATACCAGTGGTCTTCAACCTGCGGACCTCCCAGATGTTGCAAAACTACAACTCCTGGCATGCCCGGACAGCCAACGGCTGTCCGGGCATGCTGGGAGTTGTAGTTTTGCAACATCTGGAGGTCCGCTGGTTGAAGATCACTGTCCTATACTTTACATTGTATTCTAGATTTTCCTCCTTTAAAATTGGGTGCGTCCTATATGGCGAAAAATACGGTAGCTAAAAAAAACTTAATTGGAGGTGTGAACTAGAGATGATCGAATTTACAGTAAATTCGATTTGTCACGAACTTCTCGGCTCGGCAGTTGCTGACTTATCCTGCATAAATTAGTTCAGCTTTCAGGTGCTCCGGTGGGCTGGAAAAGGTAGATACAGTCCTAGGAAAGAGTCTCCTAGGACTGTATCCACCTTTTCCAGCCCACGGGCGCACCGGAAAGCTGAACTAATTTATGCAGGAAAAGTCATCAACTGCCGAGCCGAGAAGTTCATGACGAATCGAATTTACTGTAAGTTCGCTCATCTCTAGTGTGAACATTTTCGTGAACCAGTTTATCACCTGCAAATCTACTTACATCGTATACTGCATAATATGTCCCTGTAAACCTTTATACGTAGGGAAAACCAAACGCAGGTTATGTATACGTGTAAGAACATCTCTACTCTCTCCGGACAGACCTATCTGCTGCACCCGGAGGCGCTATGGATTATCAGACTCAATGCAATGGGTCATTAGGGAATGAATGAATGAAAGGCAAGATTTTTCTTCCTTCCATGCCTTCAGTGGTGCCCCCCACATCTGAGAGCTGCTGCTCTCGCTCCCCGCTCTGGAACGATTGTTCTTTGATACTGCACTTCTTTGGAATAAAGATCTTATCGGGAGTAGAAGAAAGCTCAGGTGAGTGCGACTTGTTTACTTCTGACTTTGGTGGAATAAATATAGGCTAGCATGCGTAAGGCTGAATGAACCACTACTAATAGAATATAAAATGTCTGTAGGTATTAGATTCTATACATTACAAGTTAATTAAATAATGAACGGTTTCTAGTAAAGGACAAGGCAGTACAGTTGTTAGACGTGATATACAGCATCTCTGTAGACATCTGAGCTTAGGTGTAGCTTATTCTAATCTCTGCTCTTCCGCCCCCTTCAGAGCCACTATTACCAGCAGCATGTTATGAAAACCATAAGTAACATTCTGCATTGCCATTAGATGCACAATCTACACTACCACAATTTGTCAAATTCCTTCTCCAAGCAACTATAAGTTTTAAAGTTGTTAGGATGTCCGTAAGTCTTACATAGTTACATAGTTATTACGGTCGAAAAAAGACATATGTCCATCAAGTTCAACCAGGGAATTAAGGGGTCTTGTTGTATCTGCATTAGACTGAGCACCATCCAGTAAAACAATGTTTACTATTTCTGCATACTTTTCCCCAGTCCTGAATGGCTTATCTACCTAACTATGCAGAAAAGTTATTGGACAGCTTTAATGGCTGCAGTATTGGTGGTCATCAAGCTTTCCCATGAGCAGATATAACTAAAAAATGGTTGTATATTAAAAGCATGGATACTCTACAGATAATCTTCCTTTTTTATTTTTTTTAACACAGTATTATAAAAATTTTCTGTTATACAGTATTATCTATTATACTATCATACAGTATTATAACACCTTCTATGACTATCCGTTGTTTCACAACCAAACTTTCAGCTTAACTCAAGCAGGATGTTCTAGAAGTGTGCAGTGTCTTTCATGGTTTCAATTAGAGATGAGTGAACTTACAGTAATTCGATTCGTCACAAACTTCTCGGCACGGCAGTTGATGACTTATCCTGCATAAATGAGTTCAGCTTTCAGGTGCTCCGGTGGGCTGGAGACTCTCTCTTAGGACTGTATCCACCTTCTCCAGCCCAGAAGTTTGTGACAAATTGAATTACTGTAACTTCGCTCATCTCTAGTTTCAATGCAAGATTAAAAGGGTACTCCGCTCCGAGACATCTTATCCCCTATCCAAAAGGATAGGGGATAAGATGTCTTATCATGGGGGTTCTGGTGCTGGCACATCAGAATTCCTATCCGTGCAGTATGTTTAGAATGCTGGGTTTCTGCGGTTGGAGATGTGATGTCACGCCTCCTCTATTCATGTCTATGGGAGGGGGCATAACAGCAGTCCTCTATCTTTTGAATAGGAAATAAGATGTCTAGGGGCTGAGAACCCCTTTATAGGGGTTGTCCCAAATTGTTAGTAACTTGTGAGGCTCTGGCCTGTTTGCATCTGCTCATGGTGGTTGGAAAAGCTGAAAGCAGTCAAAACGGGAAAGTTATGCAATGTGTAACTCCTGTTGACTATAATCAGAGCTATGCAAACAGTAGCCTGCTGGGCTACACCATTGGCGCAACTCCCATTAAAGACCGTAAGAGCTGCTGGAAAACCAGGAAGTAAGATGGTGGAACAAACCCCCTCAATGATTTGCATGTCCGTTCACATGACTCTCAATCATTGACCATTTTCTGGGCAGTAGTGTTGTGCTGTTAGAGGAGGAATTTTGAGACCTTTACAGTAAGATTAACTTTTATTAAAGATATATATTAAAACTCTTGTGTTCCCATCCTACTCACCCTTGTAAAAACTAGCCATACAGCGGCCAACCTCTTATACGCTTGTCAAGTAACAGGACTGTATTACAAGTGTCTTATGAGTGAAAGCCTTTAGCTTACGATCTGTTTTTATTGTTTAAGACCCGACCCGTGACTTGTGCTTTGGAGACAGATTTAGCCGTTTTTTGTTGGATGAATTTCTTGGATATGATGATATTCTCATGTCAAGCGTCAAGGCCTTGGCAGAAAATGAGGAAAACAAAGGTTTGTATAAAGGCAGCATGAAATAATCACTATCTCTCTTGGTTTTGTCTTCTGCAAAGTTCAACTGTGTTTCTTTGTGATTGCATTTAGGGTTCCTGAGAAATGTTGTTTCAGGGGAACATTATCGATTTGTCAGTATGTGGATGGCTCGCACTTCATACCTCGCTGCCTTTGTGATTATGGTTATTTTTGTGAGTTTTACATTTTTTATATTCATTGCCTTTTTTTACTGTTACATTTTTTTTTTAAACATATTTTTATTAAAGTTACTTAAAGTGTATAAACCTCAAACAATATAAATGGGTGTAAAGCGTGCAAACAAAAAGAACAGAGCAATGTCACATTCCAGCAGCACATGTCATAAGTTAAACCCTGAGTTGTATGTGAAGCATGAAGATCAATGTTACATTTTTATTGCTGTGAAACATTTATTTCTCTCGACAGGAATATGTTTTGTGCACATTTATTTTTGGTCCAAATTATATTGTGTTAAAACTAGCCAAGAAACAAATGTAATTTAGCTTCTTTTCAACTACTTAACCTCTTAAGGACCCATGACGTACCAGTATGTCATGAGTCCGCTCCCGTTTTTATAACGGGGGGGGGGTCACGGCGTGGCCCCGCATCATAGCAGTTCGGGCCCGGCCTCTAACGTCAGCTGGGACCCGTGGCTAATAGCGTGCAGCACTGATTGCAGTGCAGCGCGCTATTAACCCTTTAGACACGGCGTTCAAAGTTGATTGCCACGTCTAAAGTGAAACTAAACTAATGCCGGTTAGCTCAGGGGACTGTTCGGGATCGCCGTGGTGAAATCACGGCATCCCGAACAGCTGTAGGACACGAGGAGGGTCCCTTACCTGCCTCCTGGTGTCTGATCGCCGAATTACTGCTCAGTGCCTGAGATCCAGGCATGAGCAGTCAAGCGGCAGAATCATCGATCAGTGGTTTCCTATGAGAAACCATTGATCAATGTAAAAGATCAGTGTGTGCAGTGTTATAGCCCCCTATGGGAGATATAACATTGCTAAAAAAAAAAAAAAAAAAAAAAAAAGTTTGAATCACCCCCCTTTTCCCATAAAAAAAAAAGTGTAAATAAAAAATTAAACGTGGTATCACCGCGTGCGGAAATGTCCGAATTATAAAAATATATAATTAATTAAATCGCATGGTCAATGGCGTACGCGCAAAAAATTCCAGATTCCAAAGTAGTGTATTTTTGGTCACTTTTTGTATCATGAAAAAATTCATAAGCTATCAAAAAGTCTGATCAATACAAAAATGGTACCGCTAAAAACTTCAGATCACGGCGCAAAAAATGAGCCCTCATACCGCCCTATACACTGAAATATTAAAAAGTTATAGGGGTCAGAAGATGACAATTTTAAACATATACATTTTCCTGCATGTAGTTATGATTTTTTCCAGAAGTCCGACAAAATCAAACCTACATAAGTAGGGTATTATTTTAATCGTATGGACCTACAGAATGTGTCATTTTTACCGAAATATGCACTGCGTAGAAACGGAAGCCCCCAAAATTACAAGATGGCATTTTTACTTCAATTTTGTCGCACAATGATTTTTTTTCCCCTGTTACACTGTGGATTTTTGGGTAAAATGACTGTCATTACAAAGTAGAATTGGTGGTGCAAAAAATAAGCCATGATATGGATTTTTAGGTGCAAAATTGAAAGTTGTTTTTTTTTTTAAAGGTAAGGAGGAAAAAACGTAAGTGCAAAAAACTGAAAAACCCCTGGTCCTTAAGGGGTTAAAGGGGTATTCCGGGCAAAAAACATCTTATCCTCTATCCAAAGGATAGGGGATAAGATGTCTGATCTGGGACCCGGGTGATCTCCCTGCAGCAACCGCATTCTATGCGGGGCTGCGTCTCCAGTTTTGGAAACCTCCGGGTTTCCGTGACTGGGGGACGTAAAGTAACGTCACTCCACGCCCCTTTCATTAATGTCTATGAGAGGGGGTGTGATGGCCGTCACGCCCCCTCCCATAGACTTGAATGGAGAGCGCGTGGCATGATGTTATGTCCCCAGTCCCGGAAACCCGGAGGTTTCCGAAACTGGAGAGGCAGCCCCGCATATAATGCTGGTGCTGCAGGGAGGGAGATCGCGGGGGGTCCCGGCAGCGGGCCCCCCGCGATCAGACATCTTATTCCCTATCCTTTGGATAGGAGATAAGATGTTTTTGCCCGGAATACCCCTTTAAGGTGCTGAACACCAGTAGATTTGTGGTTAAACGTTTGTTGTGGTTGGAACAGTCAATTTTTTTTCAACTTTAATTTGTACGGATTACTTAAGGGTGTTAAAGAAATGCTGCAGATGTTCTGCATTGGAAATTCTGCAGTTATGTAAGGAACTGTATATGTGCACAAAATTGTGCATATTTTGATGTATATGAGCGACAGGTTTTCAGTACGGACTGTAGCCACTCCACCATTTTGTTGAATTAGAAATCTGCAACACGGGTCAATTTGCTTAGCAGATTTTTATGCAGTGTGTGGTTTTGAGGTTTTAAAAATGTCATCCACTTTGCGGTTTACTTTCTGTGCAAAAATTTAGAACAGTCAGTCTACAGCATTTACGCCATGTGGACATTCCCTTGGATGTAGATAAATAGTCTACTCTTAAGTAGACAAACAAACAGTCTCTAGAGTGGTTTCTCTCCATAGTGTATAATAGGACTATACATAAAAGACTATAATGGTTTGACATAAAAAAAAATCACTACCTGGTAAATAGACCTTTCAGTTCCTGAGTAAACCAAAAATATGTCTATTTTTAAGTTCACGTTTACGGCCCATGATTAAGAATGATACTGTCAGTCTAATCCTGCTGAAGGCAGCACACAAATAAGGGGACTTTTAGACCTAGATCAGTCTATTAGCCTGCTTATTTATGTGTTGGGGGACATATATAAAATAAGGTGCATCTAGATTGTGGGAAGTACCAGTGCTGTAAATATGGTATGAATACTTTTCCTACCTGTACACAAGATAAAAAAAAAAAAAAAAATAGAAACAAATATGCTCCTGGCTTACTTTCATAGGCTTAAAACCTGTTCTCCATGCTTTTTTTTGCTTCTAATTCCCATGTTCATGTTGCTCACACTGTATGCAGTTTACTGAAGAGGAGGGGGCGTTACCTTGCTTTCCCTCACATTTCATATGTGAGCTTCCATCCCTCACTCCTCAGAGCTGGCAACCGGCTGTGCACTGAGGCTCTGTGACATGCCTGAGTCTGATTAAAAAGCCTGCACTTAGCCCGGTTTGTCCTGCCCGCACTTTATTTACATATATGCACTATACATACTGTATGTAGTCTACATTATATAAAGTTTTTGCAAATGTCAATGCATTATGCATGTACTTTTTTGCTTCCCATAGACTCTCTCGGTTTCTATGCTCTTGAGGTATTCTCACCATCAGATATTTGTTTTTATTGGTAAGTGAACATGTCTTTGAAATGAATAGTTTCTTTCATTTGTCCTAGAAGATTTGAAAAATTAGCTTTTTTTTTCTTCTTTTCTCTCTACAGTGGATTTGCTGCAGATGTTGGAGATGAATATGAGCATTGCTTTTCCTGCTGCCCCACTGCTCACTGTGATCCTTGCACTTGTAGGTAAGTTATCTGCCTAATAGAGATCTATTTTAGAACTTGTTCACACAGTAAATAAAGGCAAGAAAAAAGCCACGCATGTATACAAATTTTGATTTATTTATTTATTTTTTACAAATATTTTGATGTAGATTTTACAATGGGAGAAATTAGCAGTAATTCCAAGAAGAAGGGAAAAAATATGTTTTAGATATGGAAATCGGCACAGATTTTTCATCCAAATCAGATTTTAGCTGTGTGGGCATTGCCTTAAATGGTCACTGTCTTTTTAAACAACTTCTCTTTGTCTGTGATTTGTAACCTATTTTTTTTTATTAAAAACAACTTCTCCCCCTGGACAAACAGCTTTATAGTCTTGGCCACCAGGTGTCTCTCTCCTGTGCAATCTGCTGTTTACTGCCGGTTGTCAGAGGAAATGTCTTTAGTAGCAGCTATATCAGGACAAATAACAGGAGGTGGGGTTTAGCTATATACAGGGGAGAGAGCCTGGGCTGTGTACCTGCAAGCTGAGCCAGTCTGCTTGCTGAAAATTATCAATGTTGTTCCTGGAAGGTAAATTTCCATCAGGGCAGCTGTCCCTTGTGAAAATACCATGTATCTACTGTCCACAGTGTTACAATGCAATTTTCCCCTCCCCTTCCATTAGCTTTTTAGTAGCAGCCCTCTCCTTGCAGTGATTCTGTTGTTGTTGTTGTTGTTGTTGTTCTAGTACTGTATTGTATAAATCAGTCCAGTGCACATGCTCAAGCTTGATTTTAATGGCATAGCAGTAAGGTGTATGTGCTGTGCACTAACTGGTCAGAGAAGTAAGGGAAGGTAATTCCTGTGTATTTACTTCTGGCAAGCAGCACAACTCTGGCCTTGACCTTTGAATTGTAGAGAATGAAAAATAGCTGTGTACCATGGAGACACCCATGAGCTCGGAAACAGCAGTGAGAGCACTAAGATTACATTATAACTGCTCTGAAGGGTTAATCTAACAAAACGAGACCGGTTTATAAAAATCTAATTCTTTTAGTTTCTGTCTTCACAGGAATGGAAGCCATTATGTCAGAGTTTTTTAATGATACAACTACTGCCTTCTACATAATCCTCATAGTGTGGCTTGCTGACCAGTATGATGCCATCTGCTGCCACACAAACACCAGCAAGAGGCACTGGCTAAGGTAAGCCTGTCTTTAGGTTGTTCTACATTTTGAGGTTTATTTTGAGAGAGCTTTTACTCCATTTCTTTTTCTAAACTTACACTTGTAACCAAAAGTTTTGAGACTGACATTTTGGTTTTCAAAGTCTGCTGCTTCAGTGAATTTACTACTTTTAGTCCGATGTCTCTATGGTATACTTAATTACAGGTATAAGTGGTTTCAAACTTTATTACATTTATGTAAATACTCAATATTTATAGGGCTGACCCTACTTTCTTTTTTTAAGACTTCCACAATTTACCCTAGCGCGTGCTGGATGTCAGCTTCTGGGCCAAATCTTAACTGATGGCAGCCCAGTCTTGTCTAACCAGTGCTGTGAGCTCATGATCATTTCTGTGTTTTGGTTTGTCTACCTGATTTTTGGAGGATTGACCAAATGTTTTCAATGGAACTGAGATCTGGGGAGTTTCCTGACCACGGACTCACAACTTCAATGTTTTGTTCACTGAGCCACTTAGTTATCACATTTGCCTTGTGACATGATGCTTCTTCATGCTGGTAAAAGCATTGTTCATCACTAAATTGCTACTGCAGTGTTGGGAGACGTTGCTCTTGTAGTTTATATGAACACGATTCTTTATTCCTGGACTCCCTTGGATGGAAAGCTTTACTGCTGGCATGATACAGGACTCATGGTAGCACTCATCTTTCCTTCTCTGGATATTATTCCAAATGTCCCAAACAGTCTGATATGTAGTCCAGTTTTTGTACTTCCTTTTAGAATGTCAGTATGTCCTTGATGATTTTCTTTTATTGTAATTTTCTATTTCTTGCCTTGTTCCATACAGATTCTTCTACCTTTATCACTTTGCATTCTATGCTTACCACTATCGCTTTAATGGACAGTACAGCAGTCTGGCTCTGGTCACATCCTGGCTTTTCATTCAGGTAAATTCTACAACAGTTATTCACAAAAATAATTGTATTTTTCAAGTGATATTACAAAAAACTTTTTAGTAACCCTATGTCAGTAATTATGTTAAATTTGAAAAGTACAGTATGCTGTCAAAACAATGTTAAGTGAGTGAGATTTGGCTTGGGCACGGTGGGGCTTCTAATTTAAACATGAACCTCAAATCATGAGAGCGCTACTCAAATGTATCACAGGATAGTGTTCTGGTATTCGAAAAGCAACACTCATCAAATATGACATGATGTTGGGCCACACTACATTTTTAAGGTTATTTGTCATTTAAATAAAAACTTAGTATTTCGTTTTTTAGTCTGGGTCTAAATGTTCAGACTCTGATTAATCAGAAGGATGATTGGAGGGAGAAGTGCTTTACTGTCTCTGTGCGCAAGATGGCCCCATAGATTGACATTATGAGACTCTGTCATGTGACTCAGAGCCAGGAGAGAACGCTCTAGGCACGCACTTCTGGCACATTTTACTGATCGGCAGGGGTCCAAATGTTAAGACCCTGATCAATCAATACTCTTTAAAAAAAAATTCCTTTTTTTTTTTTTTTTCTTTTAAGACACTGCCAATTTAAAAAGGTTATCCAGGAAAAAACTTTTTTTTATATATATCAACTGGCTCCAGAAAGTTCAACAGATTTGTAATTTACTTCTATTAAAAAATCTTAATCCTTTCAGTACTTATGAGCTGCTGAAGTTGAATTGTTCTTTTCTATCTAAGTGCTCTCTTATGACACATGTCTCAGGAACTGCCCAGTTTAGAAGCAAATCCTCATAGCAAACCTTTTCTACTCCTGTGCTATTCCCGAGACAAGCAGAGAGCACTGTTGCCAGACAGAAAACAACGACTCAACTTCAGCAGCTGATAATTATTGAAAGGATTAAGATTTTTTAATATAAGTAATTTACAAACCTGTTTAACTTTCTGGAGCCAGTTGATATAAGAAAAGATGTTTTTCCCTGGAATACTACTTTAAGGGTGTGTTCACTCTTGGTATTTTGTTGAATATTTTGAGCCAAACACAAGAGTGATAGAAACCGGCTTTATCAAGGTATGAGTATCCCATACCTTGATAAAGCCGGTTTCTATCGGTGAAACGTCGGGGGGATGCTAGGGATAGGAGTATTTTAAATATCAACCCGGAAAGGAAAATAGGCTTATACTAGTTCTACTAAAAGGGAATGTACCATAACCCTAACAAATAAAAGAAGTGATAACAAAGAACTACTAAAATACCTCCAGAAAAACAAAAAGGTCTATAGGACTGATACACAAACCGGGTTGTGCTTTTAATACACAAAATTTTGTATTGTTTTGAGCACAATTATTGGGATATTTCAAAATGATGAAATAAGTGATATTTTATAGGGGTAACCCTAGTTTAGGGCTTTTGTCCCAGATGGGCTTTATGCCCTGAAGGGAATTGGAATTGAAATTTAAGATAACCATGGGTACCCCATGAGATTTTGAATTAAAACACAAGAGTAGGCCCATGCAGGTAAAGCGGATTTAAAAAAAAAAAAAAAAATAGTTTTTCTCTGTCTTTTCCACTTCTGGTATTGGTAAAAAATAAAAATAAAATACTGATAAAAATGTTATGCGTGAACCCAGCCTGAAAGAAGTCTTTTTTTAAAGTATGTGAACTAGTACAGCTTTAATTGCAACAGATCTCAAAACATTTGACAAGTCTAGGCAACATGCCAAAAGTTATAATTTAAAATTTTTTTACAAATAAAACCCTTTAATGGAGTAGTCAAGCTTAATAAGTGTCAGATTACGGGGGATCCTAGAAGATAAATTGTCCTAAACTGGACAACCCCTTTTTCTTTCCCAAGGTGCTTGTTTTGACTAAATATATACATTAGCTATATACAGTCTATGCATGGGTCATGTTCAGAGACACTTCTGTGGGCATAATGTAATATTTCGCTATTGTCTAGCTTACGGCAGCTACTAAACAATGGGGCAGACACAGTTATGACTTCTGTGTTGGGGGAGGTGTTCTGTGTCTCCTCACACCCTACTCAACAGGCTTTCATGAACGGCATATATGCTTAGACCTCTTTATAGGTAGTTGACATGTATTTAAGGATCTCATAGTGGACAGACTCCATGTAAGTAGTAGAGAAGCCAGGCCTGCAGCTTCATATTTACAAGAGTGGTTGTTCAGCTAAGACCCCCTGCTCCACCTGTTATATCTATAATGGTCATTGTCTAAACTTAGTTTCCCTGTGACACTTGCATGCAAATATATGCAATATTTAGACTTCTTCCATATTATATATTATTCATGTATTTTATGGCATATTACTCATGTTTGTCTTTTGTATATTAGCCAAGAATAATAAAGTTGGGTGCCAGTACCTGTTCTGCAGGCCTATATATATATATATATATATATATATATATATATATATATATATATATATATATATATATATATATATATATATATATATATATATATATATATATATATATATATATATTAATATTATATAATCTGACTTGTTGCTTTGCTTTCTGTTTCCATAGCACTCTATGATCTATTTTTTCCATCACTACGAACTTCCCGCCATCCTCCAGCAGATCCGCATCCAGGAAATGCTTCTCCAAAACCAGCAGGCTGGTCAGAACCAAACCAGCCTTCAGGATAACCTGAACAACAACACTACATCAGAACCATCTATTGTGACACCTCCCCCTGCCCCTGGATTTACTCTCCAGCCACCGGCAGCTACCTTAGTGGCTGCAGGTGTTATGTCAACGGATACACATTCAGATGTCGGTATAGCTACGTCACAATCTGTAGAAGATGTTATAGAGCTTCTATCAACACTATCTGAAGAACCAGCTCTGGAGGCAGCTGGTAGCCATCCTCTTGAAGCTGGCACTACAGAAGTGACACAGACTGGAGACCCTCCTCCTATTCTACCAACTGCTGCTCCTGATAACAGTCCCAAAAAACTGACTGAAGCCCAAGTGCACACCCAAGTATCCACCCTTCCCACAGACTGTAGCTCTGCAAGATTTTCAGTTACCAGCACTGATCTAGAGCAAAACAACCTCTCGGCATCAATGCCATCAGGGCTCCTCTCAGAAGCTAGTGCGCCACAGCCGAATACAAATGGGTCTGATAAATTGTGAGCCGAATCTCTGCCCTTAGCTCATTGCATCCTGGAGAAGTGCATTTCTCCTAAGAAGGAGCTGTATGGACCATGTATCTCAGTGCGACTGGAGTGACTGGTCTGCAGCACATGAAACAAAAAAGAAGAAATTGTGCATGCGTGTGTTGTGTACACGCACACAGACTGACTGCAATTGCTTTACTTTCTGTTTTCACTTAAGTCAAATAAATGCCAAGTATCGGCCTAAGAAAATGTAAAATGGGCAACAGGACTGCCAGTCTTAAACACTTTAGAACAGGGAATAATGTGGGCATATATGTTGTGTACCGCGTTTGTATGCACTGACATCCACATGGTCATCCCTTCCAGTTGATGCAAGCTGATACCTGTTATGACAGATTTAACAGCCATATTTCAGAGAAGATATTATTTAAGCTAGTCTAGTAGATGTTCTTGTTTCCAGAGGCTTTATGACAGAGGCCCTAAGGGCAAAGCTACCTTCTTATAACTTTACTCCACAACCACCGGACCAAGAATGAATGCGGGATCTATTGAAAAATAGTGTACACAAGTATTTGCAGGCTAGTGTTTTATACTTTCACCCAGTGTGTCCTGTGCTTACTGTGCTCTCAAAGCTATGGAATGTAAGTGCGTAAGTTGGGACAGACGTGTTTGTGGAGTTGCATCCAGAGGTCCCATAGCTTCTGCCTTAACTTCTGGTTGTGGCAGAAGGTATTTAGATCATATATTTGTGCCTTTCCACCTGTGACTGCAGAAAAAGGCTGTGCACGAATGTGTAAAACCTGTTGTACGATTACATTGCACTTTGTTCCTTTATTTTTAAGTAGGAGAGAAGGCTATATGCAGAGCTAAATGTGTATGTCAGTGTATATCTGCATATACACTTACATATGTAGCTTACAAGTGAATAGATATCAATGAATAAGATGAAGTCTTACAGCTGTGCTTATGAGTAAAACTTGGGTCAGAAAACCTAGAGTGATGGGGTCTGTCTCAAATCCAATGGCGGTCTGCCCATGAACCTTTTTCTTTTCTTATAATAGGTACAGTTTTAATTCCCTGCTTAGTATATTCTTGTACCAGTAAAAACTTGTCTGATACCTATACTAAACTTAAAGGGGTACTCTGGCCCTAAGACATCTTATCCCCTATCCAAAAGGATAGGGGATAAGATGTCTGATTGCGGGGGTCTCGCTGCTGGGACCCCTGCAATATCTCCTGTAGCACCCACCTGTGAGCGGCACGCAGCGCTGAGGCTCAGTCTGAAGCCTTACGACCACGGGGCTGCAGTATCGTGACGTCACAATACTCAGGCCCTGTGGTCGTGAGGCTTCAGACTCTGAGCCTCCAGCGCTGCGTGCCGCTCACACAGGTGGGTGCTACAGGAGATATTGCAGGGGTCCCAGCAGCGAGACCCCCGCAATCAGACATCTTATCCCCTATCCTTTGGGATAGGGGATAAGATGTCTTAGGGCCAGAGTACCACTTTAAATCCGCTGTATAGATATAGCTATTACAGATTACATGCTTGCAGTAGCCACTAGTGAGCTTGGGCTTTTGCTGCAGACTGTTTTACATTGAATGCAATAATAACACAATATGCAGAAAGATCCCATGATTCCGTTGGTGGAAGTTGCAAACAGCCAGCATGTTTTCTTTTCAGAATGTAGTAGGGCAATGGTCGGCACTATCTGAATGGTGGTGGTGCACGAGGAGAGAAGTAATGTAGTGAAATAACGGAGGTCCCAGCACTCACCGATGCAAGCAAATGGATGATTTATTGTATATCCAAGTAACAGGACGCGTTTCGGCACTTAGCCTTCCTCTGCTCAGCAGAGGAAGGCTAAGTGCCGAAATGCGGCCTGTTACTTGGATATACAATAAATCATCCATTTCCTTGCATCGGTGAGTGCTGGGACCTCCTTTATTTCACTTCTTTTCAGTATGTGTCTGTGCAGGGAATTTGGAGCTCCGACACCTATCCACGTCCTTATTTTTTAATGAGGATTTAACACCATTTTAGATTTGTTGTGCATTTTTAAGGGTACTCCATTAGCTGAAGACGGCCATTCTATATTTTCCAGTCTGATTTGCACCTTCTTTTTCTTTAACTGGTCAGGCATAGTGTAATATTCTTGGGACATATATATTTAGACTAGCTGTGTCCAGCAGAAACAATTCCCTTATAAAGTCTTGGTACATATATACCTCAGTCTGCTCTCCACCAAATAAAAAGTGCCAATATAAATAGATTTTTAGTTTTAGATATTTTTTAATAAAAATATAATATAAAAGAAAAACTACAGTTGGAATACAAGTTTCAATATTTTAATGTCTTTTTTGCTTTCTATGCATTTTTAAAATGTTTCTCCCCTTTGAATAAAGACATTAGGAGCTGCTCTGGATTTTGCTGGCTAAATGATCAATATGTAAAGTTTCCTCATCCTCTAGAGCAGTGGTCTTCAACCTGCGGACCTCCAGATGTTTCAAAACTACAACTCTCAGCATGCCCGGACAGCCGATGGCTGTCCGGGCATGCTGGGAGTTGTAGTTTTGCAACATCTGGAGGTCCGCAAGTTGAAGACCACTGCTCTAGAGTTACCAATATAGGCTTCCTTGCGGTATAGCAGTGGCACCTGTACTGAACATAGTAGGTAACACGTTTTGCAGAGTTCATGCTTGTTTTGAAGCGGCACATCCAGTACATAGAAACTTACAGAAGACTAAATCACACCAATCCCTGTATTTTGTTAACAGACATGAAGGCTTTATTTTGCTGGCTTTCAAGGAAGTTAGCCATTTTTTGCATAATTGATGGGAAGCAGGCTTTTGGTGGGTGTCAGGATAAATTCCTTGTGTTTTATGGTATAAGATGGCTCTTCAGTGGTAGGAAACCTGTTTATATGCTGCACATTTAATATGGCTTTGTTTACACACAAATAGGATGAACAGCATTGGTCAGGGCTGGAAAAATCTTTCTGGACCAATCTTTTTGGGTCCTCATTAGAGATGAGCGAGCTTACAGTAAATTCGATTCGTCACGAACTTCTCGGCTCGGCGGTTGCTGACTTTTCCTGCATAAATTAGTTCAGCTTTCCGGTGCTCCAGGGGGCTGGAAAAGGTGGATACAGTCCTAGGAAAGAGTCTCCTAGGACTGTATCCACCTGTAACAGCCCTAGGGAGCACCTGAAGGCTGAACTCATTTATGCAGGAAAAGTAATCGACTGCCGAACCGAGAAGTTCATGACGAATCGAATTTACTGTAAGTTCGCTCATCTCTAGTCCTCAAATTTGTTGCACATTATTGTCACTTTTTTTTTTCTTATTACATGTGCTCTATAATATTCCAAAGATATAAGTAATATAGATGGGTTTTGTGCAATCTATGAAATAACTTCCCCTGTCTTTCCCATTTTAAAGCAGAAATTCTTAATAATCTGTATCTTTGGACCGATCTAAATTATTGCTATTCCTTGTTACTTGATTGTGGGGAAAAAAATTTAAGGTTTACTCTACTGAGATAAATATTTCCCCTTCACTGAGTTTAAAGGGGTATTCCGCCCCTAGACATCTTATCACCTATCCAAAGGATAGGGGATAAGATGTCAGATCGCCGCGGTCCCGCTACTGGGGAGCCCCAGGGATCGTTGCTGCGGCACCGCGAGATCATTACTGCACAGAGCGAGTTTGCTCTGCACGTAATGACGGGCAATACAGGGGCCGGAGCATAATTACGTCACGGTTCTGCCCATCGTGACGTCACGGCCTGCCCCCTCAATACAAGTCTATGGGAGGGGGTGTGGTGGTCGTCACACTCCCTGCCATAGACTTGCATTAAGTGGACGGGCCACGATGTCACGAGGGGCGGAGCCATGACGTCACGCTGCTCTGTATCGCCCGTCATTACGCACAGAGCGAAATTGCTCTGTGCAGCAATGATAGCGGGGTGCCGCAGCAACGATCCCAGGGGTGCCCAGCAGCGGGACCGCGGCGATCTGACATCTTATCCCCTATCCTTTGGATAGGGGATAAGATGTCTAGGGGCGAAGTAAGAAAAGCTTTAGAAGCAAAACAACCTCCTGTATATCTGAATTCAATTGGTAGTATTTGTACGATGCTCCTTCCTTGAAAAGGGCTACGTATGCTGCCGCTGCAGTTTTTCTATCTAGTACATCAGTGTCTGGGGTTGGAGGACTCAGCAAATGTAATACTTGGCAGACTTTAAGCTTTTAATAACTGCATTGTTTGTTTTTAATTTTATAACTTTGGGTGTATGGTAAACCATGGGCTGTCGGAAATGTAGAGACAACAGTAACAGTTTCTGCAGAAAACCCCATTTACAGTGCAATTCCCTGTGTGAACTCTGTCTAAAACATACTTTTGTATTCCAACCATAGTTTTTCTGAAACATGAAAGTCAGAAGCAAGTTGGGTCAGTACCCCAGGGCACATGCAGCAACCTACTCTATGCACAGCTTAGCGAGGGATTGATATTTTTAATTAAGAGAAATGGAAAAATGATTTGGGTGAGACTGATCTGTGCTCAACACCCCATGTTCTATTTAATTGTACCTCAGAAAATTCATGACATTGATAAATTGTGTTTGTATATATGTTAATAAATGTATCTTAAGCACTGCGAGCAAAGGTGTATAAAGAGAATCATGTTTAATGTCCAAAATCTAAATATTGAAACAGTGAGTTGTGTGGCCACTAGGTGGCGGTGTAGATTTTTAAACACACACCACACTCTATTTATTTATTTTGCCTCAGATTAGCTGCTGGAAATTACACTTTAAGGGTTCATTCACACAATCGTAACTCGCAGCAGGGAAATCCGCTGCAAGTTGCGCTACCATTCGCTTCAATGGGTCTGCCGAAAATCTACAATAGTCGCAGAATTGTAGATTGCTTGCAGACCTGTTAAAGTAAAATTGTAGCGTAACTCCCAGCAGATTTCCTGTAGCAGGTAAACCTGATGCGAGTTACGATTGTGTGAACGGACCCTTAGGCTGTTTTCACAATAGAATAAGGCTAAGTGGATTTAATATACACTCTGTTGTTAAAGTGAAATGTATAGAGCTTTTTCACAGCAAGGGTACCAAAGTGTGCAAAATGCTACATTCGTAATGCACAGCCTACTTAGAACTTTACAATGCCAAAGTATGGTGGCTTATAGAACATATAATTTACACTTGATCTTGTATACAGTGAAATATAGAGGTGATAAGAGCAACTAATTCTTTTCAAGCTGTCATATAATATAGTGACGCATTAGGCGGCTTTCACACTGCCTTTAGCACAAGCCAGTGTGACGACCGTCGGGGGAGCTCAGGGGAATAACTGGAGAAAAATTACTGCACATGCCGTCTTTTTCTTCCGCTACAAAATAACAGGTCCCGAAGAATCCCATTATAGCAAATGGTATCCATCGGGACCCATTATTGCCCGTTGTGCCCCGTCCCGATACTGGCTGTTTAAAGGCTGAAGAAGGAAGCAGCTGCTTATGGTCGGGGCACAGCGGCAGTGTGAAAGTAGCCTTACAGTTTACACACAAGCTGCCAAAAAGCACAAATATTGAGTACACTGACATGTTTATTGTTTAATACTAAAATATCATTAAATATGAATATATTAGTGAATAGGTCATCTCTATCAGGTATGGAGCTGTACCAGAGGTAGTGTTTTTATTTTTTTTTTTTTTTTTTGGTGTATATGCTGTTTTGTTTAATGCTTTTTATTTTGCAATAGTTTCAGTAAAAATAGTTTTTGACATAAAAAGGTGCTAGAAGATTGCAATATCAGAATGTTGTGTGAAATATCAGCCAATGATAATTCATACATTTTTCTGTACATATGACTAATACAATTTTTTTTTTTCCCACTATTGGATTTTAGTCAACTAATTCACCAATCAAAAGTGCTGAGTTGCACCCCAATTGAGTTTACACAAGCTATTAACAGAAATATAATAAAAATGTACACAGCAATTTTTCCTGCCTCCACTATTCTGTTGAATTGTAACCTCTTAAAATGGTACTGTCACATATCGAGGGCGGCAACTAACAATTATTAGTAAATTCGATTTAGTTAGCTGATTATTGGTACTATCAATTGAATAAAGAAAACAACTCCATAAGCCAGTGTTTTCCCAACCAGTGTGCCTCCAAGTGTTGCCAAACTACAACGCCCAGCATGCCTTTCTGGGAGTTGTAGTTTTGCAACACCTGGGGGCACCCTGGTTGGCAAACACTGCCATAAGGGAGGGGATCAGGTAAGGGTCAACAGGAGGAAGTGGGGCCCGCATTGTGAAGGTTTAACAGGGTAAAAGAGGTGAGAGCACCTGAAGGGTTAACCTATGGGCCTCTCTGTAGAGGAGAATGAGCAGTTCACAGATCTTAAAGGGGTTATTCAGGAATAGAAAAAACAGAGCGGATTTCTTTCAAAAACAGCTCCACATCTGTCCCCAGGTTGCGTGTGGTATTACAACTTGGTTCCATTCACTTCAATGGAACTAAACTGCAGAACCACACCCAACCTGGAGACACAGAGCGGTTTTTAAAATAAATTAGTTTTTCCTCTCTTCCTGGATAACCCCTTTAATGATGGCCATCCTATCTGCACCAGGAAGAGCTGTCACTGCACAGGATGGAAACCAGGGCTTCTGGACAGACAGGGGGGCTCCCACAATGTCAGGACCAGAGGCGCCAAGATCAAGAAGGCGGCACTGGGTTCCGGACTGCACTCCAGGCCGTGGCCGCTGTGGTCTCCGTGCTGGAGGTAGGCTGCAGATGTTGCAGGTCGGCAGCATCTTCAAAAATGCACCAGAGGGATGAAGAGGGCAGACTAAGGGGCTAAAAGGCAGGCAAATAGGACGACTACCACTATTGGCCGAGGCCACGTCCCATAACAACCGATTAATAGAGTAGGTACACTTGTGCTGTCATGGACTCCAGGAAATTTCATAAAAGGTAGATTTTCCACCTCCTGATAGTCTGTGGCAGCACACAATGGGACAAACCCAGCACTGAGTGAACAATAAAGGGGGATACAGAAATTGGTGGTTAGCAGCACCTTGTATTACACTCATACCAAAGGCTGACCCCCTGAGAAGTAGAGACATCCGACCTGTGTGCTCTGAAGGTTGTTTACTATGTCCACGTAACTGCTTAGGAATATGGTACTTTTCTACCCATGATGTTGCTCTAGCCCTAGTAGAGGGGACTGTACCCCTTCCACACAATAGGAAATCTTCATGGTATCCCTTAAAGGAAAATGGTTACCCATTCACCACCACTATAACCCGATACACCAGGTTATAGTGAGGGTGAACGAGACCGATGCAGGGTCTTGGACTGCTATACCTACCTGCAGTCCGGAACACCAATCCTCCGAAGGCCCCTCTCTTTCAGTGCTGACTTGCGCTCTGGAGGCAAGCATGCCGGCTGGATTTAAATATTCATAATCAGTAGGCATGAGCGCTCACGTGACCAGTGTTTAAGAATATTTAAATCCAGCCGGCGGGCCCGCCTCCAGGCCGCAAGTCAGCACTGAAAGAGGGGGACCTTCAGAGGATCGGGTTTCCGGACTTCATGTAGGTAAAGCAGTGCAAGACCACGCATCGGTCTCCTGTTCACCCACACTATAACCCGGTGTATCGAGTTAGTGTAGGGGAACGGGTGACAGTTTTCCTTTAACCATCTGGCTAGGGTAGACTTACTAGCTTTTCCCTCTTTATTTGGGCCTTGGAATTGCACAAAAAGACATTCCGACAATCTAAACTTATCTGTCTTCTCTAAATGGGTTACAATTGCGCTCATCATCCAGAAGATGCAGGTTTCCCTCTGATATAGTAGTACTTGTAGGATGATTTTCTGATTTAACTTAGCTGGTCATGACCCCTTCAGTATAAATCCTGGCATAGTTCTAAGAATCACCACATTTGGTAGTAATCTCAAGTAAGGTTTTCAACAAGGTAGAGCTTGAAGCTTGCTTACTCGCCTAGCCAATGCAATAGCGATTTAAAATGTTTAACTTTTTAGTGAAGCAGAGCCCAAAGGCCAAAATAGAGAATCATACAACCTTTTAAGTACCAGAGGAAGGTTCCAGGGTTGAATAGAATCATATGTTGGTCTCAATTTAATTGCTTTAAAGACTCTGGAAACCAACAGGATGCCTGAAAATACATCAACTGGGCATTGTTCACGGTCACTTGCACCTTTTAATGTATTCAGCTCTAGCCCCCTATTAAAGTCTTCCTAGAGAAATTGCCCATTATAGGGCACTTCTGTAGAAGGCAGTTTTTTTTTTTCCCCTCATGAACACCATCCTGTGTACAGATTCCAAACTCTAGAAAGCACTTTTCTTGTAGCAGGCTTTATGGATTCCAGCAAAGTATCGACCACTTCATTTGAAAGACGTTTGACAATTAGAGGTGCCCTGTTATTTTTCATGCTGTCAATTGTAACCTGCTCAGGTTTGGGTGGAACGTCCTTGATTGCAGGAGATTTTTCCCAGTTAACCTCGCAATCTGTGAGCTGCGCATACCACTTTTTCTTAGATTTGTAAATTACTTCTATTAAAAAATCTTAATCTTTCCAGTAGTTATTAGCTGCTGAATACTACAGAGGAAATGGTTTTCTTTTTGGAACACAGTGCTCTCTGCTGACATATCTGTCCATTTTAAGAACTGTCCAGAGTAGGAGAAAATCCCCATAGTAAACATATGCTGCTCTGGACAGTTCCTTAAATGGTCAGAGATGTCAGCAGAGAGCACTGTGTTCCAAAAAGTAAAGAATTTCCTCTGTAGTATACAGACCCTAAAGTACTGGAAAGAGTAAGATTTTTTTAATGGAAGTAATTTACAAATCTGTTTAACTTTCTGGCACCAGTTGATTTAAAAAAACATAAAAGTTTTCCACCGGAGTACCCCTTTAACTCCTTAACGAAAATGGACGTAAATGTACATCATGATGACGTGGTACTTGGCACACCATGACGTACATTTATGCGCCTCCATGATCGCCGCTCAGGTGCTTGCGTCATGTCCGGCGGGTCCCGGCTGCTATTAGCAGCCAGGGACCCACCGGTAATGGCGGACATCCACGATCGCGCAGATGTCCGCCATTAACCCCTCAGATGCCATGATCAATACAGATCACGGCATCTGCAGCAGTGCGGTACTTTGAATGGATGATTGGACCGCCCGCATCGCTGCCGCTGCGATCCGATCATCCAGCATGGCAGCCGGAGGTCCCCTCACCTGGCTCCGGCCATCTCCTGGGGTCTTCTGCTCTGGTCTGAGATCGAGCAGACCAGAGCAGAAGATGACTGATAATACTGAGCAGTGCTATGTCCTATACATAGCACTGAACAATATTAGCAATCAATTGATTGCTGTGAATAGTCCCCTATGGGGACATAAAAAGTGTAAAGAAAGAGAAAAAAAAAATAAAAGTAAAAAAATGTAAAATAAAAAAGTAAACAAATTTGAAAAATCCCCTCCCCAATAAAAAAGTAAGATGTCCATTTTACCCCCAAAAAAGCGTAAAAAAAATTATAAAAACACATATTTGGTATTGCCGCATGTTCAAAACTCTGAACTATTAAAATATATTGTTAATTATCCCATACGCTCAACAGCTTAAACGTAAAAAAAAAATAAAAAGTCAAAAATTGCTGCTTTTTTGTCACATTTTATTCCAAAAAAATGAATAAAAAATAAAAAAAAGTAAAACCTAAGCAAAAGTGGTACTGATAAAAACTACACATCATGGCGCAAAAAATGAGCCCTCATATCGCCCCATATACAGAAAAATGAGAAAGTTTTATAGGTGGTCACAATAGGGCAATTTCAAACATACAAATTTTTTTTAAATGGTTTTGAGTTTGTTTTTTTAAGCGTTACAATTATAGAAAAGCATATAACATGGGTATGATTTTAATCGTATTGACCCACAGAATAAAGAAAATATGTCATTTTTACCGGAAAGTGTACAGCGTGAAAACAAAACCTTCCAAAATTTGCTAAATTGCGTTTTTCTTTTCAATTATTATCCACATAAATAATATTTGTTTGGTTGCGCCGTACATTTTATGTTAAAATAAGTGATGTAACTACAAAGTACAATTGGTGACGCAAAAAACAAGCCCTCATATGGGTCTGTGGATGGAAATATAAGAGAGTTATGATTTTTAGAAGGCGAGGAGGAAAAAACGAAAATGCAAAAAAAAATTGGTCTGGTCCTTAACCTCTTCAGGACGCAGGGCATATGGATACGCCCTGCATCCTAAGTCCTTAAGGACGCATAGCGTATCCATACGCCCATGGGAAATCCGGTCCCCACCGCTAGCCGGTTGGGGACCGGAGCCGGATGCCTGCTGAAATCGTTCAGCAGGCATCGCGGCATATCGCCCAGGGGGGTCATGATGACCCCCCATGTCGGCGATGACTGCAGATCGCTGGACAATTCAGCCCAGCGATCTGCGGCGGATTCCGGGTCAATCGGGTCTCTGGTGACCCGGAATTACAGGCTGTTCGGGGCCGTCTCTGACGGCCCCGAACAGCCATAGCCAGCAGGGGTGAGGTGGCACTGGTGCCACCTCACGATCGCTCTGATTCGTCGGCCGGCCAATCAGGGCACCTGCTGCGGGTGTCACTCTCGCAACCCGCTCCGTCCCTCTTCCGGAGGACGTGAGCGGGTGCGGGAAGAGGACTCCGGCAGCTGGGGACCCTGATCCCCGGCGTCCCTATTGGGATCGGGGCCCCAGGAGCGGCGGCGGCGACGAAGGACTGACATGTGTGCAGGAGCAGCAGTAGGAGGTGAGTGAGAGCCTCTTGCTGTTGCTTAGCAACAGCTACCAGCATGCAAAAAGGGCATGCTGGGAGCTGTAGTTATGCAACAGCAGGAGGCAGACCACCACAACTCCCAGCATTCCCTTATGGGCATGCTGGGACTTATAGTTTTGCAACAGCTGGAGGCACATTTTTTCTGTGGAAAAGTGTACCTTCAGCTGTTGTATTACTACAACTCCCAGCTTGCACAAACAGCCAAAGTGCATCCTGGGAGTTGTAGTGGTGCATCTGCTGGTTGCATAACTACAACTCCCAGCATGCCCGTTGGCTGTCGGTGACTGCTGAGAGTTGTAGTTTTGCAACAGCTGAAGGCACACTGAGAAACTGAGTTTTTTTTAACCTAACTCAGTGTTTCACGACTGGTGTGCCTCCAGCTGTTGCAAACTACAACTCCCAGCATGCACCGTACATGCTGGGAGTTGTAGTTTTGCAACAGCTGGAGGCACACTGGTTGTGAAACACTGAGTTAGGTCACAAACTCAGTGATACATAACCAGTCAGCCCATGCTGGGAGTTGTGGTTTTGCAACAGCTGGATGTTTCTTTCCCCCTGATGTGAATGTACAGAGTACACTCACATGGGCGGAGGTTTACAGTAAGTATCCGGCTGCAAGTTTGAGCTGCGGCAAATTTTCTGCTGCAGCTCAAACTGCCAGCGAGAAATTACTGTGAACCCTCGCCTTTTGCGACTGTACCCTAAAAACACTACACTACACTAACACAAAATAAAAAGTAAAAAACACTACACATACACATACCCCTACACAGCCCCCCTCACCTCCCCAATAAAAATGAAAAACATCTGGTACGCCACTGTTTCCAAAACAAAGCCTCCAGCTGTTGCAAAACAACTACTCCCAGTATTACCAGACAGCCACTGACTGTCCAGGCATGCTGGGAGTTTTACAACAGCTGGAGGCACCCTGTTAGGGGTATTCTACGCCAGTGATTCACAATGTCCACCCCTATGCAAGTCCCTAATTTAGGCCTCAAATGCGCATGGTGCTCTCTCATTTTGGAGCCCTGTCATATTTCAAGGCAACAGTTTAGGGCCACATATGGGGTATCGCCTTACTCGGGAGAAATTGTGTTACAAATTTTGGGGGGTATTTTCTGCTTTTACCCTTTTTAAAAATTAAATTTTTTTGGCAAAACAAGCATTTTAGGTAAAATTTTTTTTTTTTTTTAATGTATGCAAAAGTCGTGAACACCTGTGGGGTATAAAGGTTCACTTTACCCCTTGTTACGTTCCCCGAGGGGTCTAGTTTCCTAAATGGTATGCCATGTGGGGTTTTTTTTTGCGCTGTTCTGGCACCATAGGGGCTTCCTAAATGCGGCATGCCCCCAGAGCAAAATTTGCTTTCAAAAAGCCAAATGTGACTCCTTCTCTTCTGAGACCTGTAGTGCGCCAGCAGAGCACTTTTCACCCCCATATGGGGTGTTTTCTGAATCGGGAGAAATTGGGCTTCACATTTTGGGGGGTATTTTCTGCTATTACCTTTTTTAAAAATGTAAAACTTTTGGGAAACCAAGCATTTTAGAAAAAACATTTTTTTTTTTTTTTTTTACATATGCAAAAGTCGTGAATCACCTGTGGGGTATTAAGGATCACTTTACCCCTTGTTATGTTCCCCGAGGGGTCTAGTTTCCAAAATGGTATGCCATGTGTTTTTTTTTTTTGCTGTTCTGGCATCATAGGGGCTTCCTAAAGGTGACATGCCCCCCCAAAACTATTTGTCGCTCCTTCCCTTCTGAGCCCTCTACTGCGCCCGCCGAACACTTTACATGGACATATGAGGTATGTGCTTACTCAAGAGAAATTGGGTTTCAAATACAAGTAACCCAATCCCTTGCAAAAATTCAAAAATTGGGTCTACAAGAACATGCGAGTGAAGGAGAAAGTTCACAATCTTCAGTTTTTTTACACTTTGCTGCTATTCCTGTGAAACACCTAAAGGGTTAAAACACTTAATGAATGTCATTTTGAATACTTTGAGGGGTGCAGTTTTTATAATGGGGTCATTTGTGGGGTATTTCTAATATGAAGACCCTTCAAATCCACTTCAAAACTGAACTGGTCACTGAAAAATAGTGAGTTTGAAAATTTTGTGAAAAATTTGAAAATTGCTGCTGAACTTTGAAGCCCTCTGGTGTCTTCCAAAAGTAAAAACTTGTCAATTTTATGATGCAAACATAAAGTAGACATATTGTATATGTGAACCCAAATTTTTTTTATTTTGAATATCCATTTTCCTTACAAGCAGAGAGCTTCAAAGTTAGAAAAATTCAAAATTTTTAATTTTTTCAAAAAATTTGGGGATTTTTCACCAAGAAAGGATGCAAGTTACCACAAAAATGTACCACTATATGTTAAAGTAGAATATGTCACGAAAAACAATCTCTGAATCAGAATGATAGCTAAAAGCATCCCAGAGTTATTACTGTTTAACCCCTTAAGGACCGGAGGTTTTTCCGTTTTTGCATTTTCGTTTTTTGCTCCTTGCCTTTAAAAAATCATAACTCTTTCAAATTTACACCTAAAAATCCATATGATGGCTTATTTTTTGCGCCACCAATTCTACTTTGTAATGACGTCAGTCATTTTGCCCAAAAATCTATGGTGAAGCGGGAAAAAAAATCATTGTGCGACAAAATTTAAAAAAAAACGCTGTTTTGTAACTTTTGGGGGCTTCCGTTTCTACGTAGTACATTTTTCGGTAAAAATGACACCTGATATGTATTCTGTAGGTCCATACGATTAAAATGATACCCTACTTATATAGGTTTGATTTTGTCGGACTTCTGGAAAAAATCATAACTACATGCAGGAAAATTAATACGTTTAAAATTGTCATCTTCTGACCCCTATAACTTTTTTATTTTTCCGTGTATGGGGCGGTATGAGGGCTCATTTTTTGCGCCGTGATCTGAAGTTTTTAACGGTACCATTTTTGCATTGATAGGACTTATTGATTATTGATTTTATTCATTTTTTCATGATATAAAAAGTGACCAAAAATGCACTATTTTGGACTTTGGAATTTTTTTGCGCGCACGCCATTGACCGTGCGGTTTAATTAACGATATATTTTTATAATTCGGACATTTCCGCACGCGGCGATACCATTTATGTTTATTTTTATTTTTATTTACACTGTGTTTTTTCTTTTATGGGAAAAGGGGGGTGATTCAAACTTTTAATAGGGAAGGGGTTAAATGATGTTTATTCACTTTTTTTTTGCACTTTTTTTTTGCAGTGTTATAGGTCCCATAGGGACCTATAACACTGCACACACTGATCTTTTACATTGATCACTGGTTTCTCATAAGAAACCAGTGATCGATGATTCTGCCGCATGACTGCTCATGCCTGGATCTCAGGCACTGAGCAGTCATTCGGCGATCGGACAGCGAGGAGGCAGGTAGGGGCCCTCCCGCTGTCCTGTCAGCTGTTCGGGATGCCGCGATTTCACCGCGGCTATCCCGAACAGCCCACTGAGCTAGCCGGCATGCTTTCGGTTTCACTTTAGACGCGGCGTTCAACTTTGAACGCCGCGTCTAAAGGGTTAATAGCGCGCGGCACAGCGATCAATGCCGCGCGCTATTAGCCACGGGTCCCGGCCGTTGTTAGAGGCCGGGCCCGAACCGCTATGACGCGGGGCCACGCCGTGGCCCCGCGTTATAGATCGGGAGTGGACACATGACGTTCCAGTACGTCATGTGTCCTTAAGGGGTTAAAGTGACAGTGGTCAGAATTGCAAAAGATTGGCGGAGTCCTTAAGGTGAAAAAAAGGCTAAGTCCTTAAGGGGTTAAAGCTCAGACTAAACACTACAGATACTGGAATTTTTTCCTGTAGCCTGAGGGCAGCACAAAAATGGTTCAGTCTAGCCCCTGCCCTATTGGACAGTGCACAAAATAATTAAGAAGAGTAATAATTAAACTAATTGATAGGGGTGTATGAACCCAAAGAACATCACACATTGAAGAGAGATTTATGAAAACCTGTGCCAGAGAGACGTAGTTGCCCATAGTAACCAATCAAATTGCCTCTTTTCTTTAACAAAAAATTAAGCAATCTGGTTGCTATGGGCAACTGCACCACCATTCCTCTACACAGGGTTTGATAGATATCCTTTTATTGAGTTTGTATGCAGCAAAACACAACTTTATAAAGGGTAGATTCAGACGTACGCAGCTTTGATGCGCAGGATTTTCTGCTGCAGATTTCAATGTAAACTAAATGACCGAGCACAGCTCTAATCTGCAGTTACAAATCCTGCGCATCAAATCTGCACAGGATCCTGTATGTGTGAACGTACCCTAAGGTTGGAATCTTTGTGCTGCCCTTAGACTACAGGAATTAAAAATTACAGTTAAGTTTTCATCTTCCCTCGGTAGACGTCCACAGGCAGCACACAAAGGGAATTGAACAGAATGCATTAGGGTGGGGAATTGGAACTGGCCACTTGGAGCACTTTAAAGTTTTATTTTTACATTTATCCAAAGCTGAACCCTCTGCAGAACTGATATCCAGCCCATAGTGCTTGACTAAGGTAACTGGAGATGGCGCTTTGCAAATTTGCTCTAAAGTAACATTGATTTCGCTCAGGAGGTCGAAGTTGCCTTGATAGTGTGTGTTTTAATATGGAGAGGATTTGCCATTTCCTAGGCTTCTGATATGGTGAATTTAATCCATCCAACTAGGGTGGACTTGCTAACAACCTTTCCCCTACTGGACAGAAAATACTGAACAAACAGGGATTAATATATTCTTGTCTTTTTAAGATACATGGGGACTAAGCTTCTTGCATTTAACAGATGTAGGTTTTCAGTACCATTCTCACACTCGTCCAGGCCAAAAGCTGAGGGAGAAATTTAGCTGGAAGCTACTTTAGAAAGAAATTACGGAATAGTCCTTAAAATTAAACAGTCCGACATCTCTGAAGTAGGGACTTATACATAAAAGCTCCTGGAGCTCCCTAATTTTTATAGCTGAATGTATTGCTACAAGAGAAGCAGTTTTCCAGGAGATGCACTTGAGTTCTGCATCTTCTAAAGTCTCAAAGGTTGGTTTAAGCACAAGAGAAAGGTTCCACAATGGCACTGGATGTTAAACAGGAGATCTTAACTTTTTAAGGGCCTTTAAAAACCTTTATACCAGAAGCATTGATAGGTCTCCAAAAGACCCAGGGCTAGAGCCCAAAGCCCAGGCCTGCCCCTTAACCACACCCTAACCACGTCCTCAGACACGTTCCTAAGAGAATGCATGAAGCATTATCAGGGACATTACTCCCCCCGTTCTGGTGACTGGTGGGTATCCCAGCAGGCAGACCTCACCGATCACCTAGCTATCCCCCTATCATGTGGATAGGGGATCATTTTAAATTTTGGGAAAACCTCCAAGAGCAATGGTTGATGTGATCATAAATCATCAATTTAGAAATTTTAGTTGAAGTTTACTCTGTTCATTGTGTGGGATAATAAACAATATGCGTGCAGCAATACCAGATATATAGTGTTTTCTTATTTTTATTATATTTATAAAAAAATTTTAATAGGAAAAGGTAACTATTTTTATTGGGGGGGGGGGGATTTGGACAACGCATTTCGGCACTCACATGCGCCTTCATCAGGTCCACAAGAGAATACTAAAATTATGGTAAAATAAATAAACATAAACATATGTCACACAGTTAAAAATTGTTTGGTATACAAACTTGAAAAAACCTTTATGCCAAGTTTAAAATATAAAGAGAATAGTCCATATCTCAAGAGTATGTGGTAATAAAATACATATTAATGATGTAATCGCTGGCCCCTCAGAGAATATGCCCAGATATAGAAATAAAAATCAAGCCCAGATATAGAAGTAAAGATCAAAAAAGAGGGGGGGGGGGGGTGTGTGGGGGGGGGGGGTATAAGGAGAATATGGGTATGGGAGGGGGCTGGAGGGGAAGGTAAACATAGAAAGGAGATAGATGGTTTGAGGGGGCTGGGAGGAAATGGGAAGATGCTGGAGGGGTGGATGAAGAGGGGGAAGAGACAGAGGGGAAGGAATGAGGAAAAATAGCAAGGAAGGGGGGGGAGAGGGGGAACTGGGGTAGGGGGTGGGATGGGATGGGTAAAGAGAGGGATGAGAGATCAGGTGGTCCCAAGTGGAAAAAGATAGGGGAATGTGGAAAAAGAGAGAGAGGGGAAGGGGGGAAAAGAGGGGGTAAGGGAGGATGGGGAAGTGGGGAGGGTAGGGGGAGCTGGGAGGGGGGAACAGAAGGGGGGAAAGGGAGGTTCCTGGGGGGGAAAGGACAGGGTATAGGGCTTCTGAGGACAGGTAGATGTTGTTTGGAGCAAACTTGGCAGATATTAAAGTTCAATACACTCATTCAGACCCTCCGGGGCCAGGCATTTTAGTTTGTATTTCCAATAAGCTTCTCTGCGATTGAGGGCAGTCAGTCTATTGTCGGCATCCTCTGCAAACTGTTCGATGGGTGTGATTTTGATACATGAGAAATCTTTATCATGTTTTCCGGTCAGATGTCTGGACACGCTTTGTTTGAGAGAGCCAACATTACAATTGTGGCGATGGCCATTCAATCGTTTCCTAAGTGTCTGTGAAGTTCTTCCGACATAGTAGAGGCCGCACCAACAATCAATTAAATACACCACGTGGGTTGAACTGCAATCCAAATGGGTCTTTATTTCGTAGGTAGTGGAGATGTTCCTGGTTGAAAAAGATGTTCTCCCATGTTGGATGTTTAAACAACAGAGACATCCCTTACTCCTGCATTTGAAGGAGCCTGGGGTCAAAGTGGCGGTCCTTGGTGCTCTAGCCTTCCTTAGGCAGCTGGGTGCTACAAAGTTTTTGATGGTTCGGCCTCTACGGAAAGTTAATTGTGGTCGTCCAGGGATGACTTTTCTTAAAATGGGGTCCACAAGCAGGGTCCACAAGCAGGGTGCCCCAATGTCTTTCGATGATTTCTCTGATTTTCCTATGTTCCTTATTGTAGGTTGTAATGAAGTTACAACCATAGGCATTGTTTAGTTCATGTATTCTTTTTTCTTAGGAGCTGTGGAGGGTAAAAGATTTTTTTCTTCGGTCTTTAGGTTTGTGATGAATGCATCTTTGAGGATGGAGGACGGGTAATTTTTTTGCTGGAATCTTTTTTTTTTTGTAGAGTTTTGGACTATATTTTGTAATCTGATGTATTCGTGCAGTTGCGGCGGATCCTCCTGTACTGGCAGTGGGGAATGTTAGTCAACCATTTTTTTTAGTGGGCACTCTGAAAGTCTAAGAAACTATTGGTATCAACCTTTTTGAAATGAGTTTTGGTAGTGATTTTACCCAAATGGTGGCTGACGCTGAGGTCTAGGAAGATTACTGAGAGCGGATCTATGATATATAATCGGCTTCAAAGCCTCCCATGAAAAGGTTTGCATAGCTGGGGGCCACACGGGTCCCCATCGCTGTTCCTTTTTTTCTGATGGTACAAGGAGTCCCCATAGGAGAAGACATTGTGGGTTAGTATAAAACGAAGGCCTTCCATTAAGAAGTTTACTTGTTCTTTGAAGGTTGTTTTTTCTGTTAGAAAGGTTTTCGTCATTTCAATGCCCAGGTTATGGGAAATGTTCGAATAGATGGAAGTGACATCTAGGGTGATGAACAGGTGATTCTCTTCCCATGTGAATTGAGAGAGATCGTCAATTAAACTGGACGAATCTCTTAGGTAGGATGGTAGCTTGGTTAGTATCTCTTGCAGAAATAGGTCGATATAGTGCGACAATTGGCTCGTAAGGGAACCAATGCCAGAAATGATGGGTCGTCCCGGGTTTTTTTTTTTTTTTTTGTGTATTTTTGGCAAATGGTAAAAGAATGCCAATTGGGGGTTGTGGAAGTCAAGAATTGTTTTTCTTTTTTGTTTAGCACCCCATCTCTATGTGCTGTAGTTATGAGGTTGGCATATTCTTTGTGGTATTCGGGTGAAGGATTGGTGGTGAGTTGTTCATAGTAGGTGGTGTCGGAGAGGATGCGGACGGCTTCATCATGATAATCTTTGCGATCTTGGATGACCACCCCGCCTCCTTTATCTGTTCCTCTGATAATTTCCAGATTTTCTTTCAGAGCTTTGAGGGCAATATTTTTGTTTTTTGTAAGGTTCATATTTTGATGTGCATTCTTCTTTGTGTTCAGTCGGGAGAATTCTTCCATAACAGAGTTATAAAAAGTGTGAAGTTGGTGGCCCTTATGGTGGTGTGGGTAAAATTAACTTTTGGGTTTGACATCTTGATGTATATAGTCGGAGGGCAGGGGGTTCTCATCGGAAGGAGTGTTTTTGTTTTTTTGGGCCTCCAGTTCAAAATGTCTCTTCAAGGTGAGTTTCCTGTTGAAGGAGTTGAGATCAAGGAACAGGTTGAAGTCATCTGCCCCCTGTGTAGGGCAGAAGGATAGACCCTTGGCTAACACTGTGTGTTCTGCATCATTGAGTTGATGGGAGGAGAGGTTGAAGATCCTGATGGGTTCTGCCTGTTTTTCTTGGGGTCTTTTTCATTTATTGGACTGATGTTTTAGTCGGCTTCTCCCTCCTCTGCAGCCCCGAGTTTTCTTCTTTTTTTTTTTCCGGTGTATTCAGTATTGGGGTTCCCATGGTCGTTGGTCTGAAGTATTTAGTGATTTGGTTCGTTCTCGTTGGATCCACGGTGTGTGTTCTGGGTGGGGTATCGGTTGTCAAAGGGGGGAAGTCTAAAAAAGACACCTGTGAGATGCTCTTCTGGGGCGATTGGATGTTGTTGAGGAGATTAACTCTACTGTGTCTGTGTGATCGTTGAAAGGGTTGGAGGGTACGATGGTCCCTTCTCTATTGCAAAACGGGTGGTGGGGGGAGTTGCCTAGGTCCGAGATTTTTTGGTGACGGTATGAGCAGGTGGGAGAATCGTCATATGTGGAGAAGCATATGCTTACTTGTGAAGCAGATCCCAATGATTCTACGGTGCTGAGGGCTGGTTCCGCAGGTTCAAATCTGTGTGGTTCAGTGGATATAGTCCTGTGGTTTTGTGACCTTGAGGGTTTGGGGGTCTGGTTCCTTGGGGGGGGGGGGGGGCTCTTTGTTGTGTGTTAACGGAGCCTGTTGATTAGACACAGTATTTTTCTTGGTGGTGGTATTAGAGTCCCTGAAGATTCTCGTGGAATGGGACCCTTTGCATGGGCCTTTATAAGGTTGTCTAGATGTATTCTGTTCAGTAGTAGAGCCTTGTTTGTGTTTTGATAGTAAAGTTGGAGCCTCTGTGTAGTGTTCTTCAAAGGGGTTCCGAGCTGAAGGTGTTTTCTTATGGTCTGCAGGGTGAAGACAATTTGTGGCATAATCGGTTCTGTCTCTTTTCAGTTTCTGGGATTTTGTTTCAATTAGTTCCTTCTCAAAGTTTTTCAGTTTTTGGTTTAGCCTGTTGTTGTTGCTGAGGAAATTGGGGTGGAGGCTGAGTGGTTCGAGTTGCTCTGTGATATGGTCAATTCTGTCACTCAGTTGTATGCATAGATTGGTCCTTTTCAGGATTAGAAGATCCATCATTCCAAGGGAGCAGCGTATCATTAGTTGTTCCCATGTGTGGGTATAACTGGCATCATCTGGAAATGTTGATGTAAAAGGAAGCCTAAGGCCTTTTGTAGTGATTTTTTCTTTTCGGTAGATTTCTAAGAAAATAACATCCAGATGGTGGATAGCTTCTGCTTTCAAATTGTCTTCGAGTTCTTGGAATAGCTTGTTGAGTTGTTCTGTCTCCTCTATTGAAGGCCGGATGGGCCTATCGGGAGGGGTGAAGGTAATGTTGCTGGTGTATAACTGGACCAGTTCTTTTTTAGTTCTTCTGGAGCAGATGTACTCCATGTTGGGTGGGGGCAGCCACATAGCTGATCCATGTGCCGGGATAGCTTAATTCCAAGCCAAGTGGATGGTTGCTGGATGTTCTGGTAGAAAACAGAAGACAAAAAAACGGGGTGCTCTCTCATATGCTGTCGTTAGGTGGAAAGGGGGGGGGGGGACCCACCACCTCACCTAATCTGCTGAGGATGCAAGGATGCAACAGTGTAAGCCCAACACTGTTGGGAGGTGTGGGTAGAGATCAGTGGATGCAGTGTGCAGCTCTATCTCCCCTATCCGTGTCCCTTAGGGTACGGAATGATAGACGAAGAGTGGGTAGATAAAGGTGGGGAATTTTGTAGAGTGCTCCTGCTGTCAAATGACGGACTCAAAACGCCACGTTTTTTTTACAATGCGTTTCGGCGCTCACATGCGCCTTCATCAGGTCCACAAGAGGATACTAAAATGATGGTAAAATAAATAAACATAAACATACATGTCACACATAGTTAAAAAAAATAGTTTGGTATGCAAACTTGAAAAAACATTTTTGCCAAGTTTAAAATATAAAGAGAATAGTCCATATCTGAAGAGTATGTGGTAATAAAATACGTATTACTGATGTAATAGCTGACCCCCCAGAGAATATGGACCCCCCAGAGAATATGCCCAGATATAGAAATAAAGATCAAGCATTTGTTCATCAGGTTACAAAGTCCCTATAGAGATTAGGGCAAGAGAACTCTATGCATTTGTCTATTATGTGCCATCCTTTCACATAGAAATTGAGGTGATCAGTTCACAGTACGAGTCCACAGGTATGGGTATTGGAGGAAAAAAAGTGATAAACATGGGAATAATCAGGGAATGTTACCATCAGTGTGAATGGGTCTTCCGCAAGACCCGTTCACACTGCGGAATTGTTCCGTACAAAGAAAGAACATATTAATTCTTTGTGCAGAAGTCTGCGAACATTGCGTAGCTCCCAATGGGGATTGCGCAGTGCCACGCGGTCCTATTGCCGAAGCATTTATGGCGGCGGCTGCCAGACGGAATCTCCGCTCGCTGGATTCAGCGCAGATTTCGCAGTGTGAACATACCCTTATACAGCATGCCACACACGATTTGGTGGCCACCCTGGAAACTCAGTAATGCTAAACATAAGTAGGGGACAACAAGGGGGAGATGACAAAAATGTCAAGAAGGTGTGATTACCTGCTGGTGAGCACCTGTGTCTACCTTTCACCAGAGGTTGGTATTAGTCAGCTCTTCCCAGTTGAATGCATTTGAGAGGAGTCATGGGGTTAAGTTAGAAATTCCTTATCATCTGAGAACAAATGAATAACAAACATTTGCAGCTATGCAAAATACATTTTGGTATCCTTTCCACTGCTTTTTTTTTTTAAATGTATCTCCAGCTGCGCAGCGCTGTCAGAGCACAATTTGGTGCTTAAACGGTAGATACAGAGTTCTCCCAGATAGAGCAGCTGTTGGGCACCACAGACCTTCCCAAGCCACTTATCCAGTCCGAACTCCTTCTCCAATGGACAGGACTGGTTCCGTTGGCTAACGCTTATATGAAGTGGACGGCTGACGTACCTATTCTTATCCCTGATGAGTAGAAGGAGGTTGAAACATATTATTCCACTGTGGTCAGTGCTCGGGATCTCCTGATTCAATAAAAAATTTTCCTCTGCTTATATTATACTCCTGAGAGACTTTAAAGAATAGGGCCATAGTCATCTGACTTATGTTTCGGTTGCTCATCTGAGGTGGGAACCTTCCTATATGCGTTTGAGGTTGCCGTAGGGTGTTTCCCTTCTGGAGAGAGTACAAAAATGGTGATGAGTTGTCTTTTTATGTGTCTTGGGCATTATATTAGTTTTTTTCTTGTTCCTAGTGTGCTGAAATGCTGCTTTGAGTCCTTTGGTGAGAGCCGTGGCTGCCCTCAGACTTACACCAGATATCTAATGGACGCTTATCTCCTGTTCTATACTAGTGTTGCTCGCGAATATTTGCAATTCGAATTTTATTCGCGAATATAGCATATTCGCGAATTCGCGAATATAGCGCTATATATTCGTAATTACGAATATTCGTTTTTTTTTTTTCACAGTACACATCACAGTGATCATCCCTCTCTGCTTCCAGCTTGTGTGGTGTAAAGAAGGCTCTAATACTACTGTGTGAGACCGGCGTGTGAATTTTCGCATATGCGAAATTTGCACATGCACATTTTCGTATATGCGAATTTTCACATATGTTAATTTTCGCACATGCGAATATTTACATATGCGAAAATACAACGAGATTACGAATATGCGAATATTCGCGAATATTCGTCCATATATTCGCGAATATTCGCGAATTCGAATATGGCCTATGCCGCTCAACACTATTCTATACCAGGACTTTAGTGAGAAAATGTGTACAAGGTTTGCAGTGTTATTCTTTGTGCTCAAGCATTGTTTTATGTTTTGGTTCTATGCAAAATCATACTTTTCGTTTTAAGTATAAGGTTTCATGTTTACATGAGGTGTAGCACGTTCTCTGGCCATTGTATAACTTATATTTGGCATTGTTTGGCATGATTGATTTCCTTAAATAAAAAACAAAACAATAAAAAAGATATATACTCCCCCTCCTCGATCCCCGCTGCTTCTGGTATCACAGAGCATTGGTCTCACTGTGGAACGTTTCAGGTTTGGGGAAGGCACATGGTATTTCCTGCTCAGCCAACCGGTGGAAATGCTACACAGGGAACTGGACCTTGTGATAAGGAGGACAGGGGAGAAAGGAAGGAGAGTATAGTTTTCTCTGGTATGTCAGCTTGTTATTATAGTTGTAAACACGGTTTAATTGCCGTTATGATCACTTTAGCTGTTATATGATCAGTATCCTGTATTGTAAAAAGAGTATTATAATATCTTAATATCTATAGTATATTCTGCTTATCTATGATCCAATATGGATCTTATATTCATTCCTCAAACATAATAAGGTGGTGATAAGGATAACTCAACACCACAAATATGTGCTTCTATATAATCCAACTGATAATACTCATAGTGAATACATAATTTAAGCCAATAAGCCACATATATAGATTGAAAAACGCGTTCAACCTTACACACTTATCTAAGTCAGACAATTTGGAGTCATGGCACCCAATTATATTTAATGCAATCAACTCAAAGAAAATAAGGTAATGGGAGAACATTATGTGGTAACTGCCTTGGTTTGTAGTGTAGTTGGGGTGTTGCTTCGGTATATGAGGGGTTAATTTAACTCTTGTCACTCGTGACACCAGGGTGGGGGTTAATATGCTGAGGTAAATCTTCGGCCTATCGCCATCCTTCCCAGAAACGATAGGTGTGTGCTTAAATAAATGAAGGTCCTCAATAGAGATGAACTTGAACTTGCATAAACTTTACTGAGTTACTTGCGGTACATCCAATTAACAGCAACAGTCTTAGCAATACAGTCTTTATACAGCACGGCAGTGATTGACAGATGCTGAGGACCATTGACTTATCCAAAGGATTATTAGAATTAGGATTGGTGTAGAGATCCGTCCGGATTTAGGGGTCTATTTAGGTCCGGTGATCTTGCTGAGTTAACAGGGATTGAGAGAACTCACAGTTTTGTAAAGATGGCTGTTGCCGCAAGGCTTGGGTCTAGTCACTGCTGATGACAGCTGCGTAGATCCTCCTTCATCAGCAGCCCACGAGGAAAGAGAGCGAGTAATGGCCGCCGCTCCCTTATATGGGCAGGGCCGCTTTGGATTGGTCCGTGTCAGCTGTCACTCACCGTTACAATGCATGATGGGCGATCACCTGACTTCCTCCAAAGGTCCTTGAACCAGAAAACCATAGAGTTTTGGAACGCATCACATGACCCTCAGGTCATGCGACGCCACAACAAGGTAAGTACACTTTATTTACATATTTACACATTGAATTTGAATAATTTTACTCTATTAAAGGGGTGACAAGGGGCTAACTATTGATGAGGACCCCACCTGTACCTAGGGACTCTGACTTTGGGGACCTCACCACAAGGTAACGGATGCAATCCGGTACCGGGACACCACAATTAGGAGGGGTATAATAATAGTCATCCACATTATAAGGGTACGTTCACACTGACAAATGTGTGCAAGGAATTTGCGCTGAACAAATCCGCTCAGAAATGAGTTTTTATTCAGCACAACATAGGAGACATTTTTTTGCGCAAAATCCGCTCAATTTACACGCGGGAGTGTGGCGGCCTGAATTTTTTTTTTCATTGACTTCTATGAACGTGTTCATTCTTCATGCGGAACAGAATTCAGTGACAGAATTCTGCTAGCGGAAATTCCTCAGTGTGAACTGAGGAGCAGAAATTTCATTACATACTATGGGTTTTTCACTGCTGAATGATTTGGAGAGGAATAAGCGAGCAGAATCACTGGAGGAAATGCCTCTCCAAACCTTCAGTGTGAACATACCCTAATAGTGAAAATTTTACATTTAGTTAAAGCAGATCAAGAAAAGCGGCGAAGGAAAAACCTTAATTTAGGCCTGATGGAGTCATGCTTTTCAGTCTGTGTAGCCATCTGGCCTCTTCTTTTAAACAATTTTTAATCAATATTGCCTCGTCTCGGGCCCAGACGTAACTGAGACAGGACCATGAATCGTATTTCCTTAATATTACTGTTATGTAACAAACAGTTGCATATGGTGGGATATCGGAGTATCCTTCATTGTCCTGATAGAGCTCAAATGCTGTGAAATAAGTCTCTTGAACTCTTGAGTAGTCTTACCCACATAGACCCTCGGACACGAACACATAGCTATATAGATGACATTTCTGCTACTGCGGTTAATAAATTGTCTTATATCGCAAGTCCGAGAGTCTATGGGATTAGTAAATGTTTTACTCTTGATGATATGAGCACAAAAAGAACAGTGTCCACATGGGAAGGAACTTACAGTCTTGTTACTTAGCCATGTACTTCTTGGACTTGAAGTGTCCAAATGACTGGGAACAATAGGTCTCGTAGGTTAGGCCCTCTTCTAAAGGTGATGCTAGTTTTATCTCCAATCAATGGTGCAAGATCTCTATCCCTAGGATACCCATAATATTTTTTTTTGTGGTATATCCATCATAGGAACCTATACATCGTATCCGGTTCCCTTGTTCTTACTGATCCACAGAGGTAAGTATTGCTCTTCTATTAGTATCCCACGCAAGTCGATATGCCCTTTTCAAAAGTTTTTTGGGGTATTCTTGCTGCCTAAATCTCTGAAATAACCTTCTACTTTCATCTTCATATTTTATGTCCTCATGCCTGCAAATATTGTCCTATGGGGATGCTGGCCTTAAGACGATCAGGATGCCAGCTCCCCAATGCAACAAAGAGTTAGCTGATGTAGGTTTCTGATATACCTGCATTTGAATTTTGAGGTCCTCATCTATGTAAATTTGGCGGTCCAAAAAATTTATTGACGAGCCTCCAATGTCACTGGTGAATACCATTCCTATCTCGTTGGAATTAAGAAGATGAACAAAATCAGTGAAAAGTGAGAGATCTTCGTCCCAAAAAATGAGGACATCATCGATATAACGACCCCAGAAACCGGTGTGATCTGTGAACAAACTTCAAGCTTCAACAAAAACAACAGTGTCCTCCCACCACCCAAGAAATAAATTTGCATAAGTCGGTGCACAAGAATACCCCATAGCTGTACCCTGTGTTTGGTCATATTGAAGAAGATAGTACAGATGAAATGAGTCTGCTGTGTAGTGATTCATATGTTACTATAAAGATGGAGCCCTGATGTTAGTGCGAATGCGCTGTCAATAACTTGGAGCTAAGATGAAACCATATAGAGAGATCGAGAGCTGTCAACAGACTTAGCTAGTTTGTTTATATGTTACTATGGGAACATATACCTAATACGCAAGCGCCGGGAATACCATAGTGCGCGTGCGCCATTAGCTCCATGGAGAGAAGTCGCAACCACGGAGAAGCCGGGAGATATCAAGCAAGCGTAGAAGTATGTTTGCATGTTACCATGGGAACATTGAACCCAGTGTGCATGCGCCGGAAATACCATAGAGAAAAGCCATGGTATGATAGAAGGGAAAGGACGGGAGGTAATTCGCAGGCCTGATCGTACTAACATCATTAGCTTAGTGACATAAGAAGGTGAAAGCTTATAAGATCTATATGGATTGGATTATGAACAATAAACAGGCAAGAATCAAGGATGGAACGTGAATTTTGATAGGTCCTGATGGAAATAGGTATCACATGACTTAGATAACCCGGAAGTGATCCGGGAATAACACAGAAGGTAACAGGATATAGAATCATAACTAAGAGACGAAATAGTGATGTGGCAGTCCCTGATTGGGTAAAGCAGACCTGTAAGTGGCCACACCTACAAACAGAGGACATATATACCACAGCGATTACCCACTCCCAGCATTAGTGTCCTATACCTTGATAAAGCTGGGTCTTTCCAGCGAAACGTCGGGGGGATGCTAGGGAGCAACACATTTTAAATAGCAATAATAGGAATTGGTAAATAAAATAGAGGAGGTTGTATGTTATGTGGACTATTAAGATTGGAGTCTTAGGATCCAGAATATTGGAATAAAAGAGTCCCTAACATAGAAGCCTTAGTGGAAATAGAATTAGTGGAACCAGTAATGGACCAATCCAATTCCTATATATTGTGTTTTTAAACACCTTCTTTTGTATTATTTTTGCACCTCAATTTGATCTTAACAAATAATAAATAAAAGTGAAGTTTTAAAAGGGTGACCCTAGTTGGGGGTCTTAGTCCCGGAGGGGTTGTTAACCCTGAAGGGAATTGGAATTTATGAATTAAATACCCCGGGTACCCTATGGGGGATCTTTGTGTATATGGGCAGGCAGGATGACCCTGAATCACATGCAGCTTGCAGCCTATCAGCAGCCAGCCACCCCTGTGATGTCACAGCCCTATATAATCGGCAGCCATCATGTGGCAAGTCACAGAGCAGTGTGTGTTGCAGAGAAAAGCATTTTTACAGCAGCGATTCACCTCAAGCCCAAATCGAGCCTAGAAGCACTGATAGGGAAGAAGGGAGAGAGATTGAAAGAGAGTGCAGTTTTGGGTGTACTACACAGCGACTGTGTGCTGCAGCACTGGTGTGTATAACGACTGTAGCCAGCCAGTTAGGGTGATCAGAGCACTAAAAGCCATAATCACCTGATATTAGTGCCTAATACAGGTTGCGTAGTGGAGCATATTGTCCTCTATTAAGTGTAACCTGTGCGTACATAGGTGGTGTACGCTTTTGTTCCTTTTAAAGTCTTAAGGGCCTTGTTACTGTGAAAGGCCAGTCAAAAGTGCACACCTGCTGCTGTTCTAGACAAATACTATTTTAAGCGTAGTGGAGTGTATTGTCTTCCCCTCATATACGCACTAAGTATGTCAGGCAGAGAAGTGACAGGACATGCACAGAAGAGTGGCAGAGGCCTAAATTCATCAGGTGCAGGCAGAGGTCGCAGCAGACTAGGGGCGAGTGGCAGTAGGAGTTGCAGCGAGAGGCCTGAGCTCCGGGAATCAGCTAGCGGTTGTGTCTCGACCAGCAACCCAATTGCCGTCATTGACTGGTTAACTCAGTCATCCACTTCATCACAAGTGACCTCTGACACCCCCAGTCAACAGTTGGTGGGTTCTTCAGACACAACCATCAGTTGGCATGGGCCGGGAGCAGTCCCTGTCCTCCAATTGCCTCTGTCCTATGCTGTTCCCTCCCCCACAGAAGTATGTTATGCTGTGGGTTTAGCTCTACTTTTTAGTCAGGACAATCTACTAGAGGACAGCTACTGCCCAGCCAAGAAGTGGAGGAGACATCCCCTGCTTCCTTCACTAGGCGGGCAAGTAGTGATGAGGAGAGTGGCGTGGTAGGCGGTGTTGGGAGCATTCAGGCTACTGAAGCACACACTGTTGATGATGATGAAGCCGATCGCACTTTGGAGACAGCTGCAGAAAGTGCTTCATCATCATCATCATCATCAGGAGAAGAGGGCAGGTTTAAAGTTAGGGGCTGGGACAGGTGGTAGCTGGCCTTGTGGCGGACCGCCAGCTCGATTTTAAGATACAAGTGCGAGCTTTTTCACTGCAGCAACTTCTAGCAGTATGCGCCCACTCATCCAATGGCGCAGAAGCTGAATGCGCTTCTGTCCAAGTTGCTGGGGCTGTAGTCCCTCCCTTTTGAAGTGGACACTCAATCATGAGCATGGGGTTGTGCTGAGAGGCAGGGGCTGGGAAAGGCGGTAGCTGGCCTCGCAGTGGACCGCCAACTCGATTTTAAGATAAGAGTACACGCTTTTTCACTGCAGCAAATTATACACTGCAGCAATTATACACTACAGACTTGCCCTCCAATGGGTCCTCCAAAAAAGGATTTAAAGTTTGCTCATTTCAATTACCAGGCTCTGTCATCGTGTGTGATTCTAATAGTGATGCCTGTAATCTGCATGTCATACTGAATAGCAGTATTATTTCACACAGCACACTCCCTATGCTTGTTACGACAAGGCAAAGTGTTCTACACCCCTATTGAAGCTCTCTGTAGCCCGGAAATAGCTGTTGTTAATAGTGAATAAAATTTTTCCGGAAAATTTTTCAAAAATGCGCTCATCTCTAATATCTATTTTTGCAGACCAAATGGTAAGTCCAACAACTTGCCAAACCTTTATATGGCTTAAAAATTTATAAAGAGGTTTTATCCTGTTAAGGACCAAGGGCGTACTTGTACATCCTGGTCCCTTTACCGGTGTTTGAAGTGTGCTCACGAGCTGAGCACGCTTCATACTCGGTGGTTTCCAGTTGCTATGAGTTGCCAGGACTCAGGGTTAATGCCAGGCATCACCGATCGAGCCTATGCCTGGCATTAACCCTATAGACACTGCAATCAAAGTTGATCAGGTGTCTGAGCTGATCGGGATCATCCCGGTAATATCGTAATGTCCCAATCAGCTGAGAGGACGGCAGGAGGGCCCTTCGCCATCAGATTGGTGATCTGATGCTCCGAGCCAGCCATGACAGGCTGGAGCAGCAGCGCATCGATAACACTGATCAATGCTATGCTATGGCATAGCATTGAACAGTGTATGCAATCCAGGGATGGCATGTAATAGTCCCCTATGGAGACTAAAAAATTGTGTGAAAGAAAAGTTAATGTGAATTAACCCCTTAAGGACGCAGGGTTTTTCCGTTTTTCCATTTTTGCTTTTCCTCATCACCTTCTAAAAATCATAACGCTTTCAATTTTGCTACTACAGACCCATATGAGGGCTTATTTTTGCGCAACCAATTATACTTTTTAATGACATTTCATTTCACCACAAAACTTACAGCGAAACCAGAAATAAAAAATAAGCCATTTTGTAACTTTTGGGGGCTTTCGATTCTATGCAGTACATTTTTCTGCAAAAATTACACCATATCTTTATTCTGTATGTCCATACGGTTACAAGGATACCTCATTGATAGGTTTTATTTTATCCACTCAGGAAGCAACACTGCTTGACAATAATTTTCACATTATTTTGTGCAAATAGAACAGAAAACAGGTTCCTATGCTTCCTGGCTGAAGCTTTGGTCACTTTTGAATGCTGTCGCTGCTTTCACTCTAGTGGTAGCATTAGACGGAGTCTACAACCCACACAAGTGTCTCAGGTAGTGCAGCTTATCCAGGATGGCACATCAATGCGAGCTGTGGCAATAAGGTTTGCTGTGTTTGTCAGCATAGTGTCCAGAGCACATGGAGGCGCTAAATTGTATCATTACTTAGTTTAGATAGTACAATTTAGCTTACTACACACAAAAGAGCGGTTCTTCAAGTGTATAAGACGGCTGACCCTTTGAGACCTCCATTCTGAATTCTACCAAATACCAGACAACTGCCTGATGCAGCAATTTTGATTGGTTTTGTAGAAGTTATGGACACTCACTATTTTATTGTTTTCCTTCCTATTGTTATTATCTTGCTCTCAAATTTCAATTAAGGTCCCTTTGGACCTAATAGATCCTTTGTGAATATGCGTAACACTGTTTGGATGAACGATTATGCTCCACCAGTCAAGGTTATTATGCATGTCTATATGTAAACTCTGACACATTTGATGTCATAATATGTTATATGTTACATTTCTTATGCTTATAAAATTCAATAAAAACATTGTGAAACAGAGCATGGAGGCGCTACCAGGAGACAGGCCAGTACATCAGGAGATGTGGAGGAGGCCATAGGAGGGCAACAGCCCAGCAGCAGGACCGCTACCTCCGCCTTTTTGTGCAAGGATGAGCAAGAGGAGCACTTCCAGTATCCTGCAAAATGACCTCCAGCAGGCCACAAATGTGCATGTGTCCACTCAAACGGTCAGAAACAGACTCCATGAGGGTGGTCTGAGGGCCCAACGTCCACAGGTGGGGTTTACACCATGCAGGACATTTGGCATCTGTCAGAGAACACCAAGATTGGCAAATTCGCCACTGGTGCCCTGTGCTCTTCCCAGATTAAAACAGATTCACACTGAGCACACTTGACAGACGTGACAGAGTCTGGAGACGCCATGGAGAACGTTCTGCTGCCTGCAACGTTCTGCTGCCTGCAACATTAGGTACAGAGATGAAATCCTCAGACCCCTTGTGAGACCATATGCTGGTGCGGTTGGCCCTGGGTTCCTCCTAATGCAAGACAATGCTAGACCTCATTTGGCTGGAGTGTGTCAGCAGTTCCTGCAAGAGGAAAGCATTGGTGCTATGGACTGGCCTGCCCGTTCCCCAAACCTGAATCTGATTGAGCACATCTGGGACATCATGTCTCGCTCCATCCACCAACACCACGTTGCATCACAGACTGTCCAGGAGTTGGCGGATGCTTTAGTCCAGGTCTGGAAGGATATCCCTCAGAAGACCGCCACCTCATCAGGAGCATGCCCAGGCATTGTAGGGAGGTCATACGGGCACATGGAGGCCACACACATTACTGAGCCTCATTTTGACTTGTTTTAAGGACATTACATTAAAGTTGGATCAGCCTGTAGTGTGGTTTTCCATTGAGATTTTGAGTGTGACTCCATATCCAGACCTCCATGGGTTGATAAATTGGATTTCCATTGATAATTTTTGTGTGATTTTGTTGTCAGCACATTCAACTATGTGAAGATGAAAGTATTTCATACAATTAGTTCATTCATTCAGATCTAGGATGTGTTATCTTAGTGTTTCCTTTATTTTTTGAGCAGTGTATATACCAAATAGGCCCAATATTCCCCGCAATATGCCCAATATCTCCCTCAATATTCCCCGCTATGCCCGCCCCTGTCATGAATATGGTAATGTCTTTACTAGGATGTAAGAGTGAAAACCTTACCATATTCATGAAGAGGACGGGCATAGCGGGGAATATTGAGGAATCGGGAGCATGCGTGTCGGCTCCTTGCCTTTATTGCTCACGGAAACGCAATTGGAGATCAAACAAACACACTTTTGATAGGTCAACTTTGTTAAAGTTAAGTAACCACTCATTTTTTGCACTATAGCCCAGTATATTGGGTTCAGTTTGAGTGAACAGCCTGTCAGTTATCTTTAAAGGAAAACAGTCACCGTTCACCTGCACTATAACCCGATACACCGGGTTATAGTACAGGTGAACAGAAGACTGACGCGGGGTCTCGGACTGCTATACCTACCTGCAGTCTGGAGCCCAGATCTTCTGAAGGTCCTCCTCTTCCAGTGCTGACTTTTGCTTTAAGGTAGGCCTGCTGGCTGGCTTTTAAATATTCATAAGTGCTGGTCACGTGAGCTCCTGTGCCTACTGAGCCGGTGTATCGGGTTATAGTACTGGTGAACGGGTGACCGTTTTCTTTTAAAATGGTTGTTAACTCCCCTGCTTGATCCCATGAAGATCTGAAGAAGTAGGAGTTTCCTATGAAACAGCTGTCATCAGTGCCTGGAGCTCTCCGGCATCCTCGCCAGCTGCGAAACATGTCTGTTGCTGCACGCCGTCACTTTATGATTCACATGCAATAAAAAGAAGATCATCTTACAAGTTCCAGAGGTGGTGAGTGCTATCCTTTACGTCTATTATAAATATATATATATATATATATATATATATATATATATATATACATATACACACACACAGTCATGGGCATAAATGTTGGCACCCCTGTATTGGAACTAAACCAAAAAGGGAGGAAAAGAAGCAAATTGGACATAATGTCACACCAAACTCCCAAAATGGTCTGGATAAAATTATTTGAAGAAAAAAAAAAAGAGAAAAAAGAGGGACTGCGCCTCGTATATTGCCCAATGTCACGCACCTGAATGTGGGGGGTCTGGAACAGGATGTGGATCCTCTATCCGTGTGGCAGATGACTCGGACCGTATCGGGGAGCAGAGTCTAAGGTGCCGCTGGTCTTCACCAGAGCCCGCCGCAAGGCAGGATGGGCTTGCTGCGGCAGGTGGCACCCAGGTCGCTACCCCTGACATGGCTGGACCACACAGGTAACTGGATAAGGCGAGGTACAGAAGGATGAGGCTGTAGCATAGTCAACGTAGCAGAAGGTCAAGGCAGGCGGCAAAGGTTCGTAGTCAAGAAACGTAGCGGACAGGTCTGGGTACACAGGTATGGCAAACAGGCAATAGGGTACGCTTTCTCTCAGGCAATAGGCACTGAAGATCCGGCAAGGGGCTGTGGGAGGAGCAGGGATTTATAATGTACTGTTCAGGTGCACTCCTAATTATGGGCGCACTGGCCCTTTAAATTTCAGAGCTGAGTTATTGAAGCATCAGAGCGGGGTAAGTGACGGGCTGGGACAGCCCCACCGACAGCAGGGGAGAGAGGAAGCGACCGGAGCGCACACTGTTACACCCAAGACACCAGGTGGACTCAGGGATGGGGGAGGGGCACCAGCCTTTCGGTTGGTCGCTCACCTTATAGGAAATAATCAGCGCTTATCACCCCTTTAAGGGGTATAGACGAAGCCTTGGAAGGAACGAAACTGCAAAGCCCAGTGGGACACAGGGGTGGAAAATCCAATCCTGTTTCAAGTAATGAAATAGGTGCAAAATGACCCGAAGATCAGGCGCTGTTCCATGTTCCAAAATTTAGAAGCCAATGCAGATGTAACGATTGGCATCTGAGGAAGGAGTGTCTCTCGAAATGTGTCATTGGTCTTTGAACTAATAAATACAGTACCTGCTGGTACTTTAACCGTTACATCTGCATTGGCTTCTTAATTTTGGTACCAGGAACAGCGCCTGATCTTCGGGTCATTTTTGCACCTATTTCATTGGACAAAATTATTGGCACCCTTTCAAAATTGTGGAAAAATAAAATAGTTTCAAGCATGTGATGCTCCTTTAAACTCACCTGGGGCAAGTAACAGGTGTGGGTAATATAAAAATCCCACCTGAAAGCAGATAAAAAGGAGAGAATTTCACTTAGTCTTTGCATTGTGTGTCTGTGTGTGCCACACTAATCATGGAAAACAGAAAGAGGAGAAGAGAACTGTCTGAGGACTTGAGAACCAAAATTGTGGAAAAATATCAACAATCTCAAGGTTACAAGTCTATCTCCAGAGATCTAGATTTGCCTTTGTCCACAGTGCGCAACATTATCAAGATTTGCAACCCATGGCATTGTAGCTAATCTCCCTGGGCGTGGCAGAAGAGAAAAATTGATAAAAGGTGTCAACCCAGTATAGTCCGGATGGTGGATAACCAGCCCCAAACAAGTTCCAAAGATATTCAAGCTGTCCTGCAGGCTCAGGGAGCATCAGTGTCAGCGTAAACTATCCTTCAACATTTAAATGAAATGAAAAGCTATGGCAGGAGACCCAGAAGGACCCCACAGAGACAGAGACATAAAAAAGCAAGACTACATTTTGCCAAAATGAACTTGAGTAAGCCAAAATCCTTCTGGGAAAACGTCTTGTGGACAGATGAGACCATTAGAGCTTTTTGGTAAAGCACATGATTCTACTGTTTACCAAAAACAGAATGAGGCCTACAAGAAAAGAACACCGTACCTACAGTGAAATATGGTCGAGGCTCAATGATGTTTTGGGGTTGTTTTGCTGCCTCTGGCACTGGGTGCCTTGAATCTGTGCAAGACATCATGAAATCTGAGAATTACCAACGGATTTTGGGTCGCACTGTACAGACCAGTGTCAGAAAGCTGGGTTTGTGTCCGAGATCTTGGGTCTTCTAGCAGGACAATGACCCCAAACAAATGCCAAAAAGCCCCCAGAAATGGATTGCAACAAAGCACTGGAGAGTTCTGAAGTGTCCAGCAATGAGTCCAGATCTAAATCCCATTTAACACCTGTGGAGAGATCTTAAAATTGCTGTTGGGAAAAGGCGCCCTTCCAATACCTGGAGCAGTTTGCAAAGGAAGAGTGGTCACACATTCCGGCTGAGAGGTGTAAGAAGCTTATTGATGGTTATAGGAAGCAACTGATTTCAGTTATTTTTTCCAAAGGGTGTGCAACCAAATATTAAGTTAAGGGTGCCAATAATTTTGTCCAGCCCATTTTTGGAGTTTGGTGTGACATTATGTCCAATTAGCTTTTTTTCCTCCCTTTTTTGGTTTAGTTCCAAAACACACAGGGAATCAACGTGTATAGAAAAACAAGTGTTACTGCAATCCTTTTCTGTGAGAAATACTTCATTTTCTTGAAAAATTTCAGGGGTGCCAACATTTACGGCCATGACTGTAATATATGTATGTATGTATGTGTATATATATATATATATATATATATATATATATATATATATATATATGTATATTTATGTATGTATATATATTTATATATATGTAAATATAATAAATGGAACTGTCAGAATCAAAAACTTTTTATATGGTGTATATCTTAGCAAAACTTTAACCTTTCTCATATACTTCATAAAAGATGTTTTTCCTTTTTTTTTTATAGAAATCATAGTTTATAAAAAAAAGACCATTAGAGGTCCCCACACCACCCAGAACATGATTCTGTCCGACTGTAGCATAATCTTTGTCCAAGCTGGAGCACAGGCTTCTGTGCTTACTCATGTCCCATCAGACTTCAGCATGAAAACAGAGAGGAGGGAGTTACAGAGCAGCCTGCAGTGGTTTTATGAAGAAATCCAGAACAGCACAGCAGACTCAGGAAGGAAGTGAGTGAGAGTGGGTTCAGTGCTTGCCTTAGACACGCCCCTTCCTAAGCAGTGGATGTCAGAATGAGCGAGCAAAACAGAGGGGTTGTTCAGCAAAATAAAGAATCTAGACACATGACCTAATGAGTAATATATATAAGCATTTTTTTTCCATTGCTATGACAGGTACACTTTAATCCCCTCTTTACTGAAATAAAGATGGATGTTCATCGAGCTGTCCTCAGAACAAGCATACCAACCAGAGCTTAAGTTGTAGACCTATCTGAATGCTGAGATGTAGAGACGCTGCATTCCATTATATAAACTATAATGAACATACTAGCATGAATAAGTCAATGATTGTTCAGAGTGAATTGAAACATTAAAATGAAAAATGTCAGCATTCTGGAGTGTTTCATCATGCTGATAATGGTAAAGAAAATTTCACATAAGATTCACTCCCACACATACTGCTGCATTTTACATTGAAAATGAGATATTTCTATTCCACAGTACAATTGTAAATCACTGTTCTTGTTATATTTCCAAAAGGTAATTGATATTCTGATAACCTTTTCAAACCATGGATTTTTAAGGGATTGTTGTAACATTCTCAGTTGGCATAAATGTGAAAATGCTCAGGTTCTAATGTTATTACAGGCAATATAAATAAAGACATCAATCACTATAAGCTTACTATTTGAGGCAATAAATAAGAAGCAAGCTGTGGTTTGGCTTGTCGGTCCTGAAGAATAGACAGCGTATGCTTCTTACTCTGCACTTAAAGAGGTACTCCGGGGAACTAAATCCATAGCCCATTCTTTCCCTCTCCCCAACCTATGCATTTGTCTAAATATCATTCATTAGCTATGTACAACAGTTTTCCTCTTTCAGCTGTCACTTACATGCAGGAAGTGAGAGAAAAATTCATTTTTTAGATCCACGTTGTCTCCTCAGCGAGAGCAGCCCTTCCCATCATGACAACACCACCTGATCTATGTCTGATTTCTGATTGGGCTAGAGCTCTGGCTGTACAGCCACACCTCCCCTCCCTGTGTGAGGAGCTTGTGAGAGAAAAGCAGTGAAAATTCTTAGTCACAACTGAGCACATACCGTAAATGCTGTTTTTCTTTTGAATATTCTGCCATTCAGAACACAGAAAAATTCATAGCAGGAGGTGGCCCGGATTTATCAAACTGTGTGAGAGAGAAAGTGGAGAGATTTCCCCATATGCAGCCAATCACAGCTCGGCTTTCACTTTACCTCAGCTTGTTAGCTGGTTGCTGTGGGAAAATCCCTCCACTTTTTCTCTTCTCTCACACAGTTTGATAAATCTCCCCCAGTGTGTGTGTGTGTGTGTGTGTGTGTGTGTGTGTGTGTGTGTGTGTGAGCCTGCACACTGATAGTGAAAGCAGTTGGCTGGCAGCCATTACACAGACCTGAATTCTGGGAGTTGTAGCCTATGCTGCAGATAAGGAAAAAAAAGTATTTAGGAGACATCAGGGGCCAAAGGAACTGCCAAAATCACATGAATAACTACAGGAGATACATAACAGGTATTGTGGCATTGGGGCATTTTTATTTTTGTTAACTTCCCCGGAATACCCCTTTAATCTTAAACAGCAACTGTCAAAATCGCTTAGGTTCCTTTTACAGAAATTTTGTGGTTTTTCTTTGTCATCTTCCGTTTCTGGTTACCAGATGGCGATAACAGTGATATGAGGAATAAAGTCCACAACTACTTAATGCCCTAACAATGCATATATGTGCATTTAGGCTGTGTTCACATGTTGTGGCCTATTTGTAGTACCGCAACTAATAACTACATATTTTTTTGCCATATTTTACCACAAATTACCAAAATCTCTATAAAAATAACATTTTACAGCAATTTGCATAATTGCTGAAAAATGTGTAATTTTACCACAGTTTTGTCAATTTGCAGTATCGCAAATTAACAGCAATGTGTGAACACAGCCTTAGGCTATAATCTATGAGTAATTAACTAATATTGACTCTTTCAAGGTAGCAATGGACAAAATAACTGCATTTTTCACAATGCACCATTATTAAGGTGCTAATACCAAATATTTATCTTTGGATGTTTTACTAAATTATAGCATTTTTCTCTTACCTGAAATTTTTATTTCCTGGAGTCCATAGGTGGCACATAATGGGTAAATGTTCTCTCATTGACCCCAGAGGAGAAGGTGTAACTAGCAGTTAGAACCACAGAATTCCCGCTTTGCGGCGGGCTCTGGTGAAAACCAGCAGCACCTTAGACCCCGCTCCTTGGTGCAGTTCAGCCATTGCCCACACAGAACAGTGGATCCACTTCCCAGCCGTTTACAGTAAGACCGTTACAATAAGAAGATCCGGCCATGGATCCAGCCCAGGTTCCTATGCCAAGTGTTGCTGACCTCTCTACAATTGTGGCTCGACAGTCTGCACAGAATGAAGAGCAAGCACAGAAAATGTCTCAGCTTTCCACACTGGTGCAGCAACTCCTAGCTTCACAACAGCCTCCTCCGGCAGAACCCTCCGCTGTTCCTGCTCCTGTTGCTTAACCCCTTAAGGACGCAGGACGTAAATGTACGTCCTGGTGAGGTGGTACTTAACGCATCAGGACGTACATTTACGTCCTAAGCATAACTGCGGGCATCGGAGCGATGCCCGTGTCATGCGCGGCTGATCCCGGCTGCTGATCGCAGCCAGGGACCCGCTGGCAATGGCCGACGCCCGCGATCTCGCGGGTGTCCGCCATTAACCCCTCAGGTGCCGGGATCAATACAGATCCCGGCATCTGCGGCAGTTCGCGATTAAAATGAACGATCGGATCGCCCGCAGCGCTGCTGCGGGGATCCGATCATTCATAACGCCGCACGGAGGTCCCCTCTCCTTCCTCCGTGCGGCTCCCGGCGTCTCCTGCTCTGGTCTGTGATCGAGCAGACCAGAGCAGGAGATGACCAATAATACTGATCTGTTCTATGTCCTATACATAGAACAGATCAGTATTAGCAATCATGGTATTGCTATGAATAGTCCCCTATGGGGACTATTCAAGTGTAAAAAAAAATGTAAAAAAATGTAAAAGTAAAAGTAAAAAAAAAGTGAAAAATCCCCTCCCCCAATAAAAAAGTAAAACGTCCGTTTTTTCCTATTTTACCCCCAAAAAGCGTAAAAAACATTTTTTATAGACATATTTGGTATCGCCGCGTGCGTAAATGTCCGAACTATTAAAATAAAATGTTAATGATCCCGTACGGTGAACGGCGTGAACGAAAAAAAATTAAAAAAGTCCAAAATTCCTACTTTTATAATACATTTTATTAAAAAAAAAAATTATAAAAAATGTATTAAAAGTTTTTTATATGCAAATGTGGTATCAAAAAAAGTAAAGATCATGGCACAAAAAATGAGCCCCCATACCGCCGCTTATACGGAAAAATAAAAAAGTTATAGGTCATCAAAATAAAGGGATTATAAACGTACTAATTTGGTTAAAAAGTTTGTGATTTTTTTTAAGCGCAACAATAATATAAAAGTATATAATAATGGGTATCATTTTAATCGTATTGACCCTCAGAATAAAGAACACATGTCATTTTTACCAGAAATTGTACGGCGTGAAAACAAAACCTTCCAAAATTAGCAAAATTGCGTTTTTCGTTTTAATTTCCCCACAAAAATAGTGTTTTTTGGTTGCGCCATACATTTTATGATATAATGAGTGATGTCATTACAAAGGACAACTGGTCGCGCAAAAAACAAGCCCTCATACTAGTCTGTGGATGAAAATATAAAAGAGTTATGATTTTTAGAAGGCGAGGAGGAAAAAATGAAAACGTAAAAATTAAATTGTCTGAGTCCTTAAGGCCAAAATGGGCTGAGTCCTTAAGGGGTTAAGTTGGTTCCAAGATTCATCTGTCTCTGCCTACTAAATATGATGGAGACCTGAAGATGTGCCAGGGCTTCATAACTCAGTGCTCTCTGCACCTAGAACTCCAAGCGGATCAGTTTCCTACCGAGCGTTTCAAAGTGGCATTTGTCATCAGCCTTCTTTCTGGAAAAGCCTTGGCCCAGGCTACCCCACTGTGGGACCGCAATGACCCGTTGTCCTCTAATCTCTGGCCTTTCCTTGCACAATTCTGTAATGTATTTGAGGATCCGGCCCGGGCATCTTCGGCGGAGACAGCCTTACTGAATCTCTTTCAAGAAAATTATTCGGTGGAAGAATATGCAGTACAATTCCGCATCTTGGCCTCCGAACTGGCGTGGAACAATGAGGCTTTGTGCGCTACTTTTAAAAAGGGTCTCTTTAGTAGGATGAAGGACACCTTGGCGGCTCGAGATTTTACATCTTCCCTGACAAATCTCGTTAACCCCTTCCCGACCTATGACATACCTGTACGTCATGGGTGGCAAGGTGTTCCCGACCCATGACATACAGGTACGTCATGAACATTACTTCCGCTACTGGCGGCATCCTGCAGCGCCCGGTAAGATGGTGGCCATCACTGATAGCCAGCCATCTTACCATGCAACCACGGGGGGTTTCATCCCCCACCCCCCCCCAGCGATCGCTGCTATCAGCTGGTCAAATCTGACTAGCTGATAGCAGCGTTTCACTATGAAACTACTTAGCAGCGCGGTGTGTGAGTTCCGATCACGGGGATCGGGACACACACCGCTCTGCTAAGTGTCCCTGACCCGTCCCCCGGTGTCACTTACCCGTCCGAGCGGTGTCACTTACCCGTCCGAGCGGTGTCCCGGCGGTCCCGGCGTCCTCCATGCGGTCTCGGCTGCGCTGCGTCCCGGAGGTGAGTTTCCGGCAGCAGTGCGGCATCTTCATTGGCAGCAGTGAGATCGCCGTAAAGCGATCTCACTGCTGCCTCTGAGAGTTTCAAAACTGCAACTCCCAGCATGCCCAGACAGCATTTGGCTTTCTGGGCATGCTGGGAGTTGTAGTTTTGCAACATCTGGAGGCCCACAGTTTGGAGACCACTGTATAATGCTCTTCCAGATGTTGCATAACTACAAATCTCATCATGCTCAGTCTGTCCAGGCATGCTGGGAGTTGTAGTTCTCTAACATCTGGAAGAGCACAGATTGGAGACCATTATACAGTGGTCTCCAAACTGTGGACCTCCAGATGTTGCAAAACTACAACTCCCAGCATGCCCAGACTGCCCAAGCATGCTGGAAGTTGTAGTTCGGCAACATCTGATCCTTCAGATATTGCCGAACTACAACTTCCAGCATGCCTGGGCAGTCTGGGCATGCTGGTAGTTGTAGTTTTGCAACAACTGGAGGCACACTAGTTGGGAAACATTGTCCGTTTCCTACCTCAGTGCCTCCAGCTGTTGCAATTGTTGCAAAACTATAACTCCCAGCATGCACTGACAGACCATGCATGCTGGGAGTTGTAGTTTTGCAACAGCTGGAGGCACACTGGTTTGGAAACACTAAGTTTGGTTGCAAAACACTTGAAAGTTTATTACTTAACTTAGTGTTTCCAAACCAGTGTTCCTCCAGCTGTTGCAAAACTACAACTCCCAGCATGCACGGACAGCCAAAGGGCATGCTCGGAGTTTGCAACAGCTGGATGTTTGCCCCCTCCCCCCAATGTGAATGTACAGGGTACACTCACATGGGCGGAGGTTTACAGTGAGTGCTGCAAGTTTGAGATGGCGCAAATTTTGCGCTGCAGCTCAAACTTCCAGTGGCAAACTTGCTGTGAACCTCTGCCCATGTGACTGTACCCTAAAAACACTACACTACACTAACACTAACCTAAAATAAAAAGTAAAAAACACTACATATACACATACCCCTACACAGCCCCCCCTCCCCCCCAAAAAAATAAAAAACGTCTGGTACGCTACTGTTTCCAAAACGGAGCCTCCAGCTGTTGCAAAATAATAACTCCCAGTATTGCCGGACAGCCATTGACTGTCCAGGAATGCTGGGAGTTTTGCAACAGCTGGAGGCACCCTGTTTGGGAATCATTGGCATAGAATACCCCTATGTCCACCCCTATGCAAATCTCTAATTCAGGCCTCAAATGTGCATGGCGCTCTCTCACTTTGGAGCCCTGTCGTATTTCAGGGCAACAGTTTTGGGACACATATGGGGTATCGCCGTACTCGGGAGAAATTGCCTTACAAATTTTGGGGGGCTTTTTCTTCTTTAACCCCTTATGAAAAGGTGAAGTTGGGGTCTACACCAGCATGTTAGTGTAAAAAAATAAATTTTTTACACTGACTAGCTGGTGTTGCCCTATACTTTTCATTTTCACAAGAGGTAAAAGGGAAAAAAGACCCCCAAAATTTGTAACGCAATTTCTCCCGACTACGGAGATACCCCATATGTGGGCGCAAAGTGCTCTGGGGGCGCACAACAAGGCCCAGAATGGAGAGTGCGCCATGTACATTTGAGGCGATTTGCACAGGGGTGGCTGATTGTTACAGCAGTTTTGACAAACGCAAAACAATAAATATCCATATGTGACCCCATTTTGGAAACTACACCCCTCACGGAATGTAATAAGGGGTGCAGTGAGCATTTACACCCCACTGGTGTATGACAGATTTTTGGAACAGTGGTCTGTGAAAATGAAAAATAAAATTTTTGATTTGCACAGTCCACTGTTTCAAATATCTGTCAAACGCCAGTGGGGTGTAAATGCTCACTGCACCCCTTATTAAATTCCATGAGGGGTATAGTTTCCAAAATGGGGTCACATGTGGGGGGGTCCACTGTTCTGGCACCATAGGGGCTTCCTAAATGGGACATGCCCCCCCAAAAACCCTTTCAGAAAAACTCACTCTCCAAAATCCCATTGTCGCTCCTTCCCTTCTGAGCCCTCTACTGCGCCCGCCGAACACTTTACATACGCATATGAGGTATTTCCTAGTGTTGAGCGGCATAGGCCATATTCGAATTCGCGAATATTCGCGAATATATGGACGAATATTCGTCATATATTCGCGAATATTCGCATATTCGTTATATTCTTGTTTTATTTTCGCATATGCGAATATTCGCGTATGCGAAAATTAACATGTGAATATTGGCATACAAAATTAACACGCGCGTAAATTCGCATATGCGAAAATTAGCATATGCTAATGTTCGCATATGCGAATGTCCGTATGTGCGAATTTTCGCACGTCAGTCTCACACAGTAGTATTACAGCCTTCTTTACACCACACAAGCTGGAAGCAGAGAGGGATGATCACTGTGATGTGTACTGTGAAGAAAAAAAAAAAAAAAAAACGAATATTCGTAATTACGAATATATAGCGCTATATTCGCGAAATTCGCGAATTCGCGAATATGCGATACTCGCGAATAATATTCGAATTGCGAATATTCGCGAGCAACACTATTATTTCCTTACTCGAGAGAAATTGGGTTACAAATTTTAGGGTGATTTCTCTCCTTTTACCCCTTGTAAAAATTCAAAAATTGGGTCTACAAGAAAATGCGAGTGTAAAAAATGAAGATTTTGAATTTTCTCCTTCACTTTGCTGCTATTCCTGTGAAACACCTAAAGGGTTAAAACACTTACTGAATGTCATTTTGAATACTTTGGGGGGTGCAGTTTTTATAATGGGGTCATTTATGGGGTATTTCTAATATGAAGACCCTTAAAATCCACTTCCAACCTGAACTGGGCCGTGAAAAATTACGATTTTGAAAATCTTGAGAAAAATTGGAAAATTGCTGCGGAACTTTGAAGCCCTCTGGCGTCTTCCAAAAGTAAAAACTTGTCAATTTTTTTTATGCAAACACAAAGTAGACATATTGTATATGTGAATCAATATGTAATTCATTTGGAATATCCATTTTCCTTTCAAGCAGAGACTTTCAAAGTTAGAAAAATTTTAAATTTTAAAAATTATCATGAAATTTTTAGATTTTTTACCAAGAAAGGATACAAATATCAGTGAAATTTTACCAATAACATAAAGTAGAATATGTCACGAAAAAACAATCTCGGAATCAGAATGATAAGTAAAAGCATTCCAAAGTTATTAATGTTTAAAGTGACAGTGGTCAGATTTTCAAAAAAATGCCCAGGTCATGAAGGGGTTAATCTTGCCACCCGAATTGACGTACGGTACTCGGAAAGAAAAGAGGAGCTACGTCATGAGAGAGAACCGCTTCATTCACGGCGTTTTCCCCGTTTGGCTCCCATCTTTCAACGTCCACTACAACTCTCTCCGTCTCCACCAGCAGAAGAGCCCATGCAGGTGGTCCGCATTAGACTTTCTTCACAAGAAAGAACCCAACGACACAACGCAATGAGAACTTATGCCAGCCCTGAATACTCTTTGCCCTCAGCGTTCGGGAAACGCTTGCACCTAGGGCACATAGGAGAGGCGTCCCTGGGTGTGAATAGTACCTCTTCCCGTTTAATCTAGCCTGTTCAAGTTTATACTCCTACTAAGTCTTCATTCTTCGCTTCTGCCTTCCTGGACTCTGGTTCCTCTGTATATCTGTATGGTTCCTCTGTACCCTCAGGGGTATAGTCCTTCACTGAACTGAACCTCTTACTATGCAAGTTGGAGTGTTGCATAAGGAAAAGATACAGTTCTTTGTGCTACCACATTGTACTTCTGAACTTCTTCTAGGACTTCCTTGGCTTCAGCGTCATTCTCCTCAATTTGATTGGAATTCTGGAGAAGTTTCTTGTTGGGGAACTTACTGTCAAGGTCACTGTCTGGAGCCCTGTCTGCCTAAGACAAATTCTTCACCACTCATTAAGTCGAGTATACCTTCCCCTTATCATGACTTTGCTGATGTTATCTGCGAAAAACAAGCAGAGACTCTTCCACAATATCGTCCCTACAATTGTCCCATTGATCTTCAACCAGGTACTACACCACCTCGGGGAAGAATTTATCCGTTGTCTGTTCCAGAGACTCAAGCTGTGGAAAAATATATTCAAGAAAACCTACAAAAGGGTTTTATCCAGAAATCCACCTCTCCTGCCGGAGCTGGATTCTTCTTTGTTGGGTAAAAATAATGTTCTCTTCGTCCTTACATTAACTATCGGGGACTTAATAAAATTACAATATAAAATCGCTACCCTTTGCCCTTGATCTCAGAACTCTTTGATCAAGTGGAGCAAGAATCTTCACAAAATTAGATCTCCGCGGAGCATACAATTTAATTCGGATTCGTGAGGGTGACGAATGGAAGACGGCTTTTAACACCCGAGACGGCCATTTTGAGTACCTAGTGATGCCATTCGGTCTCTGCAATGCCCCAGCAGTCTTCAAAGAATTTGTTAATGACATCTTCCGTGATTTGTTTTATACCTGCGTGGTGGTCTATCTGGACAATATCCTGGTCTTCTCTTCCAATTTAAAACTTTGTGTTTATGTCCGCCAAGTCCTGCAGCGTCTACGGGAGAATAATCTATTTGCCAAGCTGGAGAAATGTCTCTTTGAGAGAACGAGCCCCCGGCGGCTCTGGGACTCGCGATGTGGGACGCACCCGCATGCGAGTCCCGAGCATCCCCTTCACCTCTCTCTGCTCCCGGCTGTCCTCCTCTCCTGCTTCGCCGGTGCGGGCGTCCCCTTCCCTTCACCGCGGCGGTCCCGAAAAGCCCGACTGAGCAGCCGGGTCACTTTCACTTTAGAAGCGGCGGTCAGCTTTGACCGCCGCTTCTAAAGGGTTAATACCGCACATCGCCGCGATCGGCAATGTGTGGTATTAGCCGTGGGTCCCGGCCGCTGATGAGCGCCGGGACCGACGCGATATGATGCGGGATCGCGGCGCGATCCCGCTTCATATCGCGGGAGCCGGCGCAGGACGTAAATATACGTCCTGCGTCGTTAAGGGGTTAATAAATACCTGTCTACCCGTAGTCCATTTTAAAATTATTTCTACGTAGTTAATTTCTGGAAAACTTGCTTTTCTCGCTTTCCAGTCAAAATGTTGCACGAAAAATCGCGTAGTCGCAGTTGCGACAATTTTGCGACAATTATAGTAAAGAAAACCTGACTAAACCCGTTGATAAATGTCCATAATAGTTCATAAAGTTGAAAAAAGAGGAGAGTCCATAAAGTTCAACCTTTAACCCTAATGATTCCCTACTGAGTTGATCCAGAGGAAGGCAAAAAACCCTCATACTCGAGGTAAAAATTCATTCCCGACTCCAAATATCAGAATAGATCCCTGGATCAACCTTCTGTCCCTATATATCTAGAATCCATAACCCGTAATGTTATTATTCTCCAAAAATGCATCCAGACCCCTTTTAAATTATTTTACCGAGTTAACCATGACCACCTCCTCAGGCAGAGAATTCCACATTCTCACTGCTCTTACAGCAAAGAATCCCCGTCTGTGCTGGTGTAGAAACCTTCTTTCCTCTAAACGTAGAGGATGCCCCCTTGTTATAGATACAGTCCTGGGTACAAATACATCATAGGAGAGATCTCTGTAAGGTCCCCTGATATATTTATACATAGTTATTAGGTCTCCCCTAAGCCTTCTTTTTCCTAAACTAAATAACCCTAATTCTGCTAATCTTTCTGGGTACTGTAGACCTCCCATTCCCCGTATTACCCTGGTTGCCCATCTTTGAACCCTCTCCTATTCCACTATATCTTTCTTGTACATTGGTGCCCAGTACTGTACACAGTATTCTATGTGTGGTCTGACAAACAATTTACTTACAACGGAGGTTAAACTAACAGGCCTATAATTCCCGGGGTGACCTTTGGACTCCTTTTCAAATACTGGCAGCACATTTGCAATGCGCCAGTCCTAAGGAACATTCCCTGTTACTATAGAGTCCCTGAATATTAAAAATAGGGGTCTGTCTATTACATTACATAATTCCTTTAGAACACGGGGGTGAATGCCATCTGGACCTGGCGATTCGTCTATTCTGATTTTTTGTAGGTGGCACTGTACTTCTTCCTGGGTCAGTGTTACGTTATGCGCTCTGACCGCACACGCTGTCCGTGAGCACATGTTCCCATTACCGTCTGCTGCCGGCGGGGCTGGGACTCGCATCACGGGACACACAGGCATGCGAGCCCTAGTCCGTTACTCACCTGGTGCTTCTCCTGCCCCAGCCTCTGCCTCTCTGTTCTGGCATGCGTGTCCCCATCCCCTAGGGCGCATGTGTGCCGGAGCTTTAGGATTTAAAGGGCCAGTGCACTCATTAATGTAATTCACCTGTGGCTCATTGATAAATTCCTCCACCCTCCTCACTTCCCTGCTGGATCTTTGTTGCCTTGTGCCTGAGAGAAAGGATTCCTGAGAGTTGCCTTACCGTGTATCTGATCCTTTGTTCTGTGTCTTGACAGGCCGCCTGCCTACTAACCTCCTGCTACATCCTGACTACGCTACTTTGTTGCCTGCCTTGACCTTCTGCTATCCTGACTATGAGCTACCTTATCCCTCCTGTGCCTGGCATCTCCTCAGCCGCCTGTGTGGTTGAGCCATGCCAGGGGTAGCACCCTGGGTGCTTCTTGCTGCAGCAAGTCCATCCTGCTGCGCGGCAGGCTCTGGTGAAAACCAGCGGCACCTCAGACTTTGCTCCCTGGTACGGTCCGAGTCATCTGCCACACTGGTCTAGCGGATCCACATCCACCGGAGTTCCTGTCTTCTGAAACGTGAGTGTTACAGTAAAATCCGGCCATGGATCCCGCTGAGGTACCCCTGCTTGAAGTCACGGATCTTCCCTCCGTTGTGGTACGTCAGTCACAGCAGTTGGCCCGACAGGCGCAGCAACGTTCTCAACTTTCAGCTATGATGCAACAGCTTTTGGCCTTGCAACGGCAGCAGGTATCGCAACCTTGGCCACTGCCACCACCAGCTTCTGCAGTATCTTCCGGCTCCCAGCTACGTCTGCCTTTACCTTCCAAGTAAGATGGGGATTCCAACACATGCCGAGGCTTCGTTCCACAGTGCTCCATGCACTTGGAGCTCATGTCTGAACTGTTTCTGACGGAACGTGCGAAGGTGGCCTTTGTCATTAGTCTACTGTCCGGATAAGTCCTGGCCTGTTCTACACCCCTTTCGGACTGTGGGGATCCAGTTGCTTCCAAGTTGACGGCTTTTCTGGCAGAATTTTGCTGTGTCTTTGAGGAACCCGCATGTGCCTCTTCTGCTGAGACGGCTTTGCTGAACCTATGTCAAGGGAATTCTTCTGTTGGTGACTACGCGGTTCAATTCCGCACTCTAGCCTCAGAACAAGCATGGAATGATGAGGCCTTGTGTGCTGTGTGCCACATAAAAAAAAGACTGTCTTGCAGGATTAAAGATGCCTTTGCTGCACGTGATCCTCCTTATTCTTTGACTGAACTTATCCACTTGACCACACGTATTGATGTGAGTTTTTCTGAAAGGCGGGAAGAACTGCGCTTAGAGATTGAACCTGCCCGAACACGGAGATATTCTCGCCTGGCACCTGTGCTTCAACGTCCACCTCTACAGTTTCCTGCTCCTCTTGCCGAAGAGTGGATGGTTCCCATCTTACGCAACAGGAGAGATAAGGACGACGCAGTGAGTGCCCTACTGGACTTAATATTAACCCTCAGACCTGACAGAGTAACTAATGTGCAAGCAGAAGGATACCTAGGAAATAGTGATCATAATACAGTATAATACATTATAACTTGTTCTTCAATAAGGGAATCTCTCGAGGGGCCACAAAAACAATGCACTTTAGGAAGGCAAAGTTTGATGAACTCAGAGAAGCCCTTAACAATATAAAATGGGATAATGTCCTCAAAAAGAACAATACTGACACTAAATGGGAGACTTTTAAAAATATCTTAAATTCTCACTGTAAAATGTATATACCTTATGGGAATAAAAGGGTCAGAAATAAAAGAAAACCAATATGGATGAACAAAAATGTTAAGGGGCAATAAATGACAAAAAGAAAGCATTTAAACTACTAAAACAGGACAGCAGTGAGGAAGCATTAAAAAGCTATAGAGAAAATTTTTAAATATGTAAAAAAACCTGATAAAAACCACAAAAATAGAGACAAAAAAACTCATTGCCAAAAGAGAGTAAAACTAACCCCAAAATGTTCTTTAACTATATAAATAGAAAAGGATCAAAAATGAAAGTGTGGGCCCTTTAAAAAATGATGAGGAAGAAATTATAAACGGGGATCAGGAAAAAGCAAATATATTAAACAAATTCTTCTCCATTGTATTCACTGAGGAAAATGAAATGCCAGGTGAAATACAGCGAGATAAGGTAAACTCCCCAGTACAGGTCACCTGTCTAACCCAGGAAGAAGTACAGTGCCGCCTACAAAAAATCAAAATAGACAAATCACCAGGTCCAGATGGCATTCACCCCTGTGTTCTAAATGAATTAAGTAATGTCATAGACAGACCCCTATTTTTAATATTCAGGGAATCTATAGTAACAGGGACTGTTCCTCAGGACTTGCGCATGGCAAATGTAGTACCAATATTTAAAAAGGGATCAAATGGTGACCCAGGGAATTATAGGTCTGTTAGTTTAACCTCAGTTTTATGTAAATTGTTTGAGGGTTTTCTAAGGGATGCAGTTCTGGAGTATATTAATAAAATAAATGTTTGACCCCATATCAGCATGGCTTTAAGAGGGATCAGTCCTGTCAAACTAACCTGATCAGCTTTTATGAGGAGGTGAGCTCCAGACTGGACCAGGGGCAATCGCTGGATGTCAAATATCTGGATTTTTCCAAAGCATTTTATACGGTGCCACATAAAAGGTTGGTGCATAAAATGAGAAGGATGGGGCTGGGGGAGAATGTGTGCAAGTGGGTAACTAGCTCAATCATAGGAATCAGAGGGTGGTTATTAATGGTACTTATTCTGATTGGGTGACTGTTACTAGTGGGGTACCACAGGGGTCCATCTTGGGTCCTGTTCTATTTAATATATTTATTAATGACCTTGTAGAGGGGTTGAATAGTAAAGTAGCAATCTTTGCAGATGATACTTAACTCTGTAAAGTGGTAAACACTGTAGAGGACAGTGCCCTGTTACAAATGGATCTGGATAGGTTGGAGGTTTGGGCTAGGAAGTGGCAGATGACGTTTAACACTGATAAATGTAAGGTAATGCACATGGGGAAGAAAAAGCCGGGCTGGGATTATGTATTAAATGGGAGCACACTTGGGACGACTGACGTGGAAAAGGATTTAGGATTCTTAGTTAGCGGGCGTTCCCACCTGGCATATACGCAGCCTATTTCCCTCTGCGCAAAATTTACGGCAGCAGCGGGAAATATGCTGCGTATACGCCAGGTGGGAACGTACCCTTAATAGTAAATTTAGCTGTGGTGACCAGTGTCGGGCAGCTGCTGCCAAGGCAAATAAAATCATGGGGTGAATCAATAGGGGCATAGATGCCCACGACAAGGAGATAATTCTACCGCTGTACAAATCATTAGTCAGAACACATAGAATACTGTGTACAGTACTGGGCATCAGTGTACAAGAAAGATATAGTGGAGCTGTAGAGGGTTCAAAGATGGGCAACCAGAGTAATACGGGGAATGGGAGGACTACAGTACCCAGAAAGATTAGCAGAATTGGGGTTATTTAGTTTAGAAAAAAGAAGGCTTAGAGGAGACCTAATAACTAAGTATAAATATATCAGGGGCAGTACAGAGATCTTTCCCATGATCTATTTAAACCCAGGACTGTATCTATAACAAGGGGGCATCCTCTACGTTTAGAGGAAAGAAGCTTTCTACACCAGCACAGATGGGGGTTCTTTACTGGAAGAGCAGTGAGACTGTTAAATTATCTGCCTGAGGAGGTGGTCATGGTGAAATCTGTAAAAGAGTTCAAAAGGGGTCTGGATGCATTTTTGGAGAATAACAACATTGCTGGTTATGGATTCTAAATCTATAGGGACAGAACGTTGATCCAGGGATTTATTCTGACTGCCATATTGAAGTCGGGAAGGAATTTTTACCTCTTGTATGAGCGTTTTTTGCCTTCCTCTGGATCAACTCAGTAGGGACTCATTAGGGTTATAGGTCGAACTTGATGGACTCTGGTCTTTTTTCAACCTTATGAACTATGTTACTATGACTGTTCTGTTCGTCCACAGTATCTGGGAAAACGCTTGCACCTAGGGTACATAGAAGAGGCGACCCTAGGTGTGAATACTACCTCTCCTCCTCTCTTAACTATTTCTGTACAAGTCTTCGCTTCTACCAAGTCTTTCTTCAGTGCTACAGCATTTTTGGATTCCGGATCAACAGGTGACTTTATTGATGCTTCTTTAGTCCACAAGCATCATCTTCCTGTCACTCGGCTTGCCAAGCCCTTGTTCATCTCCTCTGTTAATGGACAAAATCTGGACTATAAGGTTCCCTTCCGTACTGAATCTCTCAACATGCAAGTGGGAGTATCCCATAAAGAAAAGATTGAATTCTATGTTCTGCCACACTGTACTTCAGAGATTCTTCTTGACCTTCCTTGGCTGCAACACCTTTCTCCACACCTGGATTGGAGAACTGGAGAAATTATTCACTGGGGACAATCATGTCAAAATCTTTGCCTCCAATCAGTTCAGTCTAAAATTGTTTTTCGTCCTCCTCCTTTACCTGGTCTGCCACCACCTTACCAAGATTTCTCTGACGTTTTCTACAAGAAACAGGCTGAGTCTCTGCCTCCACATCATCCTTACGACTGTCCTATAAAACATCTTCCTGGTACCACTCCTCCTTGTGGAAGGATATAACCTCTATCGGTTCCTGAGACCAAAGCCATGGCTGAGTATATCCAGGAGAATCTCAAAAAGCGATTTATCCTTAAGTCCTCTTCTCCTGCTGGAGCTGGTTTCTTCTTTGTTGGAAAGAAAGATGGCTCACTCCGTCCATGCATTGACTGCAGGGGACTTAACAAAATCACGGTCAAGAACCGTTACCCTCTACCTCTTATCTCAGAACTTTTTGACCGTCTACATGGTGCCAAGGTCTTCTCCAAGTTGGACTTACGCGGTGCATATAACCTTATTCGTATCCGCAAGGGAGATGAATGGAAAACGGCCTTCAATACTCGTGACCGACATTTTGAGTATCTCATAATGCCATTTGGACTCTGCAATGCTCCAGCCGTTTTTCAAGAGTTTGTCAATTATATCTTCCATGATCTTCTCTACACCTGTGTTGTCGTATACTTAGATGACATCCTGACATCCAACTTAGAGGAGCATCATACTCATGTTCATCTGGTTCTTTAGCGATTACGGACGAATCATCTCTACGCCAAACTGGAGAAATGCCTGTTCGACAAATCTAGTCTTCTGTTTCTTGGCTACACTGTCTCTCATCAGGGCATGCAGATGGATCCAGATAAATTGTCTGCAGTATTGAATTGGCCTCGTCCTTCGGGACTACAAGCTATTCAACACTTCCTGGGATTTGCTAACTATTATCGTCAATTTATCCCACATTTTTTATCCTTGGTTGCTCCAATTGTGGCTCTCACTAAGAAGGCATCTAATCCTAAGTCTTGGCCTCAGGAGGCTGAAGAGGCCTTCTCCTGTTTAAAATCTGCAACTGCCTCTGCTCCCATGCTTACAAGACCTGATCCGCAGAGGCTCTTTGCTTTGGAGGTTGATGCCTCATCTATTGGAACGGGTGCCATTCTTACTCAGAAAAACGCCAAGGAAAAGACTGTTACTTGTGGGTTCTTCTCCAAGACCTTCTCTCCTGCTGAGAGGAATTACTCCATTGGAGGTCACGAACTCCTCGCTATCAAGCTAGCTTTGGAGGAATGGCAACATTTATTGGAAGGTTCTTTTCATCCGGTCAGCATCTACTCCGACCATCAGAATCTTCTATACCTTCAGTCTGCTGAGCGTTTGAACCCCCGCCAGGCAAGATGGTCACTGTTCTTTTCTAGGTTCAACTTCTTCATTCACTTCCATCCAGCAGACAAGAACATCAGGGCTGATGCTCTCTCCAGGTGCTCTGATGTCATTGGTTTGGACTCCACGCCTAGGCATATTTTTCCTCCTGACTGTTTGATTCCTGCAGCTCCTGCTGAGATTCAGCAAGTTCCTCCCGGAAAATCCTTTGTGCCCGCCAGTTTGAGATGCAAGGTCCTGAAATGGGGTCATACTTCCTTGACAGCAGGACATCCTGGAATACGCAAGACTCTACTTCTTATCTCCCGTTACTACTGGTGGCCCCATCTCGAACGTAATGTTTCTGATTTTGTTCGTTCCTGTGAAACTTGTGCCCATGACAAAACTCCTCGACAGAGAGCTGCAGGACTCTTACAGTCTTTACCCATTCCAGAGACTCCCTGGTTCCATATCGCCATGGATTTCATCACCGATTTGCCACCATCCCATAATAACACTGTCATCTGGGTCGTTGTAGATCCAAGATGGCTCATTTCATTCCTCTACCAGGTCTTCCTTCTGCCTGCAGCTGGCGAAGTACTTCTTGTTGCATGTCTTTCGTTTACATGGTCTTCAGCATATAGTTTCGGATCAAGGTGTGCAGTTTGTCTCTAAGTTCTGGCGAGCCCTTTGTAACCGTCTGGACATCAATCTGGACTTCTCCTCAGAATACCACTCAGTCCAACGGTCAGGTGGAGAGGGTTCATCAAATCCTAGAGACTTATCTTTGGCATTTTGTTTCAGCTCGCCAAAATGATTGGGTCAACCTTCTTCCCTGGGTTGAATTCTCATATAATCATAAGGATTCCGAGTCCACGAGGTCATCTCCCTTTTATATTGTCTACAGACTCCATCTCCATCCTCCTCTTCCTCTCCCAGTCTCCTCCGGTGTGCTTGCTGTTGATGAGCTGGTCTGAGACTTTTCTACCATCTGGCAACAGACCCGACAGTCATTATCTCAGGCTTCTTCACGCATGAAGGCGCAAGCGGATAAAAGTAGAAGACCTCCCCCGTCCTTCTCTCCTGGTGACATGGTGTGGCTTTCATCCAAGTACATCCGCTTCAAAATCCCCTGTTACAAGCTCGGTCCTCTGTACCTTGGTCCCTTCCAGATTCTAAAAAAATCAACCCTGTCTCCTACAAACTCTGTCTACCTGCTATGTTACGTATTCCCAATTCCTTCCACGTCTCTCTCCTCAAGCCTCTTGTCATAAACTGGTTTTCTCAGAAGAATCTTGTCCCCACACCTGTCTCCGGCTCCTCTGACATCTTCAAGGTTAAAGAGATTCTTGCTACAAAAACCGTAAAGGTAAACAATTCTTTTTTGGTCGAGTGAGAGGGTTACGGTCCTGAGGAGAGATCTTGGGAGCCTGAGGAGAATATCCTGGACCGTGACCTTCTCAGGAGTTTCCGCTCTCATAAAAGGAGGGGGAGACCAAAGGGGGAGGGTACTGTTACGTTATGCGCTCTGGCCGCACACATGGGTCGTGAGCGCATGGTCCCGTTACCTGCTGCTGCCGGCGGGGCAGGGACTCGCATCGCGGGAGGTGTCTGCATGCGAGCCCCAGTCACTCACCTGGTGCTTCTCCTGCTCCAGCCTCTGCCTCTCTGCTCCGGAGCGCGTGTCCCCAACCCCTAGGGCACGCGCACACTGGAGCTTTAATATTTAAAGGGCCAGTGGGCTCATTAGTGTAATTTACCTGTGGCTCATTGATAAATTCCTCCTCACTTCCCTGCCGGATCTTTGTTGCCTGAGAGAAAGCATTCCTGAGAGTTGCCTTACCATGTAACTGATCCTTTGCTCTGTGACTTGACCTTGCTCCTTTGCCACCTGCCTACTGACCTCCTGCTACGTCCTGACTACGCTACTTTGCCGCCTGCTTGACCTTCTGCTATCTTGACTACGAGCTGCCTTATCCCTCCTGTGTCTCGCTTCTCCTCAGCCGCCTGTGTGGCCGAGCTGTGCCAGGGGTAGCGACCTGGGTGCCGCCTGCTGCATCAAGTTCGTCCCGCTTTGTGGCGGGCTCTGGTGAAAACCAGTGGCACCGCTCCCTGGTACTGTCCGAGTCATCTGCCACACAGGTCCAGCGGGTCCACATCCACCGGAGTTCCTATCTTCTGAAATGTGAGCGTTACACTTGGACAAGGTGACCTGTACTGGGGAGCTTACCTTATTTCGCTGTATTTCACCTGGTATTTCATTTTCCTTGATGAATACAGTGGAAAAGAATTTGTGTAATATATTTGCTGTTTCCTGATCCCCGTTTATAATTTCTTCTTTATCATTTTTTAAAGGGCCAACACTTTCATTATTAACTTTTTTGCTATTTATATAGTTACAGAACATTTTGGGGATAGTTTTACTCTCTTTGGCAAAGAGTCTTTCTTTCTCTATTTTTGTGGCTTTTATCAGTTTTTTTTACACATTTGACATTTTTTCTGTAGCTTTTTAATGCTTCTTCACTGTCGTCCTGTTTTAGTAGTTTAAATGCTTTATTTTTTTCATTTATTGCATATTGGTTTTCTTTTATTTTTGACCCTTTTATTCCCATAAGGTATATACATCTTACAGTGAGAATTTAAGATATTTTCAAATATCTCCCATTTAGTGTCAGTATTCTTGTTTTTGAGGACATTATCCCATTTTATATTGTTAAGGGCTTCACTGAGTTCATCAAACTTTGCCTTCCTAAAGTTCATTGTTTTTGTGGCCCCTCGAGAGATTCCCTTATTGAAAAAAAAGTTATAATGTATTATATTATGATCACTAATAGGGCGCCCCCTCTGGTTGGGCTCTGCACCATTTGGGACAGATAATTGTCTTTAGCCATAGTCAGAAAACTGTTTCCTTTATGAGATTCACAGGTCTCTGCCTCCCAGTTTATATCAGGATAGTTAAAATCCCCCATTATTATCACCTCATTCTGATTTACGGCCTTGTTTATTTGCCTCAGTAATTGATCTTCTGCTCCTTCCATTATGTTTGGCGACTCATAGCAAATGTCAGAATTTTGTTTTATTTTTATCTCCATATATTTCTACCCATAATGAATCCATTATTGTTTCCCTCCCACATATCCTCCCGCAGTGCGGCCTTCAGACTCGATTTCACATAAAGACAAACTCCTCCCCCTTTCCGTTTTTGCCGATCCTTCCTGAATAGACTATAACCCTGTATGTTGACGGCCCAGTCACAGCTATCGTCCAACCAAGTCTATCTATTACCCACTATGTCCTAATTTTCCTCAGACAGCAACCACTCCAGTTCCTCTGTTTTATGGGACAAACTTCTGGCATTAGTCAACATGCAATTCAGAGGTGTATGTTTTTTCTTCCTATGAAGCCTATCCCTATTAACTATTCTAACCCCTCCCTCCTCTCCACCCCCAAGTACTTTAATAAGTCCCCCCTCTCTATCTACACCATCTTCTCCCTCTACATTGTAGGTTCCCTCCCCCCAATCCCTAGTTTAAACACTCCTCCCCCCCTTCTAGCCATCTTCTCCCCAAGCACAGTTGCACCCGTCCCTACGGTAGAGCTGGTATCGGACAGCGAAGTCAGCCCAGTTCTCCATGAACCCAAACCCCTCCTTCCTACACCAGCTTCTGAGCCACTTGTTTACCTCCCTAATCTCCCACTGCCTCTCTGGTGTGGCTCGTGGTACAGGTAATATTTCTGAAAATACTACCTTGGAGGTCTTTGCCTTAAGCTTGCGGCCTAAGTCCCTGAAATCATTTTTAAGGACACTCCACCTACCTCTTACTTTGTCATTGGTGCCAATATGTACCATGACTGCTGGGTCCTCTCTGGCCCCACCCAGCAACCTGTCAACCAAATCCGCGAAGTGCCGAACTCGAGCGCCAGGAAGACAACACACTGTTTGTTGATCCCGGTCTTTGTTACAGATCGCCCTGTCTGTCCCCCTAATAATTGAGTCCCCCACTACAAGTACCTGTCTGGCCTGCCCTGCACTCCACCCTCCCTCCTTACTGGAGCAGACACCACCCTGGTGGTCAGATGCAGAGTCCTGCTGCAGTACTGCTAGGTCTGAAATGGCATCCCCCTCATCTGCGAACTGGGCAAACTTGTTAGGGAGGCTAGTCCTGATCTTGCACACCCCAACACTTTTCCCTCTACCATGCTAACTGCCTGACTGTCCTGCACCTCTGGCCCACTATCCTCCCCCATCTCTACCCCAGAGAGTACTTGCTCACTGAGCAGGAGACTTCTCGTCAGGTTGTCAATGCGTCTCAGTGTTGCCAGTTGCTCCTCTAGATCCTCCCTGAATTTAAAGTCCCTCAATTTTAAGTCCGTCTCACTTTGATACCTACATTCACTTGTATACTTCACACTGTTGTATACAGACATACAATCACTAGCTCAGACAATCGCTCAGTATACTTTTTTTTTTTTTTATAGTTACCAGACACCACCTCTCTCTTTCACTGCCTGGAAGTGAATGCAAAAGGCAAATTTCTTGTTTTGCAAAAATTGGTGACTTTTGAACAATTTACACTGCCTTCACCAAGTTTAAGTGGGCAGGGCATAGAATAAAGGTTACATGGCCTCCCTTATGTGCCAACTTTACTACAACTTACACTAATGAACTATGTGAATCGCCAGTCTTTACTGAAGACATGTGAATCGCAATTCCTCCCATAATGGTAGTCATATTGTCGCATTAAAAATAAAATAAAACTAATATTGTCAGAACCAGACATTGATCACACTAATATATTGTAAGACAGTGACAGGAATGGTAGTCGCTGGAGTCCTGGCGGCTTTTGGTCCCCAGTCCTCTTGGCTTCTTTCTGGTTACTGTGATGTTGAGCATGCACCCTCATCCAATCAGGGGCTGTGGTAGTGTCCCAAATCAGTCAGTGATAGTGGTAGTTTCTGCATGGTCGTGACATCACAGGAACCAGGAAGCCCAGAGGACTGGAAGCTGCTGTGGCTGTCACAGCGGCAGAGGAGCTGAATAGGGGAGTATATCTTGGTTTTTCTTCTTTGACCTAATGGCAGCATCACAGGAAAGTTCAACTCCCTGTCTCCCCAATAGGACCGCCCACCTAGAATTATCACATAATCAATTAAGAACCAAGTATCCCATGCCCTAGGGCATAAAAGGAACTCAGACACTAATAGACACTGTGTTTTTATAGTTCTATACTCCTTCAGGTGTTTTTTCCTACATCTGCTGCCTGGGCCAAATAAGTTCTCCACAGTATAGTGGCAGTTCACATCAAGGGTATCAACAATGTGTCGACACATCGTCTCAGCCGGGAAACCGAGAAACCTTGTTACCAACCGAATTGGTACCCAAATCCCGGGTACTTCAAGATGATCATAGAAAGGTGGGGCTGTCCAACTTGGGATCTCATGGCAACAAAGGAAAAAAAAGCTTAGCAAGTTTTGCTCCATAAGAAGCTCCGACAATCCTCAAGTACTGCATGCCTTAACCCTGAGTTGAGGAGGGAAATTTGTGTATCTATTTCCCCTTGCTTTCCAAGTTGAGAGCAGAGAATCCAAGAACTATCCTGATAGGCCCCGCAGGACCTTGTTTCCTGCATTGTGTCATCTTTTGAGGAACAAATTCTGGAAACTCCCCCCTGTCTCGCGACCTCCTCCAAAAGGGATTTTGTCATCTGCAGATCCACAAACTGCATCTTAGTCATTCCCGAGAGGGAAAGACTAAGACGGAAAGGACATTGTGAGGAAGTAATCTCTACACTACTTTCCTCCAGAAAGGCATCTACCCACTTACTCTACAACAAACTGAAAATTATTTCTGGCTCCAACAGAAGAATTTACAAATATCAGTCAATGCTAATGGTATCAGTTAGGCTTAAAGGCAAATACATTAAAAGTTCACCAGACTGCAAATAATGCTATGTCAGATGGTCAGTTTGCTGGTGTTTCCCTTATTACAAGATTTTTTAAAGCATTGAAGAACCTGAGACCTAAAGTACGTTCACCTATTCCGGTTTGAGACTGTCTAGTCTTGAATAAGCTTACTCAACCTCACTTTCGACCTCTGGCTAAAGTGGATCTAAAATTGTTGTCTTGCAAAGTCCTGTTTCTCATCACTATTACCTGTGCTAAGAGACTGGGAGAGATACAGGCATTATCCTCTCATTAGCCATACTTTAAGGGGTACTCCGGTGGAAATTATTTTTTTAAAATTTACTGTTGGCAGAAAGTTAAAAAGATTTGTAAATTACTTCTATTAAAAAAATCTTAATCATTCCAGTACTTATTAACTGCTGAATACTACAGAGGAAATTCTTTTCTTTTTGGAACACAGAGCTCTCTGCTGAATCATGAGCACAGTGCTCTCTGTTGAATCACGAGCACAATGCTATCTGCTGACACCTCTGTTGCTTTTAAGATCTGTCCAGAGTAGGAGAAAATCCCCATAGCAAACATATGCTGCTCTGCACAGTTCCTAAAATGGACAGAGATGTCAGTAGAGAGCACTGTGCTCGTGATGTCAGCAGAGAGCACTGTGTTCCAAAAAGAAAAGAATTTCCTCTGTAGTATTCAGCAGCTAATAAGTACAGGAAGGATTAAGATTTTTTAATAGAAGTAATTTACAAATCTGTTTAACTTTCTGGCACCAGTTGATTTAAAAAAAAAAAAAAAAAAGTTTTCCAGGGGAGTATCCCTTTAACCCCTTAAGGACCCAGTCATTTTACACCTTAGGACCCAGCCATTTTTTGCACATCTGACCACTGTCACTTTAAACAGTAATAACTCTGGAATGCTTTTAGTTATCATTCTGATTCCGAGATTGTTTTTTCGTGACATTTTCTACTTTAACATAGTGGTAAAATTTTGTGGTAACTTGCATCCTTTCTTGGTGAAAAATCCCCAAATTTGATGAAAAATTTGAAAATTTTGCATTTTTCTAACTTTGAAGCTCTCTGCTTGTAAGGAAAATGGATATGCCAAATAATTTTTTTTTTATTCACATTTGCAATATGTCTACTTTATGTTTGCATCCTAAAATTGATGAGTTTTTACTTTTGGAAGACATCAGAGGGCTTCAAAGTTCAGCAGCAATTTTCAAATTTTTCACAAAATTTTCAAACTCACTATTTTTCAGGGACCAGTTCAAGTTTGAAGTGGATTTGAAGGGTCTTCAGATTAGAAATACCCCATAAACGACCCCATTATAAAAACTGCACCCCCGAAAGTATTCAAAATGACATTGTCAGCATTTTAACCCTTTAGTTGTTTTACAGGAATAGCAGCAAAGTGAAGGAGAAAATTCACAATCTTCATTTTTTACACTTGCATGTTCTTGTAGACCCAATATTTGAATTTTTACAAGGGGTAAAAGGAGAAAATGTATACTTATATCTGTAGCCCAATTTCTCTCGAGTAAGCACATACCTCATATGTCTATGTAAATTGTTCGGCGGGCGCAGTAGAGGGCTCAGAAGCGAAGGAGCGACAAGGGGATTTTGGAGAGTACGTTTTTCTGAAATGGTTTTTGGGGGGCATGTTGCATTTAGGAAGCCCCTATGGTGCCAGAACAGCAAAAAAAAAAAAACACATGCCATACCATTTTGGAAACTAGACCCCTTGAGGAACGTAACAAAGAATTAAGTGAGCCTTAATACCCCGCAGGTGTTTAACTACTTTTGCATATGTAAAAAAAAAAATAATTTCCACTAAAATGTGTGTTTCCCCCCCAAATTTCACATTTTTGCAAGGGTTAATAGCAGAAAATACCCACCCAAAACTTGTAACCCCATCTCTTCTGAGTATGGTGGTACCCCATAAGTTGACCTGAAGTGCACTACAGGCGAACTACAACGCTCAGAAGAGAAGGAGTACCATTTTGGAAACTAGACCCCTCGGGGAACGTATCAAGGGGTAAAGTGAGCCTTAATAACCCTCAGGGGTTTCACGACTTTTGCATATGTAAAAAAAAAAAATTTCACTAAAAAAGTATGTTTTCACCTACATTTTTACAAGGGTTAATAGCAGAAAAGACCCCCCACAATTTGTAAATACATTTCTTTGGAGTAAGGACATACCTTATATTTTGACGATTTTGGCTTGGTGGATGAACAGCGGATCTTCCTGGAGTGGGAGGGCAGTCAGGGGCCTTGAGCTTCATATGGAGCCAGGATGTGGGACCCCCCCTCAAGGACTGTTAATGGGGGGAGCACTGAGCCCTAAAATAGGGGAACACTATGGGGGACAACAGGCCGTAACTGGGGTAGACAGGTGGGGTACAGAGGCCCGTAATATGGGGTACAGTGGGCCAGAAAATAATAAAACATAATAAAACAGGATATGTTCCCAGAATGATGAACCAGAGCATAGCCAAAACTAAAAAAAATATGCCCGCCCCAAACCCTATGCTCTGAGTCAACCATTCTGGGAACGTGATGTGTGTGGCCGCCCCTAACCTTTGCCTCAAATGCGCACCCGCTCAGGTGGAGAGAGAGCGCTGCACATTTGAGGCAACATAAAAAAGTCCCCGATGATAGTGACTCAGTGACCTATGACCCATTTCTGAAAAAACACCCCCAGAGGTCTTATCAGGTTTTTTTCTTTTTTCAGTTTTTTTGGGCAATTTTGTGGTTTATGGGGGTTAAAATTTGGAATGTACTCTGGACTTTGTACATTGGTCAAATTATGGAAAATTAAAATGTAAAGGGAAAATTTAGTGCTCCATGGAAGTGTGATACTCCCTGAAGCAGCCTATGCAGAGGCCCGGATTATCTGGGCATGTGTCACACTGATACGTGGTGTCTTTCCGTCTCCCCTTCTTGTGACACACTCTGCATCTTTTCTGGGATCGTCCCGACTTTCCACTGTGGGGGACCTCACCTGGAAAGTGCTGGCCTGGGACGATCCTGACGCCTACAACTCCAGACCCTTGGGAAGTCCGGCCTGATCTTTCCCGGTCGCCAAAGATCAGGAACCTTAGGACTTCTTCTTGGTACTGGAGGAATGTCCCTGTGTTGCCAGCATACTGGGATAGTACAAAAGCGTTGTACATGGCAACCTGTACCATGTAGACCGCAACTTTTTTGTACCATGCCTGTGTTTTCCGCATAGCGTTGTATGGCTTGAGGACTTGATCTGAGAGATCAACTCCCCCCATATACCGATTGTAGTCCAGAATACAATCGGGCTTGAAGACCGGTCCCACGGTACCTTGCACAAGGACAGGGGTGCTGCCATTCCCATGAATAGTGGTGTGCATAAGGACATCCCTCTTATCCTTATACTTCACCAACAACAAGTTATCATGGGTGAGGGCACGGGACTCACCCTTGGGGATAGGCGTCTTGACCAAATTTAGAGGGAGGCCTCTCTGGTTCCTCCGCACGGTCCCACAAGCTGACGTGGATCTGGCGGAAAGGGATTTGAACAAAGGGATGCTGGTATAAAAGTTGTCCACGTACACGTGGTAACCCTTATCCAGCAATGGGTGCACAAGGTCCCAAACGATTTTCCCGCTAACACCCAGAGTGGGGGAACAATCTGGGGGTTCAATACGGGAATCTTGTCCCTCATACACTCTAAACTTGCAAGTGTACCCGGAGGTACTCTTGCAGAGTTTATAGATCTTCACGCCATACCGCGCCCGCTTCGAGGGAATATACTGGCGGAAGATGAGTCTCCCCTTAAAACTGATGAGAGACTTATCTACCGAGAGGTCCCTGAGCGGTACATAGGCCTCCAAAAATTTGGCCCCAAAGTGATCGATAACCGGCCTCACTTTGTAAAGCCGGTCATAGGTGGGATCACCACAGGGCAGACATGCTGCATTATCTGCATAATGCAGGCATTTCCGAATGGCCTCGAACCGCTTCCGTGTCATCAACATACTGTAAAGCGGGGTCTGGTAGAGGACTTCCCCGCTCCAGTAATGACGAGCACTTGGTTTTTTGTCCAGGCCCATATGCAGCGTGAGGCCCCAAAATGTCCTCATTTCCGCTGCATCAATGGCGCGCCATTCATTGGACCTCGCCAAAAACGAATCTCGGTGGTGGGCAATGAACTGCTGGGCATACAAGTTCGTTTGCTCCACCATTAGATTGACCAGGCTGTCACTGGGGGTGTGTGCGGGGATGGGCGGGGAAGTATGTAGTGTGGTGCTTGGTGTAATACTTTATATAACGGTGTGTGATTATCAATGGACCAGTAAACAAGATAGATAACAGGAAAGTACCCGCTTTATATCCAGGGAATGGTAACGAACTTCCTCTTCCGAAACAGGATCAGGGTAGAAGACTGGCAGTACAGATTCTCAGTAAAAATTTTGAGAAGAAGCCACCTTGGGAAGAAAGTATGGAACTGTTCTGATGCAGACTCCTTCTGGGAGGATCTTTAACCCCTTAAGGACCTATGACGTATGCATACGTCATCACACCCTGGGTCTTAAGGATCCATGACGTATGCATACGTCATGGTCTTTTCCTGGTCTCCGCCGCTCACCCGGCGGAGATCGGAAGCGGATCTCTGCTGAAATCCTACAGCAGGGATCCAGGGCAGATGCCGAGGGGAGTGCCGGGACCCCCACACATAATATGGATAATATGGAAAATGTATTATTGTATTTCTAATCTGTTTTATAGGGATGCCATAACATATGTACTGAGCACTTACACTTTGTTGTCCTTCCACACATGCTGTGAACAAGATTTAGAAGGGTAAAATACTGGCATGTTTAACTATGAATTAAATAGTATTTACTCATGACCAAATCTTTATGTTCTGCTTACAATGGGGCTCTACTAATGGAATCCTAATATTCATTTGTAATTGGAGAGCTGTGCTTTCTGATCCCAGAATTGTTTGGACTGCCTATGCCTATCCGCCGAGCACCCAAGATGTGTATAACCATTTATTACTAACTCTATGATAATGCCTCCTCTGTTACACAAGAATGTCCTTGTATATGTTTAACTACAGCAAAAATCTTCTATGGGACAATATCAATAGATTTTATTGCATTCATAAACTATGAATATGTATGCGGGGTTTGTATGCATTCAAAAATTCTTATATATCTGAGGTCTAAGAAAAGATCCTTAAATTACAAATAGGCAGGATATTCTTTTAGTACCTGGTGGATGGTTAGTGCTGTAAGATGCATTCCCAAGTTTGTGCCATTATACTGCTATGACCTTGTGTCTGCTGTTTAACAATTATAAAAGAGCCAGGAAACATTTTACAGAAAACTAAATAGAAAGAAAAGACACAAATATGGTGTAAGTTATACAGAAACAAGAAACATTTTTCATTCCAGAAACAGAAGATAATATGATTTTTGTAATATATTGCTTGCATGGTGTCCATCTGTTTGCTTGCACCTGTTTACACAATGGTAAGGTGTAAGTATCTTTGAGGATTTAGTTATTGTGCCTTATGCAACAATCCATCAGTAATGAACTGCCTGCAACTCCTCCCTGGAAGAACCGAGTAATAGAATGTAAGCTCTGTGACGGAGCATTCGACTAGACCAAGTACATGAGCCAAGCAGTCTCTGTATCATCTGTTTCCATCTGTCTTTGGCTGCATGTGGTTGCATGGAGGCTGCAGAATGACCATTAGCTCACTTTTTCTCACCAGTGCAGCTCTTAACTGATCCTTCATATCTTCTATTTTCAACTCCAGTTGTTTCAATTCCTGTTCCTTAGGGTTGCACGGTTGACCATTTTCACATGAACAATCCTTGATATTTATAGTCTCTAAATTAAAATGTACCCTTTTCTCTTGGTGTACTGGGGTGCGACGCAGGTTATTCCAGACAGACTGATGTTCTGCAGCTGGTTCCTTTTGGAGGTTGCAGCTAGAGATAAAAAAATATTTTCATTATGATTCGAGGACATGTAGCTAAACTCAAAGATGACATAGAATATAATAATTACAGCACAAGAAACTATATTACCATTTCTCCAGGAAGTGCTACATTTAGGTGCTGTGGTTGGACAGCTATTTTGCATTTTAATAAACCCATCTATATCCTGTAACTACCAGTGATAAATTAAAAGGGTTTTATGAACACCAGAAAAGTGCTCCCCAACATGTTTTGCCATATGCACTGCTTCGTCAGGGGACCAGGACATCATATGAATGGCTATTCTTATTGTTTCCTGTTCCCTGAAGTCATGCATAAGGTTGGGGCCAGGCACTGTTCTGGAACCTTTTTAATTTAATTACATTTTTTAATTACAAGCAGTTGTTATATTATATAGCTGGTTAGTAGTTGTATTACCAACACACTAACAATTATTAGCACCGCAGTCTACACAGATTATACAATCAAGAGATACTTATAAAGTTATAGCTGCAGCTATTCTGTTGGTTTTAAATCATCAGGGCTGGGTCTCTAGAGGGGCAATTGGGCTCCATAGGTTCAATACAATATAGTTTATTTAATTTCCCTTACCATGTGTTAAATTCTCCTGTAGCTATATAATCTGTTTTATGTTCTAGTACAATGTGTATTTATATGTAATGTAGGTTTATTCATTTTAATTTTGCATGCACTGTGCTGTGGGAAGGAGAAAGGACACCGAGGAGAGACAGGGAGGAGGCTACTGTTGTCAGAAGCATCACACTGTTCTGCTTTCTGCTGAGTCTAAACCAATAGCAAGAAATGTAAGGGAAAAAACCATACCATATAAATTCCAAACTGCTTGAGGGTACATGCTAGTGTCAATGCTTAGACCAGTGATTGTCTACAGCATTCACAGGCATGTATATAACATAATAGCTATAATAAAGCTGATAACACATGGTGCAGCAAAGGTAGAGAAGTATTTAACAGGTGAGAAACTTGTATTTCTTTCTTTTTTAAAGGAGATATCCAGTGGTGACTCAGTGGTGAGCAACTTATCCCCTATCCTAAGGATAGGGAATAAGTTGCAGATCGCGGGGGGTCCGACCGCTGGGGCCCCATGCGATCTCCTGTACAGAGCCCAGACAGCCCACGGGAAGGGGGCGTGTCGACCTCCGCACGAGGCGGTGGCCGACACGCCCCCTCAATACAACTCTATGGCAGAGCCGAAGCGCTGCCTTCGGCAATCTCCGGCTCTGCCATTGAGATGTATTGAGGGGGCGTGTCGGCCGCCGCCTCGTGCAGGGGGTCGACACCCGCTATCTCGGCGGAGAGCCGGGGCCCCGTACAGAGAGATCGCAGGGGGCCCCAGCGGTCGGACCCCCCGCGATCTCAAACTTATCCCCTATCCTTAGGATAGGGGATAAGTTTTTCACCACTGGACTACCCCTTTAAGTCCTAGACAAATAAAGCCATACATTCTGTTTCTTATAACACGTAGCACCCTCTGCAGCCTTGCCTTTGTCCCTCTTGGGTGTCCTGTTTCATTGAGCACAGTTAAGTACACTTTAATCAGATCTTATGGCATAGCAGTAAGGACAAGGTGTTGTGCTGTGATTGGCCAGATAAGTGTGGGAAAGAAAGTAAATGTGTGTGTGTGCACTACTGTCAAACTACCTAATTCTGGTTCTGCCCCCTGAAATGGGGGGGGGGGGGGGGAAAGCTGGGCACCGCAGAGGGGACTCTCAGGGGCTCAATAACAGCAGTGAGGGCACTAAAATTAAAGGGTTATTCCGGTGGTAAACTTTTTTTTTAAATGAACTGGTGCCAGAAAGTTAAACAGATTTGTAAATTACTACTATTAAAAAATCTTAATCCTTTCAGTACTTTTAATTTTTTTACTTTTTGAATTTCTTTTTTGTGTTGTTCACAGTGCTCTCTGCTGACACCTGATGCCTGTATCAGGAACTGTCCAGAGTAGGAGAAAATCCCCATAGCAAACCTATGCTGCTCTGGACAGTTCCTGACACGGACAGAGGTGTCAGCAGAGAGCACTGTGGACAACACAAAAAAGAAATTCAAAAGGTAAAGAATTTTCTCTGTAGCATACAGCTGCTATTTTAATAGAAGAAATTTACAAATCTGTTTAACTTTCTGGCACCAGTTCTTTTAAAAAAAATAAGTTTTCCACCGGAGTACCCTTTAATGTTGCCTCTCTGAAGAGTTAATCTAACAAAACCAGACAAGCTTTAAAGAGTACCTGTCATCAAACCATATTTTCTAAACTAACTCAGATTATATTCCCTAACTACTTCTAACATCCCTCCTGACCTTAAAAAAAAAAAAATTCCAAGCTTTACAAATCTCTATCATACCTTTCCCCTTGCTTACATAGTGTGAGCTCCCGGCAGGAGAAAATGGGCGTTCCCCAGCAGGCTTGACATCACTGAAGCCTGCAAGAGCTGTGCCTCTCCATTCCCTGAACGCACTTCCTGAGTTCAGTCTTCTGCCCTGGCTGGGAGGAGTCCAAACTAACTCTTTGACTTGCGCATTGAACAGAACAGAGCCACATAGCCACTATTTTTGGAATCACATTTAAAACATATAAAGGTTGAGAATTTTAATTACATAAGGAACAATGTATTAAAAGTTTATTTTGGTGACAGGTACTCTTTAAAAATGCTTTACAAGGTCAGGTACACTTTAAAATAAGACTAGCTAATGCCGTTTTTGCATCTTGTTTATTTATGCAGGGTTACCCATAGTATTGCTTGGATTTTTAGTCAATTGTAATGTGTCATACTGATCAGATTTGGTGACATTTTAGAAGTCTGTCCTATTGTAGCAGAACCAAGACTTAGAATTACTGTTCTAACACGTATTAGGTGACAGAGATCTGATGTTCTGATCTATCAATTCAATTAGCTATTCCTACCGTTTGTCAGGTTTTGGGAGCTTTACATCTTGATCTTCACTTGCCATGTTCAATGCCCGATGTATTTTCTGTAAATAGGAAAATGAACAGAGACATCACCAAACAGAATGATTCAAGTTAGCATTAAGGAATCTACATTTCTCGTCAAATGCCCATTGGAAGTAAAGTGACATGCCCCCTTTTCTCCCAAAATCTAATCGCCACGCCCATTTCTGGTATTGTGACATCCTCACCCACCTCTCTTTGCTCTCTGACTTCCCTGATTAAATGTCTGACTGACAATGGTCTGCTATGACAGCCTCAAACCCCTATGTCTCACATTAGAGACCCCTAAAAGTAACATAGCTGTGTGTATATGTAGGAAATATACCAATGAATATAGAGGGCACTATAGAAGTAGTCGGGGTATTATTTAAGTGTGGAATCTATTACAGGTCATTTATTTACAGAGTAAGAAAAGGTTACAGAAAGGTTTTCTTTTAAGGCGGAACAGCTGTATATACAAAACTATGGAACGTATGTAAAGCCCTGACATAGTATTGTACATAGCAAGCGTAAATCTCACATTGCCTCATTGTAATGAGTTAACAAAACAATTTTATTTTTGAAAATGAGTGAAACCCCAAAATATCAAGGTAACAGTGTTGGTTTACCATTCTTGCTGCGGTAGTTTTTAACTCCAGAAGTAGAGTTTTATTTCTGAAATGAACATTCACCCATGGCTACAATTGCCGTCATTTAGCAATGATTTTATCATTTTAGGCATTCTCGGTTTTGTTTGCTCTTCAAATGTTTGCTAAAACACTGATCAAAATACCAAGAACGTGCCATATGGGCCATTTTGGAGACTATCTCATAGGAAACAATAGGAGAACAAAATGGAATGAAGGAATTGAAAAATGCACTCAAGGGCCTCTATGGTATTGATGCCTTTATGGTATTTTCACACACTAAATACTTTATTTACTTACAGTTATAGAGAAGGTTCAAAATAACTTTGTTTTTCAGGTACTATATGCATGACGCAGATTCGAGAAAACATTGGGGGTCATTTACTAAGGTGATCCAGGTTTTTGCGTCCAAATTGTGTCCCATGCTGCGTGTGCCAGAATTTGCAACAAAAAAAAATCCAACCAACCCGACCAACTCTCTATTTTACTAAGAAAACCTGAAAAGTGGGCGTGACGGCTGTCAAAAAGGGGTGTTGGCACAAAAATCTGGCATCTTCAAAATAATCCTAGCATATTTACTCATTTTCCCACATAAAACGTGGTGAATTTGAGCTGTGGAAAACTCGACAGCTCAGAATAGTTGTAAACAAAGCAGAGTGTAGGGAAAAGTGCAAAAGTGTAAGAAAAAAATTAATAAACACTATGGAGAAATACCTGTTGGGAAAGAAAACCCACAAAAAACTACATTCCGCTCTTAGTAAATCAGGGCCATTGTGTTACCCAAATAATATACATTGCAAACAGACACTGTTCCTATTGTAATGCTATATGACATTATATAATTATAGCACATAAATAAGGCATTTAACCCCTTAAGGACTCAGCATTTTTCCGTTTTTGCATTTTCATTTTTTCCTCATCACCTTCTAAAAACCATAACGCTTTCAATTTTGCACATAAAATTCCATATGATGGCTTATTTTTTGCACCACCAATTCTACTTTGCAGTGACATTAGTCATTTTACCCAAAAATCCACGGCGAAACGGAAAAAAAATGAATTGTGCGACAAAATTGAAGAAAAAATGTCATTTTCTAACTTTTGGGGGCTTCCGTTTCTATGCAGTGCATTTTTTTGGTTAAAATGACACCTTATCTTTATTCTGTAGGTCCATATGGTGAAAACGATACCCTACTTATATAGGTTTGATTTTGTCGTACTTCTGAATAAAATCATAACTACATGCAGGAAAATTTATACATTAAAAATTCTCATCTTCTGACCCCATAACTTTTTTTTATTTTTCCGCATACGGGCTAGTATGAGGGCTCATGTTTTGCGCCATGTTCTGAAGTTTTTATTGGTACCATTTTTGTATTGATCAGACTTTTTGATCGCTTTTTATTAATTTTTTCATGATATAAAAAGTGACCACAAATTTTGGACACTATTTTGGACTTTGAAATTTTTTTGCCCGTACGCCATTGACCGTGCGGTTTAATTAACAATATATTTTTATAGTTCGGACATTTATGCACGCGGCGATACCACATATGTTTATTTTTATTTCCACAGTTTTTTTTTATGGGAAAAGGGGGGTGATTCAAACTTTTATTAGGGAAGGGGTTAAATGACCTTTATTAACTTTTTTTTCCCCCTTTTTTTTTGCAGTGTTATAGCTCCCATAGGGGGCTATAACACTGCACACACGGATCTTTTACCCTGATCCTTGCAAAGCCATAGCTTTGCATGAATCAGCATAATAGGGGGTTGATTGCTCAAGCCTGTAGCTCAGGCTTGGAGCAATCAAACACCGATCGGACGCGATGGAGCAAGGTTAAGGGGACCTCCGCTCGTGTCCTAGCTGATCGGGACATCGCGATATTATCGCGATAGTCCCGATCAGCCCCACTGAGCTGCCGGGAAGCTTTCACTTTCGTTTTAGATCTTTGATCACCGTGTCTGAAGGGTTAATAGCACGCGGCACAACGATCTGTGCCACATGTTATTAGCCCAGGGTCCCGGCTATCATAAGACGCCGAGACTGACCCGGTATGACGTAGGGTCACGGCGTGACCCCGTTTTAAATACCGGGACTGGGCGCAGGGCGTACAGGTATGCCCTGCGTCCTTAAGAGGTTAATCATTATCAGTGACAGTAGTAAGAATATGACATGTATAAACACATACATATAATATTCTTACTACTGTCACTGATAATGATTGAATAATAGATAAAAAAAGTTGCTGAGTTGCCAATAGCAACCAATTAGATCACTTCTTTTATTTTTGAAAGGCCTCTGAAAAATGAAAGAAGTGATCTGATTGGTTGCTATGGGCAACTCAGCAACTTTTCCTCTGGACAGGTTTTGATAAATCTCCCCCATAACAAATACTAGAGTAATACTTTACTACCTAGCAGTCTAATGGATGAGTTTGGCATTTGCCAAACCCAGACTACATTGTGCCAACTGTAAAATTTAGCGGGGAAGGCCCCATATTTCCAGTGAAATTAAATCTTAAATGGTCACTGTCATTTCAAACATATTTGCAATAAGTTATTTTTATTAAAAAAAAGACTCCTTATCCCAGAAAAGCCCTAAAGTTTAGGCCACTAGGTGTCTCACTTCCCTGTCGTCATCATCTTCAGTAGCACCTTAGTAGCATCTTAACTGCTTAGACCAGAGCTGCTTATATGATGCAACCATGATGCCATGTACTACTAGTACTATTTTTATCATTTTTGACTAAAGAAAGTGCTATTTTACGGAACTGCCAAGGAGGAAACTTCTGTGTTCCTATATGATGTAACACCTTCCTTGTTGTGATCCTCTCTGCTTCTGTTTAGTCATTATAATTAACAGCAGTTTGCTGCTTTGATCAGGGCTGCTTTTGTCATTTAACCCCTTCTTGCTCTGATGTTACTTCTCTTTTTTTCCTTTCTGTTCACACAACGGCTTCGGTCTAAGCAGCATTTTTTCTGGAGGAATGGGCAAAAATTCCCACAAGCACACTTCAAAATCTTGTAAAAGATTGAAAAGGAAGGGTCCATATTTATGCCTATTGATTTAAAATGTGATGTGCTGAAAGCTTGCAGGTCTAACGTAAAGGTGTCCCAATACTTTTGTCCATATATTATATATTTATACAGATAAGCAACAAAATAATTTCACAAACTGTAGGTCTGACAAAAAAATTTTATGCATACATTTTTTCTACTGCACAAAAAACTGATACGGCAACCATGTGTAAAAAAATGAGATGTGAATGTAGCCTAAGGCTGAGTTTCCACTTCCACTGCAGTATTTGAGCCAAAGCCAGAAGTCTATTCAAAAAGAATTGGACATATAAAGGAAGACCTTATACTTTTTTTCCCTTATGGATCCACTTCTGGCCTTGGCAGAACTTTATTCCAACTTAGAGCAAAACAACAGAAGGTGCAGACACGTGGGACGCCAACAGAAGGTTGAATGAATGAATCGAAAGCTTCAAACTACCCTCCATTCATGTCTGTGGGAGGGGGCATGACGGCATGAATGGAGTGGCATGGTGTGACATCACTAGGGGGAGTGGCCGTGACGTAACGTTCCTGGCTCGGAGGCAGCGCCCGGCACAGAATGCCGGAGGCTAAACAGAGATTGTGGAGGTCCCCAGCGGCGGTGAATGTTGCAACCATACATTTTATCCCCTATCCATTGAATAGGGCATAAGATGTATAAAGCCAGAATACCCCTTTAATGGGAGTTTTTGATTGCTTTTATTAATTTTTTATGGTATATGAAGTGACCAAAAATGCACAATTTTGTACTTTGGTATTTTTTTACGTGTACGCCATTGACCATGTGGTTTAGCTAATGTTGTATTTTAATAGTTCGGACATATACGCACGTAGCGATACCACATATGTTTAATATTTTTTATTTCATTATTTTATTTAAAAAATGGGAAATGGGGGTGATTCAAACTCTTATTAGGGGAGGGGCTTATTCAAATTTATAAACTTTTTACTTTCTTTTTTAGCATAGGGGGCTTCACCATGCAATCTTTTGATTGCATACACTGTTTAATGCTTCATAGCATAGAATTGATCAGTGTTATCGGTGCTCTGCTGCTCCTGCCTGTATGGCAGACTTAGAGCAATAGAAGATCGATTGGACGGTGAGGAGACAGGTAAGGGCCCTCCCGCTGTCCTATCAGCTGATCAAGACATCGCAATTTCGTTGCGATAGTTCCGATCAGCTCCGCTGAGCTGCAGGGATGCTTTCAGTTTAATTTTAGATGGCGAGAAACTTTGATTGCATTGTCTAAAGGGTTAATGTTGGGCATCGGCCCGATCTGTGAAGCCCGGCATTAACCCTGGGTCCTGGCTGCTGATAGTAGGCAGGACCCACCGGGTTTAACCCACGCTTAGCCTGTGAGCATGTGTTAAATGCCGGTAACAGGACCAGGGCGTACATGTACTCTTTTCCCTACTTCTTTGGGGGTGCAATGCAGGGTAGATGTTATAAAACAAGGGGCAGATGTTATTATGTTATTCACCCCTTCTTTTCGTGACGCCAGGGCATGGCTTAGCCTTAGCCACCCAAAGGTAATACCGCTGGTCCTGGGCTAGGCACGGGGGCAATGAAGACACCGACACCAAGTTACGGACAAACGGTAGCTTAACTGAGATTAGACAGATAACACAGTTTATGCAGTACAGCCAATATCCCAAGGAGGTGACCAGTGACACAGGGGGACCTCGCAGGCTTGCTGAGACCTGCAGTATGTAGAGACACTTTAGTGCAGGCCACGGTGACTCGACAATTGACTTTACTGTTGACTGACTTGTGACTGGCCATGGAGACATGGAGAGACTCTGCCTGACAGGGCAGGAGAAGTACGGGGACACACCATCCCATACTGGGCCACCACAGTATAATCATATTGACCCACATGTCAGATTTACCATAAAATGCACTACGTATAAGCAAAATCCTCAAAGTTGCAAAATTGCGTTTTTCTTTTCGATTTTTCCCTACTAATAATATTTTCATTGCTACGCAATACAATTTATGTTAAAATGAAATGAGTCATTACGAAGTACAATTGCTTCTGCAAATGACACAAATAAAGCCCTCATATGGGTGTGTGGGTGGAAAAATAAAAGAGTTATGTCTCTTAGAAGGTGAGGAGGAAAAACAAAAAAAACACAAAAATGAAAATTGACTGTGCCCTCAAGGGGTTAACCTTGGGATACAGACCCCAAGTCAATCACCCTGTTCACACACAGCCCCCTTATATACTGTTTCCCCTACCCCCTATATACTGCTTCTCATACCCCCTTATATACTGCTTCCTATACCCCTACCTATTGCCTTTACATACTGCTCCCTATCCCCACTATATACTGCTCCCTATGACCTCCCCCCCACATACAATGTTTTTTATACCTTACCCCCCTCCCTCTATACTTTCCTTATAATCTCCTTCTCCTCTGTGCACTTGTACAGGACTTTTCAGGACCTAATGATGTCATTGCAGGTTCTTAATGGTCCCAAAACAGTGTATGTGCTGCTCTTTGCTTTGTAGAGCCCAAACAGCTATATGACAAAATTCATATTATTGTAATCTGTCACATTTGCACAAAATTGCAGTATTTTTGGGCAAAATCACGGCAAAATGCAATAATATGTCTATCAATAGGGCAACAAAAGGAGGTATAGAAAAAGGGCAAGCGCTCAAGACCTCTTTATTTCTATCTGTGCACATTCCTGTCCCTCACTGTAGGACACTGCCTCCTCTACAGTCCTCTTACTGACTGTCTGATCTCCACAGACCCTTACTGGCTGCCTCCCACTTCTACAGTCCTCTTGTTGACTGCCTCCCTCCTTCACAGTCCTCCTTCTTACTGCCTCCCTCCTTCACAGTCCTTTTACTGCTTGCTTCCCTCCTCTTACTGTTTTTCTCCATCACAGTCCTCTAGCTGTGTGCCTCTCATTCTCACCGCCCTCTTGCTGACTGCTCCCTCTTCCACAGTCCTTCCTTCTGTGGAGTCTGGAATCGGAATAAAGGCAAAAGATATTTCTGCCACGGAAATTCCACCATGTGCACAGTACAGCAGGACTGTAAATGATGGAACTAAGACATTTTTCAGACAAATTCTGCTTGGAAATTCTACCATGTGTACATAGCCTAACTAGCCATTTTCCATTGAAATCTCTGATCTTTCCATGGAGTCCTATGTGTGATCCTAATATTAAGTTTCATAAATCTAAAGAAAACAATAAGCAGCGCTCCTCATAGGACAGTATGTTTTGAATAAGAAGGGATGTAAGTGAGTGAAGGATTCATAAACGTTTCAGTGGTCCTCTCACCTGGTACGGTTGTCTAACTGACACAACTACACAAGTGCATAAGATTAGTGGTGCAGCCTCCCGGTATCGGATCCAGCACTAAGCAAGCCGATTCAGAGCAGGATGTAGATATGGAGAAAAAATCCGGTTCCACGGCGCAGTCCACAGATTCAATCAGATGATGGTGTAAGTAATATAAATATTTATTAAGCCAAGGTGCAACGCGTTTCGGGGCTTAGGATCCCCTTCATCAGGCAAGTAGGCATCATAACATGTATAACAGACTGGTGCCTTTAAATAAGATCAATGGCCTCAATGGGCGGAAATGCCCATAGCAGCAAGGATGTAATGTATAACTTAAAATAACAACATATGAATTTAGTTTACATTAAAATATTTCACAAATAAAATATATATATATACCTTAGAATACATATACTTAGCATAAAACAATAATCAGACTCAAAAAGGCACACATCGCCAGACCTACGGCGCATGTGTCAACTCCCGATGATAATGATGATGACGGCCGGAGGTGACGAAAGCGCAAGCGCCCGCCCGCTCCGTGTGAAGGATACAGCGTCGGCGCGCGCGCACACCAGGGCAAGGAGGAAGCGCTGTGTGCAGACATAGTACGCGCGCGCCCCGAACGCCAAAGGTAAACAAACACACGTGCCGGCGAGGCACGCATGCGCCAGTCATCCGGCAGACCGGACTCAATGCAATATGCATAAAGGATCTGAATCTGTGGACTGCGCCGTGGAACTGGATTTTTTCTCCATATCTACACTCTATTATTAAGTGACACTATTCACAGGAAGTATAGAAAGAGCAAAGATTTTAATCAATAACTTAGATGTTAAACTGAATCTTTTTCTGCCTCTGTTTCTTCTTGATGCCAATAGATTGGATGACAGGTTCCTAGAGAAAGTGCCTCAAAATGAGCATGAAGGAGGCTTTAAAGGTACTCCAGTAATAGAAACATATGCCCTGTACACATGATGGGGAATAAGTGTCTAATTGTGGGGGATGGTGGTCCGCCCTCTAGAACTCCCTACGATCTTCAGAACAGGGCCTGACTTTCTTATCTCCAACCCTTGTGCGAACCTAACCTTAACCACTTAAGGACGCACGGCGTACCCGTATGCCCCCGTTCCTGAGTCCTTAAGGACTTAGGGCGTATAGGTACACCCTGCGGTTTTCTGGTCCCTGCAACAGCTGGAGGCACACGTGGGGAAGCACTGAGCTTGAATCTAACTGCCCAAATCACATAACATCATAATATTGCAAAAGATGAACTGTGCACTTGTAGGGAGATACATCACCGCCAGCCCCGAACGCACGTTTTCGCCCTTCGCCCGTGCGTTCGGGGCTGGATTTGGGCAGTTAGCTTCATACCTTACACCTGCATTATGCTGTTTGTCACTTCATTAGTTTTTCCTTGCATCCATACCTGTGACCTTTGATTGTCCTTAAGGGGTTAAAGTTACTTGTTTTGTTTTGTTTTTAATCTTGAAAGAAATACAAAGAGGGAAATGTATTAGTTGTGTCTATTGTTGGATTGTTTTTCTTTTAGGGTACGTTCCCACACGGCGTATTTGCTGCGTATTCTATTTTCCCTGTTGAAGTCAATGGGTAGGAAAATACGCAGCACCAAATACGCAGCAAATACGCAGCAAAATACGCTGTGTGGGAATGCACCCTTAAACTGTCCTTGTTTTACACATACTTGTTATTCTGGTGCAGGGCACATAAATCTGCCCTATTCTCTGATTAGACCACGTGTGCCAGAAACCTATCCGATTATATTAACTGTTTAGTCTATTTTCATTATGGTCTACTTTGGGACAAAAATATTAAGAATGGATGATTTATCTTATACTTCTTAAACGTGGATGCTAAAATTTAAAAACTAGAGGGGCGTTCTTCATGGCATTACAAAAACATAAATAAGTCTTAAACCTTTTGCATTATATTTTTGCCACCCTTGAATTTTATTTGGTTTTGTGATTGGTTATTCTAATCTGTTCTTGATTCATTGGATACATTAACCTAGGGTTGCGCTATTACCATATCATGTAAAAGTTAAATGTACTGCAACTGTGGTAAAACCACCAAACAGTCCACATTTTAATAAATCATTGTTACATTTTTGTACCAGAAATCTAAATTTACCTGACTAGTATGAAGCCAATATTTGAATCTACGCTTTCTCCTCATGCGAGGCAGAATCAGGTAGTAAACAATCCTTTCTCCTAATGATGTGAGAAGTGACCCACAAAACCCGATACAGAGGAGAACAAATAATCCTGAAAAATGGTAAATTCCCATCTGGAGCGTCTGTAGGACACAAGCACAATAACAATATCAACTCTAAATGGCCATTTATACAACCAATAACACATTATATATAGCTTTGCTTATTTACACACATTTTATTTGTATTTTTTTAAACTTTATTTGTATCAGTTTTGGAATCAAGGATGTATGCACAATATAGGCAGATCATGCTGCAGCTGCTGCAATGGGACCTTTGAAATGAAGAGGCCCAATCTCATCAACTCTACTTCAGGGTAGTAAGAAACTATGCATGGCTCACTACAGGTGGTGGGGTATGGGCCCATGGGTAATGGAAAGTAGGAGGAAACAAACACTAAGCCCTTCTGTCTTGGG